>NC_041220.1:76218962-76248377 GCF_002837175.3 Physeter macrocephalus | reverse complement strand
AAAATACAGGGCTTCCCTGGTGGCGCAGTGGTTGCGCGTCCGCCTGCCGATACAGGGGAGCCGCGGAGCGGCTGGGCCCGTGAGCCATGGCCGCTGAGCCTGCGCGTCCGGAGCCTGTGCTCCGCAACGGGAGAGGCCGCAGCAGAGGGAGGCCCGCATACCACAACAACAACAAAAAAGGCAATAAAATACAGAGGTTAAAGTGATAAAATAAACAGATCTAATATGGAGTCAGATTTGTTACTCCCTATCATAAAATGAGGAAAAGATAAAATCTGGGAGGATGCCTTTAAGAGGAGTCTAACACACCTTACTTCTCAGACTGTACCCTGGAAAAAGAGTTGGACTGAAACCTTGCTCTGAGCATGTGTGAAGGACATCCATTACATTTTAACTCTGAGAATTAACTGTCCTTTCAAAGTGCTGTAGAAAAGGCTGCTGACAATTTGTACTGTAGCCCTAGACCCATGGCCACTTCTTTTTTTTTTTTTGCGGTACGCGGGCCTCTCACTGCTGTGGCCTCTCCCGCTGCGGAGCACAGGCTCCGGACGCGCAGGCTTAGCGGCCACGGCTCACGGGCCCAGCCACTCTGCAGCATGTGGGATCTTCCCGGACCGGGGCACGAACCCATGTCCCCCGCATCGGCAGGCGGACTCCCAACCACTGCGCCACCAGGGAAGCCCATGGCCACTTCTAATTAGTTCAGGAGTGAGCACTTGAACTTTCAATCTGGGGCAGTTACGGTCTCATTTTGGTGATCTGGAATTGTGAGTGGGGGAGAGAGGATTCAGTCTTTTCCTAAATGCTACATCTGTAACATTTAAAGAAAAAGCTTACAAATAAAGTATGCCTATTAAATTAAATCCTCCGCAGGGGCATTTTGTTCTGCAAAGTTAAAATAACAGCTTAGTGGGAGCACCTGTGACTATATAAATGGAAAGCAAATACAGTAAGAGCAACAATAAACATGTTAGCATTCCATCAAGTTAATATCCTTGCACCTTTCTTCCCTGGAGACTTAAGGCTTCAGAGCTTAAATGGCTTTCAGATCCTCTTCCTTATGTCCTCCTCGTAGTCTATATCTTTAGAGTTGCTCTCCTTCTAAATGCTCCTTATTTCAGCATCATTCATACTCTGGATGCTACATTTTTATTGACCTGAGATAAGGCGGACATAACACCTTACCCTTCCTTGCTGGTACGTACTATTCCTGGCATCTAACTGCATATTTCTTTCCCCCGCTCCTGTGGACAAGGAAACAAAACAGAATGTAAGACAAGGACACATGAAAAAGGTATGCAGGGGTGACATTTCTCCTAATTCATGTGTTTTCCTATTGTCACAAAATTTACCTTAAATTGTGCTTGTTAAATACAATTTGTGGATAGAGATATTTTTGTCGTGTAAGTCTAAAATCATAGGCAGCTTAGTGGGAATGCTTGTGATTCTATAAGTTCACAATTAAAGTGTAAGCAACAATCAACATACTAGCATTCCATTAAGTTAATAATCTTTCAGTTTTTCTTTTAAAGAATTTTTAATGCATTCCCATTATTAACAGCTAAATTCAGAGACAATGTAGATTGTTAGAGATGGTAGTATTTTTCCTGCATCACTTTTTCACTTGATCTAGGAATGTGATAAAGTATTCACACTGGGGTCAGAAATATGTAACCTTAATTCTTCTACTTTTACTTTTCCCATTTCATTTTCTAACTGCATTTTTAAGCCTGAATTCAAATATTCAAACCTGTTTCTGAAGATGTAGTTTAACATCCTTGACACTTTTTCAAAGAACTCTCTGACCACTTGCAAAAGATTCTTTCTCAGGTGGAATGGAAAAAAATATAACAGTGGTAGTAATAATTATACCTACAGCTCTCCAAAATATATCACCAATTATTAGGGCAATGTTAGTCTGAATGAGGATATATGTAGAATAAAACAATGATTTTTTTTTTCAGGCAGGTATGACAATTCAACAGGATGACTGCCGATTACAAGCATGGCTCTGGATTTAGACAAACCTAAATTTAGATCCTGGTTTTGCAATTAACACACTTAACTTACTAACATTGTGACCTTGAGCTCTGTTTTATCATCTTTAAAATGGGTAGATACCTATCCCTGCATGGTAGTTGTACAGGTAAATAAGATAATGGAGGGCTTAGCACGTGCTGAGTACTCAACAGAAAGCTGCCCAGGAGGCAAGATAGCTTAGCTATTAGATCTACCACCTACTAGTCATGTGATCTTGCATGAGACAGTTGGCTCTCTGAGACTTGCTTTCTCAACTGTGAAATGGTGGCTATCATATATTTCACAGTGTTTTTTCTTGGGTAAAAATTATATGATGTATATAAGCACTTAGCACAGTACCTGACACATGACAAGTACTTAATAAATACTTGCTATAAGAGACTCAAGTTCGTCAGAAAAGATGTCACTAGTTATATTGAGGCTTCTTGAAAAATTTATTAGGGTACTATTCAGGTCTTATAATTCAATTTTACCATCTAAATGTAATTAAGAGGCATTTTCAATATGCATCACCAGATGTAAATGATAAAAGAGACTTTTAAAAATAGTACCCATATTTAAAATGTTAACAACTGATCTATTAGGTAATAGTATCTACAGGACTTTGCATTTTTTTCCATTGACTATTTTCATGTAGACATCGTAATATAATTTGCTCTTTGAGGAGTACTTTTTAAAAGAAAAAAAGCCAAACTAATCCTAACATTTCTTTTATAAATTTTTTATTTCAAACCGCATGCATAGTCATAATTAAGAGTATACTTCCTTTTGGATCTTTATCCCTATTTTCACATATCTGCCTGGTGTTTATTATTTCTGCTGAAAGCAAACCAATACTCATGGTACTTTGAATAACAAAAGAAAAATCTTTAAAAAACCAACATAAATATAGAAGTGATAATATATTTTGGAAAGTGCAATATCTACTATCACTCTCTTTTAGAATTTAATGTATCTCAGTATTTTATCTGGATGATTTATTTTGACAAGTTGTTTTTTCCTATGTTGTGGAAGCAACTTTCTGGAAGAAAAAACACCGATCGAGTGATTATAGCCTCTATTTGAGACAAGTCTACTTTTTCACTGTTCCTGGGACCTAGAGTAGTATATATTCATTCTTAATCGCAAAAGACCCATTTTTACACTAGGGCAGAAAATGTGGCATTTATAAAAAATATGTCTACTTCTTGAATGACCCTAGGCTGGCTGTGATATTACTTTTCTTTAGAATCTGCCATTTCAAATGCTTAAGCAGCAGTGTAAACCTACGTAGAAAAACGAAGCCTGTGAATACCTATTCTTCGGTAAAATAACTATCTAATATCAAAGATATGGGCTTTTATCTTTGTATTCCAGAATCTAACACAGATTATGAGTTTAGGAAGTGAACAGATGAGAGAATATCTGTGTTTGTAAATTGAGGGAAATTTGTGACTCTTCATATTTGTTCCATAGGATGAGCTCATTCTTTTATTGTTTTTATATTTTCACTAAAAGTGGTCAGATTCTTTATTAGGCAGTTTGTTTTATGTTAGAACAGTTGTGTGTGTGTTTTGTTTGTGTGCGTGTTTGTGTTTTGTGTGCATAGAGTTCTTATTATGCCCCTGATAAATTCCTTATGCACATTTTCTCCTCTAACATTTACAGTAACCCTATGAGAAAATGCTGTTCTTCTCTCCATTCTATAGATAAAGTAACTATGGCAGAGAGTGATTAAGTAACCCAACCAGTCACAAAACTTGTAAGTGGAAGACTTGATGTTTTAATTCAGTTAGCTCAACTTGAGAACACCTGTTTTTAACAATGAATCCACAGATATATGTTCTCTGTAATAGTGCTAGTGTGGGTCCTTGAGTGGTGTGCTTAGCTGACTGTCAGATAAGTGATACCTGCTCATTAGTTTTCCCTTAGATATTCAAGCTGTGCTTAAAGCATCTTCATAAGAGTAAAATAAAATAAAATAATTTTAAGCAATTAAACAAGAAAGACTCAGATTACTTCAGCCAAGGTTGATATTTGATAGAGTTGTAAAGAAAATATCATGGAATCATAATCACAGCCATTCCATTAGGGACACTATCCCTGGTATATTCTGAATCTTGGAAGTTGTTTTCAAACTGGAAGGCACATTTTTTCCTAGAAAAAATTAGGTGATATAAAGCCCATTTTTTTCCCACCATGGAGAAGCTCGGTCAGATGTTGCACTGAACACAGAGAGAAATGAGTGGATAGACAGGCTAGAGCTGGCAATTATGGTAGAACAAATTTGGGGTGTTGCAACATTGCAAAGAGCTGTGCAAATAAGAACAAGCTTTAGAGATTTAGAAATATAGTGGAAGAAGATGCTGCATTTGATGTTTGAACTTTAGCACAGTTTAGGGACTGACATTTTTGTTACTAGAATTACATTCTTTGACACAGAAAAATGCCCACCATTGCACTGAGGGTGTAGGACAAGGTAAGCGTGGGTTACAGAGAACATCAGCTGCAAACACACAGAGTCCGGATGACAACACAAGATAAACCAGGGTGAACTAGAGCAGATAAATTGTCATTAATCCAATAATGAGTAGGGATTGAGGATAAGGTCAGATCACTTTTTTTCTTATAATGAGAAAGAGAAAAGCATCACTTGACATTATGAGCTGGGTCTTGGTGTTTTCTTGTTGAACATAAGTTATAGAATATCACTATCAGATGAGGCCACTCTATGATCACCACGGATCAAAATGAAAACAAGACCACTCAATAACTATGTTCGAACCTGTAAAAAACATGAACATTGTCCACACCACAATGGCGTGACCCAAACTGGCTAAAAGGAGTGACTGCTGCTTCTCTACCAATTAATTACATCTTTAGGCTCAGTCTTCTCTCCTTCTAGGTAAGGTGTAATAAGTTACCCAATCAAGGAATTACTCACACTTCCTGACAGCAGCCAAATCCAGAGCACCACCCAACTTCCTTAAAGCCTCCCCTCAAATTGTAAGTCCAAATCCGTGAGTCTGTACTAACACCCTCTACTGCTCCATAGTTCCCTGTTGAGTGTTCTCCTTTGCTGCCATGTGCAATTAAACGGAACCTATTCAACCACAGGTGTATTCCTTCCTAGAAGTCTTTGACTGGAGAGCATTGGCAATAGCTTGCTATAGAGATGATTATGCTGAAGCTAATTTTAGGAAAGCATCATTTAAAACTTTGCTATGGCAAGTAACATAAACTCACTTGAACTGGCTTAAACAAAATGAAAAACATTTAAAAAAAAATTAGAATACAAGAATGGCTCAAAATATGCAAAAACTGAAATGTAGATGGGCTTGAGAAACACCTGGAAAGAGAGTTTTTTAAAAAAAATTTTATTTTATATTGGAGCATATTTGATTAACAATGTTGTGTTAACTTCAGGTGTACAGCAAAGTGACTGAGTTTTATGTATACATGTATCTATTTTTTTTCAAATTCTTTTCCCATTTAGGTTATTACAGAATATTGAGCAGCGTTCCCTGCGCTATACAGTACGTTCTTGTATAGCAGTGTGTACATGTCAATCCCAAACTCCCAATCTATCCCTTCCTCCCACCCTTTCCCCTGGGTAACCATAAATTCTTTCTCTAAGTCTGTGAGTCTGTTTCTGTTTTGTAAATAAGTTCCTTTGAATCATTTTTTTTAAGATTCCACACATAAGTGATATCATATTATATTTGTCTTTCTCTGTCTGACTTACTTCACGTAGTATTAAAGTCATCAGAAACATAGGAAGTTTTATTTGCTCTCTATTTTTTTCTCTATTTCTTGTTTAGTATATATTTTACCTCACCTCACTGCTTCCTTTTCCTTGTAGAATAGCTTTCTCTGGAATAGTATGGCTTCCTTCAGCTGCTAAGAGTACGTGTTACACTTCAGTTATACACACAGGCTGATTCCAGGGTTTACAAGCTACCTAGTCACTAATGGGTACTTAATGGCTATCTTTCAGTGTTCTGTCCCTGTCCCATATAAAAAGAGTAGGACTAGCTCAGCTTGGATCACATATCTTACGGTTGAATCAGCTTAAAAACTTGACTCAACTCTGAATACTACTAGTGATGGCTCATGGGCTAGGAAGATACGGTAAAAATGTTTATTACATGTCATTTTTATTCCATAAGCTGGTTTTAGTCTCAATTAATTATTTTGTTGTCTTCATGATGCCTAAGCAATAAACCAAATAAGTGCATACTTTTAGAGATTAATTTGAGTATTGAGAGAATAGTAAATTATACCCATAGCCAATGTTCCAGTGTCTCCAATTAGCAGAACTTTTAAGGTATTCCAGACTAATATAACTTTTCCCCAGTGTGCACTGTGCTTTACATATTCATAAGATCACATCAGTTTGTAGTAAAACAATAGTAAGACAATGTTTAAATCATTATTATGATCAAATCAAACAATTTTAGTTTTTTTCCATAAATATTTAGATTAGTGATGATTAACCATCTCTTAATCCCTAATCCTTGGTCGAGAATCTCATGTTTACCACGTGACTGACTTTAAGATATAGCTGAGTCATAAAAAATAAAAATGAAAACTTCACCAACACAAATGTATAAAAATAGACTTGATGTCTATGTAAAGCAAAGGATTTTTACTGGATAAAGTTAAATGCTTAAAAATTAAGTGACTTCACATTGTTCAACAACTTTCTCAGTCCCTAAGTACTAGGTTCCATGAAGTCAAAATGGCATGCACAAAACCCAAAAGTTTATGAAAATTGTTTAGTTGTTGTTTTGTACTGAATAAATGTATGTGTGTTATTTTAGTCAAACATTTAATGATTTTGACCCGTATAGATACAACTTCATTAATATTATAATGAATTGTTAGCATGACTTACACTGGTAAATATCAATACTATTTTGATTGGATCCTTAACTTTCAAAGAGGTATTTAGATATGCTTACATATTTAGGTTTGTTAGTAATTAAGTTTTCTATCTTTTCTTGCAAAAATGATGCAGTCTCTACAGTAGATTTATACTCATGTTGATTTACACTCATGAATAGTGTTTCCAAAAATACTCCACTAAACACCACCATCAAATATGCAATATGCTTTGGGATAAAAGGTTTTTGTGCAACAACATGCTTTAGGGAATTCTATTTACTGTGTCTCTCTGTTTGATATTCACAGTGCGTTAAAAATGTGTTGAAATCCTGTGGCAAAGAGATTGGTTCAGCCTTGTTTAACTTGGTATTTCAAAAACTCCTATAGTCATGGAATTCTTTGTGAAATATCTCTTCTTAAAATATATTTGAAAAATGTTGCTATAAGGAAAAATTAGTTTATTACTTGTTGATTATTCTAATAATCACAAAATTCCTTGTTTGAAGGTAGGCAATGTCTACACTCAAATTTGAAGGAAGAAATTAAGGTGACTAATGAGGTAATGCATAGAACAACATTTATTGACTTTTAGTTCCATTTTAGGCGGACATAACTAATTAGAATTTGTTTTTTCTGACACTAAAGTCCTAAAGACTTTTCTTCTTTCTGTTCAAGAAACACCCAATGCAGTAACATTTACTGATTACTCACTTTGGGCAAGGCATAGTTCTAAACACTATTAAGGATGGAAAAGAATCCGACATTAATTTTTGTCAAACGGAATTTCACCATCTAGCAGAAAATCACACACACACGCACACATTTATTACTCTAAGATAAATTATGATAATGCAAGAATGAGGAATGGAAAAATATTTAGAAGTCTGGAAAGCATAGGGAACAGGAGATACAGACTTCCTGGAAGGGGCTACAAGAAAGCTTAACAGATTTGAGATCTGAACTGGATTTAGAATGGTGGAGATACAACTGGCATCCACGGACAAACATTTTGAATAAAAAGAGCTGGAATGTGGCCAGAGAGACAGGGAATACTGTTTGTTTTTCAGAGAGCTGTAAATCCAGCTGACATAATGTTTAAGGGATGTGATATGATACATGATTAAGATTGGAAAAATAGTTATTGAAATATTGTAGGGGATCTGCAGTTCCAGGCAAAAGAATTTGGGCCTGGGCTTCATTCTGTCAGCAATTGGATATTGAATAAGCAATTGAATATTTAGATCAAGAGATTATATTTCTGAGTAAAAAAATAACTATTTTATGAAGATAATTCAGGTGGCAAGAGATAGGATAAATTAAAGGAGATACAACCTGGGGTCAGAGAGTCCCATTTGGAGGGGACTAATTCAGAAGGGAATTGATGAAAGCCTGACTTAGCAGTGCAAGAGAATATGCCAGTGGGACACATACAGGAAACATTTCAAAGACAGAACAGTGTAAATGGTTGAGGGACCGTGTGGGAGGGTGAAAGGGTTTGAGGAAACACAGAGGTGGGTGTGAAACCCCCGGTCATCAGGGAGGATGTGGTGGATTTGGTGTTCTAGGCAGGTGTACTCTCCTTCCTCACTTCTCAATCTGCACTCTCTGACAATCAAACCTTCAGACAGATAGGGATCATACTCACTCTAGAGTCCCCAAGAATTTGTATTTATCTTTGGAAATAAGTCTAAATGGCTGGAGGGATGAGAATGCTATCAACTAACAGACAGGAGAAGCAAGAGTGGAAAGGAAAAGACTGCTGTTTATCTTTGACTAAGTTCCTACTGTGAGCAGGAAATGATACCAGGGCTGAAAAACAATAAAGTATAAGACTTACCCCGTACAATTTAACATTCTACAGTCTAGGGAGCTAGGGAATAATCTAAAGAATTAATTAATTAGCAAGGTATTGTAAGTTCAGTTCAAAATGAGTGCCATAGAGAATAAATTCTCTAAAAGTTCAGAGAAAATATCAAAGAGAGCTAGATTGTTAAAAAATCACTTAATGAAATGAAAGTTGGTCTTCTATAGAAGGGCAGAACTTAGCTAAGCGAAGAAGGGTGGGGAGGACATTTTACATAGGAAAACTGTGTGAGTAAAGACAAGGATGCCTTGTGTATATGTAAGTTCATTTATTTACCTACCCATTCATTTATTTAATAACTTTTAAGTGCCTACTAATGCCAGACAAATCTATAGAGAATATTCAGAAATAAGAAAGTGAATATATATGCTATTAAGACCTAATAAGTTCAATATTGTGTGTTGCCTTGACATCTGTGGAACCCAGAGGACCTTGAATGGCTTACCAGAAGTTCTCCTCCACTCTGCTCCCACAGTTAAGGTCTGCTAGCCAAACAATCCTCTTTATCAAAGGGACCAGGCACAATTCCTGCTCATCTCTGAACAGTGGATTTCAGTTCCCAGCCAGTCTGTGGAATTATTCAAGCCAGCCAATCACATCCTCCTGTGGGAACCAGGGGACACTTCATCCTTTTATTTCTATGGAATTGGCTTTCCACAGCTGCTGGGGGTTCACTCTGTTCTGAGTGCCACCTCTGAGTGGCCCTGCACGGGCAGCATGCTCCTCACCTAGGCTTGCAGTGTACGTGACTGATAAACTGCTGTCCATCTATCTGGCCATAGCCGTAATCCCAGGTCAGGAATTCCTCCCTTACCGATGTGATGACTAGGAAGACGATGCAGACAACATGTTAATATTATATATTAAACCATTTCTCTGACCTAGTTCATTTTCTAAATTCTGATTTTAAAAAGAATAAAACATTTTCATGGCCCTCCAAAACTAATGTGAGGCCTGGCCACTGTCTTTTTTGCCTAATGGAGAAGTTAGCCCTAGTCCAATATCAAACTCAATTATAGTAGTATTTTCTATTGTCATTTTATTCAATATAAACCCTTTGCCTCTCACATGTTGTCTAAGAATGATGAAATTAGAAATGCTTCCCACAATTTCTGTAAAGAAAAAACCTATTCTAAATTACTTTTTCTTTCCTTGTTATATTTAATATAACTAGACTTATGCTCACCCTTAAAAAGTCACTCCTAGATGCCTTTGAAGGATTTTCTTAAATATAACTGAATGCTGAAGCAGGAAAGGCACAGATGATATGCTTTAAATCATTTTGTGAGCTATAAAGCACTCCAAAAGTGCAATATGTCACTCTTATCTGGATCTGTAATTTTTAAACTACACTTGAAAAGCCATAGAGGTTCCTTCAGCCTGTCTGGAGGGTTGTTGGAAAGGCAGTCGGGTGGCGGGGGATCAATAGAATCTGCCTCACCCTCTGCGCCTTCCTCTTCTCTCACTCCCAGGTAACCAGAGCTTATCTATCTTGGCCAATCACAAAATGTTGTATTGGAAGCAAAGGTCCTGCTGCCCCAAAGGTTTTAAAAACCACTAACCTTATTTATCTCCCACTTTCTATATTCAACAGGCATTTTCTTCCTATATCTAACAGGCACATTGAGAAACTATAAGATTATGGCAAAGTTGAATTCAATAAAACAAATTCATGTGAAAAAGAACCAGTTAATAACAACTTGGTAATAGTGACATACTATTAAGCCAAAGGCATGATAAAGTAGAAATACCAATTTTCGTTTTCCCTGTTGGAAGATAAACATAAGGACTTTGAGAAACCTCTAGACAACTTTTTGAATTTTAAATTTTGCTGCCCATGATTTACATCAAATACATATAGGCATATGTTGGACATTGTCTGTCAGCCATGTGTTCCAGGGTTACCATCTCTTGTTAACAGTAAATCTTTTCTAACAGCTAGCCTAACTTCCCTATGCTCTCCCTTGAGCCTTTTCCTTATATCTTGCTCTGAGTGGAGATGGAAAACAACTGGTTATCATTCTGTTCATAACAGCCCTTCTTATTTTGAAAAAATAATCCCCCTTATATTTGTCTCTTGTCCAAATGAAATTCCAGTGTTCTAAGCCTTTCTGCAATGTTAATTTCCAATTCTTTAAGGATCTTTTGATCCTCTGAACCCTCTCCATGGTCTCTACTGTGCTTAAGAAGTGAATTGATATAGCCTCTACCAAAAACATTGGTATTTTCTAAGGAAAACTTCACTACACAAAGCAATATTTTCCTTGTCATAGCCATCAAGAATAGTTTGTTTTGTATTTTCTAATGACTAATATTATGAATATTCTGCTTATTAAAAACTTTCTGAATGCTGGAATTATATCCTAAATAGAGATCTTCACCAAAACTCCTTCCTTAATTATATTTATAATCAAAATGATACAAAAGTAATAAAAAGTATAACAACAAAATGCTCAGAGTCAATGTGGAACAAAAGAAGAGAGCAGAGCCAACAAAACCAAACTCACCTGTTTCTAGACGTATGGTTCATGAAATAATTTATATTCCAAGGGCTCTAAAGATTCTAGTGTGGTTTGTGGGTTAGAATTACCCATGGCATTATGTGTAACTCCCATTACCTGAGGTAGGCTCTTAAAAAAAGTTATGGGCTGGTTGGGTTTTTTAATTATTAATTTGAATTATGTTTCCAATGTACCTGTGAGATTACCCTTTGTTAGTGATTCCTGACTCTAATCTTGCCATACTTTAATATGTCTGCAAATACCAGAAAGGCTCCTGTAAATTCTAATTGCAAACTGGATTTCTCCATGCCACACCAACTGAGGGTCACAGAACAGTTGAAGGAAAAGTTATTTTGCTTTCCCTCTCCTCGAATTGTGTGAACTGCACTAAAAGTGTTCTCAAATATACCTCCACACTGTTGTATAATTTCCTAAGGCTTGGCCTAAGTATGATTCTATTTTACCTAGTGAGATTTGATGTCTTCCTCCGCTTTTCCCATTTCTGGGAGCAATTTTTATGTGAGGTAGGTCATGCTTCTAATGACTCTAGCAAAGCAGCTATGGACACTCAAGGTTATGTGTGTTGATCCAGGTGTGAATCCACTGCAAATTCACCCATGCGGACTCTGTCACTGCCAAAGCTGCCATTGTCTGAAGTAACTAGTGCCATTGGAACCAAACTGGACATTTCTACCTTTTTCTGCAGTCAGTGTCCATTTGGGAGTTTAGGGTATTAGTTCTTTTCAGTTCTACCCTCTCCTTTTCTGTACACTGCTTTGACTAGGGTTCAGAAGAACACCTATGAAAGCTGGACCAGCAGATAATCTGATTGACAGACATTTGACTGTACTAAGGACAAAACATTATTATGTATCCTGACTCCTTTCTCCTGGATGAATGTTGCCCCAGAAGCAGAGTGAGTTATTTATACAAATAGAGCCCTGGTGACCCAATTCCTGCAGTCTCTTCTAGATAGTTCTCAATCCGAGGGTAAACACACTTGAAGCTCAAGTTGGAATTCCCACTATAATCTTCTAATTAGATCGATATTAATGTTATTAGCCCCTGCAAATGTCTACTCTAATCCCAAAGAATCCTCTCTTAAATGACATTTTAATACTTTTAGGAAAATAGTGGCCTGAAATTTCTGGTATCAAAGGAGCCACATGAGTCAAGGTTGGTGTTCAGTCAAATTATTCTATCTTTTCTGTGGAAACTAAATAGTATTAACCCTGCCATTTTCTACAACTACAGGGATCTTCCAACACTACATATGTTCCTGCCAGCATTCTGCAGCAAATGCTGTTGGACTCATGTTTTTTTCCCTTGGACTGCCTGCAGGAACCCAAACTAGTATGTGGTCCTTTTCAAGCATTATATGAAACACAGTTTATATAATTATATGAAACACCGAGGTAACTGTGTTTCATTTCATTTCCTTTTATAATAAGAATCTGATACTAAGAACACAATTACTTTTATTTCTCTTTAATTTGAAGAATCTATCTATCCATGTATTTGTTTGTCTCCTGTCTACCTACTCCAGTCACCATACTAATCTATTTTTAGTATTTTCTTAATATCCATCTTATGCTAAGTGCATACTGAAATGACAGGAATGACTCCTGCCGTGATAAGTGAGATGAACATTACATGAATACTTACACAAATAGTTACTCATGGTCATAAAAATACTACAAAGGAACAGTACAGATCACATTAAAAGCACATTTTTTTTCAACTTGATTAACCATTTATTTATATATTTAATAGTCCTAATGTATTTACTTTTTGCTTTGACAAAAAAGTGAAAAATTATAGGAATGCTGACTGAGTCTTCTTTTGTACAGTTACATAGAGTTAAGGTTTCCCCTTTACATACAAAGAAAAATATTAATAACAAAGCGCTTCATTGATCAAAAAAAGGCTAAGAGCTGCAACCATTTATTCACATGTACATCCGACCCAAGAAACTTGTGTCAAGGCACCTAAACATGTGGGATGCGGTGGGGGTTAGGAAAGCTTCTCCCGGAAGTGATCCTTATGCTACTTTCTGAAACAGAAAGAGTCTGCAGCAGAGGGCAGTGTGCCTCACACACTCTCTCTCTCTTACCCTGTTAGGATCTTAGGTGGTACCTGAATTAGAGGAAATATAGTGATTATATCCTCTGTTTTTCTTAAAAATAATTTTAGATTTTTCTAGGGCAGCGTTTAAATGACCTAATTGAACCGTGGTGCAGAGACAGTTTCAATTGCACTAATTTTAATTACAGTGCATTTAAATTGCATGGTATGAAATTGGGTTGCTCCTCATGCTAATATTTTTTTGTGCAGCAGTTCCAGGATGGGTTTCTATTTCTGTGTGTAAGTGTTATAGTTCTTGCTTGTTTCAAGGGTAATTCCATTTCCATTTGCTTTTAAGGCAAACAAATTGAGTTAAATTATTTTCCCTTGCTTGAAATTTCATTGGCTCATTAAATTTCAACCACGGCATAAAATTTTTCAAAATGACACTATGTCATGTCTGAATGAGATAGGTCCAAAGGAGGGCCAATTTCCAAGAAGAAACAAATAATAAAAATACAGCTGAAAAGTTGTAGTAACAACCTATTTAAATGTTTGAAGAACATTTTTCTCTACAAGATATGTTAATAATTAGGGCCAGTTTCCTAGTGAAAAAATTTAAGTGAGGATTGTAATAAGTCCTTAAGTATTTCTTTTTTTCCTCCATTTGCCTTTAAGAAATTTACAGAGTCAGCAGAAGAGAAAAACAATTTCAAATACTATCTTTTGAGTGAGAACATAGGCATAGAGTTGATGAAATAATTCTTGACCGTTGGTTGTATTTTCAGGTCTTTCAATGAACTCTTCACTAGTAACTTTCTCCCTGACCAAAGAACAGGCTGCAAATTCCTATAATATAACTTTTTTTGGTCTATCACTCCTGAAAGGGTTTTTCTTGTTTATTTATCCCAAGCTGTTTATTTTCATTTGCTTCATACCTAGTGCCCTTTGCCCGTCTTCTTTGGACTTGCTAATTCATGCTCTGCCTTTGCTTTCCTTTTTTTCCTTGGGACTTTCAGATCCATCTCCCTTTTCCTCAGGCCTGCAGTGGGTCAATTTTTCTTTTTTTAACTAATTCTTATTGGAGTGTAGTTGATTTACAATATTGTGTTAGTTTCAGGTGTACAGCAAAGTGAATCAGTTATACATATACATACATCCACCCTTTTTTGGATTCTTTTCCCATATAGGTCATTACAGAGTACTGAGTAGAGTTTTAGCTTAGGTCAGAGCCACAGCTATCTGCTTAGTTGAAAGGAAATTTGGATGGTTCTTGCCCTAGAATAATAATCTACCCAGAGGAGTGAGCAAATCTTTGTTTATGTTGTGAGAAAGGCAAAACCATAATAAATGGTACAAGATAAAATAATAAGGATAAAAACAAACTTTCATCAAGTGTATTCCTGAAATCAAGGTCAGTGGAGGGGTCATCACACACATATTTATACTTTCACAAAAGATAATGAAGCTTGAAATTTCCCAGTGATCTTCTGGAGTGGAATAAACACTATACAGAATTTCCAAACAGCAATTAAAACTTTTGGTTTAACAGTGTGAAAATCAGTTCTCATTCTTTTTTTTTTTTCACTATAAATAACTACTTTATTAGCAGTCCCACATTGAATCTACTTACTTGAAGAGCTTCTGAAATGTTTAAGATTCCAGAACTATCCTGAATTGCTCTTAGCATTAAAAAAGAGCAGATGGTGAAGGGCTGGTAGCCCAGGCCTACTCAATACCCCTTATCTAAAAAAAACATTCTTATATAAGCTAATTCAGACACACAAACTTTACCTGCTTCTGATTTAAGAGTTTTACTGACAGAAAAAAAAAAAAAACCTGTGAGGAGACCCACTCCCTTTGCCACATAGCTCAGGCATTTTTTCCCCAACATTATTCAGACAGCGAGAGAAGTCAGGTCTCTCCAGTTTTAGTTAGTTCTCTTAGAGACATAAGATTGGCCAATAGCAGTTAGTCCTGAGTCTACCCCAAGGCACTATGATGTCAAAGGTACTTCATACCTACACCCCCAAACCAAAGAATTCACATAGAAATTAATATACTCTAGAAGGAATAAACATTTCAGATCAGCTTGTGACTACTGACGTCTCTCATGTTTACACCATAAGAAAAGCCGATATAATAGCTGTTTTCCTGGAAGCCTTTTCCTGGCAGTCACAACAGGAAGAGTTTAAGATTCCAGAACTATCCTGAATTGCTCTTAGCATTAAAAAAGAGCAGATGGTGAAGGGCTGGTAGCCCAGGCCTACTCAATACCCCTTATCTAAAAAAAAATTCTTATATAAGCTAATTCAGACACATAAACTTTACCTGCTTCTGATTTAAGAGTTTTACTGACAGAAAAAAAAAAAAAAAAAACCTGTGAGGAGACCCACTCTCTTTGCCACATAGCTCAGGCATTTTTTCCCCAACATTATTCAGACAGCGAGAGAAGTCAGGTCTCTCCAGTTTTAGTTAGTTCTCTTAGAGACATAAGATTGGCCAATAGCAGTTAGTCCTGAGTCTACCCCAAGGCACTATGATGTCAAAGGTACTTCATACCTACACCCCCAAACCAAAGAATTCACATAGAAATTAATATACTCTAGAAGGAATAAACATTTCAGATCAGCTTGTGACTACTGACGTCTCTCATGTTTACACCATAAGAAAAGCCGATATAATAGCTGTTTTCCTGGAAGCCTTTTCCTGGCAGTCACAACAGGAAGAGGCCTGTGAAGAACCTCAGGGAGCAGTCCTCTCCATTAGGCTGCAGCACTTAAGGTTTATCACAGGAAAAAAAAACAACGATTCAGTCCTTGGCATCTCCTACTCCATCCGCATTGATGGCAAACATAGCTTCAGCTTCAGGAAGACAAGGAGAGTCATAGATTTTGCAGATTCTGGTTTCCCCTCTTCCTTTTCTCAGGTACAGTCTTGTTGTTGAGGCATGAGCAATGATATTTCCTCCAATAGGTTTTTTAGGATCTGCAGCAAACATGGCTGCTCCATCCACTTGGGCTACCACCTGGTTGGTGATTACCATTGCTACACCAAACTCATCAGCAAGTCGCAGAAGCATCCGCAGAAACCTGGCCAAGTGCATCTGCCTGGCTGAAAGCTCACCTCGACCCGAATAGTCTGTTCTGTAGAGGGCGGTGGCACTGTCTACAATTAGCAGTGCATACCTGGACTCTACCATCATGGCTGATGCTTGATAAAGGAGCTGGGTCTGGTGGTCTGTGTTGAACCCTCGAGCATATGCTACATTATCCAGGACATCACTGCCAGAGAGGCCATATCTCTCAGCCACTGCTAGGAGCCGTCTGGTCTAAAGGTACCCTCGGTGTCAATGTACATGGCCTTTCCTTCACCTCCACCTTGGTCAATGGGAAGCTGGCATGTTACAGCCAACGTATGACAGATCTGGGTCTTCCCGGTTCGGAATTCTCCAAACATCTCTGTGATGGATCCAGTCTCAATTCCTCCAGAATTTTATCAGCTTTGGCTTCACTAATCCCCTTAATATTTATTAGCTCCTTCTTTGGTGCATAGGCAACAGCCTCCACAGTATGGAATCCAGCTTCTTCCAATTTATTCACATCATTGGCATGTATGCCACATTGCTCTAATCGAGAAATAGGTTGTGGGCCAAAGCTCTCTTCTTCCACTGACGTATCTGCATTTGCTTCAAGCTGCATCTGCATAGCCATTACTTAGTGTTCAATACTCCGCCTGCAGCGTAACTCGCCCGGGCGGGCTGCGTGCTCCGACTACAGTCCGCTGGACCCGCGCGCGCCTGACCCCGGACGGACTGCAGACCCCCCTCGCCTGCGCCCCACTTCTCTACGCCCTTGCTCCGGCCTTCTGCACGAAACCCAGGCGAGTTTCAGCTCCTAATTGCGCTCCTGGGACGCGCGCGTCTCAGCTCTCTTCAGGCCTCGGTCTCAGGCGGAAGCGCCCACTCCCAGTTCTCATTCTTTTTAGACTTAAATGCTATTCATACATAGTTTTTATTTTTGAGTCAAGTGAAAAAAAAAATGGTGCTGGAACATCCCTACTTTCCTCTTTTTCCCTTTGATTTTATTTGATTTTTAAATACATTTTCCTCAGGTAGCTATTGGCTTTGCATGCATTGTAGATTATAAGTTAAAACTCAGGCCAGGAATAACTGCTTATCTTTTGGTTTGAAGACTTTTAAGAGTAATTTTAATATTTGCTTAAAACATGTCTAAGGCTGATAATCAAGATTAGTATCATTATTCAAAAAAAATTATAATGGTTCTACAGTAATCAATTAAGTAATAAGAATTGTGGTAAATATTTTGACAATATAAGGAAGTACCACAATCTTTACTTTATATCTGATAAATAGATCAGAATGTCAAATTTTTAGGTGATGATTAGATATCTGACCATATTGATCAACAGATAGAAACATAGATCTTCGAAAAGAAGTGAAGATCAAGAGAATCAGAAGATAAACCACAGACTGGGAGAAAAATATTCGCAAAATACATATCTGATAAAGGACTGTTCTCCCAAATAAATAACTCTTAAAACTCAACAATAAGAAAACAAACAACCCAATAAAAAATGGACAAAAGATCTGAACAGATATATTATCAGAGAAGACATACAGATGGCAAATAAGCACATGAAAAGATTCTCAACATCATATGTCATTAAGGATTTGCAAATTAAAACACCAATGAGATACCACCACATTCTTATTAGAAGGGTGAAAATCCAAAACACAGACAACACCACATTCAAGATGTGCTGCAACAAGAACTCTTATTCGTTGCTGATGGGAATGCAAAATGGTAGAGCCACCTGGGAAGAGAGTTTGACAGTTTGTTACAAAACTAAACATACTCTTACCAACTCAAACCAGCAATCCTGCTCTTTGGTATTTACCCAAAGAGTTGAAAAGTCTTATTTACACTAAATCTTGTACTAAATCTTGTACTAAATCTTGATGTTTATAGCAGCTTTATTCATAATTGCCAAAATTTGAAAGCAACCAAGGTGTCCTTTAGCAGATGAATGGATAAACTGTGGTATATCCA
This sequence comes from Physeter macrocephalus, assembly GCF_002837175.3. NCBI lineage: Eukaryota > Metazoa > Chordata > Mammalia > Artiodactyla > Physeteridae > Physeter > Physeter macrocephalus. The sequence goes on along the minus strand of NC_041220.1, from coordinate 76,229,970 downwards.
GAAAATGGAATATTTTTCAGAACTAAAAAGAAATGGGCTAAAAGACATGGAGAAAACTAAGACGCATATTACTAAGTAAAAGAAGTCAATCTAAAAAGCCTAAATACTATATGATTTCAGCTATATGACTTTCTGGAAAAGGCAAAACTATGGAGACAGTAAAAATATCAGTAGTTGCTTGAGGTTAGGGGGAAACGAGAGATGAGCAGGCAGAGCACAGGACTTTTAGGGTAGTGAAACTATTCTGTATGATACTATAATGGTGCATACGTGTCTTTAGGTGTTTGCCCAAACTCATAGAATGTGTACCACCAAGAGTAAACCCTAATGTGAACCATGGACTTTGGGTGATAATGTTGTGTCAATGTAGCCACATCAATTTTAACAAATGTACCATTCCGGTGGAGGATGTTGATAGTGGGGAAGTCTGTGTGTGTGTGTTGAGGGGGGAGGAGGGTTTATGGGAACTCTGTAATTTCTGCTTAATTTTACTGTGAACCTAAAACTGATCTAAAAAATATAGCTCAAAAAAGGAAATTTGGAGCTCCATAAATAGTAAAAATAACATACATAGATATACTTTTTATTTTTAAGTTCTCTAAAAGCTAAGTAATTGGTTAAAGCAAACACAGTAACACATATATGTCCAATATATGTAAGGTTTTTAATCTATATAAAAATAAAATGCATAGCTGATGACAGCCCAACAGTTGAGAGGAAGGAAGTGGATGTACAGACTCTCCCAACTCCCTCGCATTAACTTGCACAGACAATCATTCATCCACTAGTCTCGATCCACAAGCCACAATGCATGGATGGTGAATAAGCAGAATTGGTTTAGCTTCTGTTTGATTGATCTGCCTGGTGTTGGTTCACACAGCGTTTAAAAAATTGAGTCAGTTGCCAATATTTAAAAATCTGGTTATTTTGCATAAATTCCTGACTCGATTTTGCTTGAAAAAGATCTGGCTTCAATTGGCCTGCATTTCTGAACAGCAGCAATCAGCTTGAGCTGAGTAACCACTGCTCCCTTGAGCTGAGTGAGGAGCTCTCCAGTTTTCCTTTACCTTCACCATTTCTGATTTTATCCTGATACTAAAAGTCAGTTGCCATTTATCATCATATTCCAGTGCTGCTTTACTTGTTTCCTTGAGTTTCCTTGAGTTGTCTGATGCCAGCAGTCTTTTGATTTGTGATCATTGGCCTGAATGCTTAAGGAGAAAAAGAAAGAACTTAATAACTATTCAAGAAATGTATACCACCTCGAGTCAAATATCATATAATAATTGTTGCTATACTGGGACAAAGATTCAGCAGATTACCTCTAGCAATTTTTTTCTTTTTCCAATTTAGGATTTTTTTTTCCTTCCTTTAGTCATGGCACCTTGATTTTCCTTTGGGGAGCCCTAACCATTGCTCCTGCTTTGCCTAATTCCTTGTCTTCTTAGTGCATCTGTTCATCAGATGGTCTGCCTCCCCAACCCACCCCAACCTTGAACAATCAGACTGGTCATTTGAAGCCTGAGAGAAGATGGAGAATCACTCATTCTGGTTGTATGGCCCTAAAGAAACTGGCTGTTTGTTCTCAGCCTGGTTCCTATCTTTCCTGATAGCAGATATTTTAGCTCTTATATTTTTTATCTGTAAGTTACACCATATTGTTCCAATAAAATGTGATTTTCTTTAAATTACTGAGAGGCAGCAAATATTGTTTGCAATCAAACAACTCTAACACAGGACTGGATGAAATGTTAGGGAAGGTGCCACCGTCTATCCCAAATTCTGTCTGGGATATGTGTATGGGGGTAGGGGTGTATTGTTGTTAAAATTTATATCCTCAAACAACTTATATATCCAGAATTAAGGATTATTTTTCCCATCATGCTGAGTTTTTCTAATTTCTCTTTTTGTTTGCATATTTTTTCCCCTCTATTTCCTTATGCCGTTTCTATTGCTCAAGTTTTCCTTATTCTGATTTTTCCCTTCTGCTGATTTGTCTGTCATAATTAGATTAGTCACAGTGAACGAGAGAATTAATGACCTGGAAGAGAGTATTCAGAATGTACCACCACAATATAAAATGAGAAAAAATAAGAAAGGAATTAAGGAGTCTCACATAAACCTAATAGGTACTTCAAAGGACAAGAACAGAGAGAATGGAGAAAAGACAATATTAGTAGAAATAATGCCTGAGAAATTTCTAGAATTGATGAAAGACATTTTTCTTATTCTAGATTCTCAAAAAGGGAGTAAATAAAAATAAATCCACACCTATAGACATTGTAAAATAACTACAGAACCTATACTGTTTAACTGTTAACCCTATACTGTTTAACTGATTTACTCTAACGTTTTAATAGGGCATGTTTGATTGAAACAGTTTAAACAATCTAGAGATGATCAGTATCTTTACTCTGCTGTAGAACGATACAAAGACCTTAGAATGCTTAACACAGGTTACTATAGTCCATCTTATATGCTTGGTTGTTTGGTAATTTAGTACCACAATTTACTTCCTTCTTCTAGGTTAATATTTCTTCTTCCCCCAAATTTACAGCCTTTGTAAACAAGAAGCTGTTAGAGGTAAACTCAGTGTTTGACCCTATGAAGTTATTTTGTCCTGACTCCTGATGATATTTTAGAGTAATAGTTTGCTGCTCTTTTCTTTCAGGTACTGTTCCATTTAAAAAATCTGCTGTTTTATTATTGCCCTTTTATAATAATCTGAATTCTTCCTTTAAAAATCTTTTCCATAATTTTAAATTCTGTAGTTATTTTACAGTGTGTATAGGTGTGGATTTATTTTTATTTACTCCCTTTTCAAGAATCTAGAATAAGAAAAAATGTCTTTCATCAATTCTAGAAATTTCTCAGGCATTATTTCTACGAATATTGTCTTTTCTCCATTCTCTCTGTTCTTGTCCTTTGAAGTACCTATTAGGTTTATGTGAGACTCTTTAATTCCTTTCTTATTTTCTCTCATTTTATATTGTGGTGGTAGATTCTGAATACTCTCTTCCAGGTCATTAATTCTCTCATTGGCTGTGACTAATCTAATATTTAAACTCATCCAATGAAGCTTCTCTTATATTTCAAAAACTGTATTTTTAATTTTTAGATACTCTATTTGGTCCTTTTTCTTACCTACTTATTATTTTTCATTGTGACTTATTTTCCTTTTTTTTATTTGTCTCTCATCATTTTAAACATACTTGTTTTATCATCTGTATCTGGTATTTCTGCTTTTGTGTTTGCTGACCCTAGTGTCATCAGAGGGCTTTATTTGTGGGAGTTTTGTATGGCCTGTGATGGGGGATAATTTATCGAGAGAGGATATTAATTTGCTTTGGCCAGAAACTCTAGGGGTATCATTTCCCTAAGAACATTGTATTTAATTTCTAATCTCTCAGAAGACATAGGTGGTTGAAACTGAACTCTGATAACACGTGACATAAATTCTTACAGGAGACTAATTTTTCTACTCAGAGCCCAGGTGCCCAAGTATGAACTTGATCATTTCCTCCTTATGCTGGTGTGTGTATTTTTTAAGTTGATTCTTTTACTGAGGATGTAGTCTTTTGCATGTCCTGACTTTGGGTGAGATAGTTCAAAACTTCATTTTGCACAGGTGTCACTATCCTAGGTGCATTAAAACCCAACACTCAAGGTTATCAATACAAACAATTTCCCCAAGGCTGCTGAGTGTCAGCTCTTGTACTCACCACTCTGGTTTTCAATGACCCCTTTGCTTTAGCATCTTGGGGATTTCATTTAAAATTTGCTAGTGCAGCTTTGAATTCAAAAGAACATATCGGGGCTTCCCTGGTGGCGCAGTGGTTGAGAATCCGCCTGCCGATGCAGGGGACACGGGTTCGTGCCCCGGTCCGGGAAGATCCCACATGCCACAGAGCGGCTGGGCCCGTGAGCCATGGCCGCTGAGCCTGCGCGTCCGGAGCCTGTGCTCCGCAACGGGAGAGGCCACAACAGTGAGAGGCCCGCGTACCGCAAAAAAAAAACAAAAACAAACGTATGTTATATTTTACTCAGCATTTCTATTTGCTTTGTGGAGAAGGGTTTTCAGAATACCTAATCTGTAATATTACAGGAAATGGAAGTTTCCATATTCAAAAGACATTTGCATTTATTTCAAAAGCGTTTACTGTCTACAATTTGACAGGCAATGTTATTTTACATTTTTAAAATATGGTGGTGCATAAATCAATAGAAATAAATAAGTGAAATGACAGTGTCCATCACTATTGCTAAGACAACCTTGTTTTTTTATTTTATTCCAATGTATTTTATACTTTGAATACACTCAGAAAATAGCACTCTTGGTATGTGAATTTTTTTTCCATTTCATAGCCCAATAATCCTTATTTCACTCTGGCCACATTTCATTTCACCCTGCCTTTTACTTCCTGAACTTTCATTTAAATGTGAATAAATAAATCTTTATACAAACAACATACTTCATGTGTGGTATATCTTTTAATAGTCACTTTCAATTCAAGGGTCAAAACCCATAGAGGATTGTGCTATTTTCTATCTGACTATGAATAGAGATATATCCTCAGATTTGTGATCTCCCTTGATCTTACCTGTTCTGAGGTGATTTCAAATAAGGAAATGATTGAAGCCATGACCCCTAGAAAGGTAATATGGAGATGAATCAAATGCTTTAGCCCTTGTAATCCTTATTAAGCCTTCTCTGCCTCCGCCTTTCTAGGCTTTCCATAAACATATGATCAGAATAAAAATAAAATACTTGTTACAGAATCATAGGCTACAGATGAGTCCTCTGGAGCAGTGCTTTTTAATCTTTAATGTGAATGTGAATCGCTTGGGAATTTTGTTAAAATGCAGATTCGGATTCAGTTGATCTGGGGTGGGGCATGAGATTTTGCAGGAGCTGGGGAGAAAGGCGGGGTATAATATATTAATTAAGGGGAAAATGATATATCTATTGATTTTCAATCTGATTGCTAATAATAATATTCCTCAAAAATATATTAAAAAATCAAGTGAACTGGAGGTGTTAAAATGGAGTATGGTGTCCAAGGCAGGTTCTATGTGCATAGCCCAGTCCTGTATTTTAAAACCCCACTGAAATTAACATGTTCAGATGTCTTTGTTTGGTCTGGATAAATAGCCTATGGTTTGCAGAAAAGAGATTATACGTTTATTCTAATTTATAAAAAAAGCATTTTAGAGATATGAATTGGATATGGGCCTTGAGAGTTATGAGACTTTCTCAGTCATAAAATAAACATAGCTAGTTTTCATATATTTAAAGAAATCAGTCTACAGTGCTTTAAGTCTAGACTTTAAAGGGAGAAATATCATTTCCTCTAATGTATATTTAATAATTAAAACTGTCTACACAGAATCTCTGACCTAAAAGAAGGCCATTGGAGAATGTTCCTGTAATATTTTGAAAGAAAAATCAGCTGTCTATATCTTTTATTTATTGACAGACTACTGTTAGTGAAAGGTATAATGAAAAATCTGTTTCCTATTGTGTTCTCCCCAATGGCAACTGCACACTTTTTCTATGGACCCTGAAACAATAAGACCACTTCCAAAGTCACAGATAACTTCATTTACAGCATTTGTAAAAGTCTTCTGAAATGCACTATCTCCACTCTCTTCTCTGACCCTTAAAATGTGTCTGGAGCTTTACCAATCATCTTGCCCTTGAGTTTACAGAAAGATGTCTCCTTGCCCCTTTCCAGAAACAAGCTCTTACCTCTGCCCTCAGCTTTATGGTATAATTTTACTGTTTCTTTGTACATTTTTTCCTCACTGGATTAAGCTCCTGGAAGACAGAACACTATTTTTCTTACACTTATATTTCCTCAACACCTATGTCTTCCTCTTATATGCCAATCCTAAATTTTGAGATATTGAGAGTAAATTTTCAAGCATGACAGTAGTGATTTCATCTTAGGATTGCATATCTCTCTTACATCTTTTTTTGTTTTATAATCATTTAAAAATATTTCCTCACCATTTTGTTCAATAGCTCTTTAAATCTTTTTGGAGGTAGTTTTGAAATAAACACTAATAAAATGAGTGATTAATAAATATTGAAGACATCAGAAATCTTACTGGTTTATATTTTGTGAAGTAAAAAAAAAAAGCCAGAATAATTACTACTCTCTTTAGCACAGCACACTTTTATTGTATTGAAGTTTAGACTGCAATTAAATTCTACTCTTCCCTTTCATTACCTTTTATTGTCTTTAGTGTTTAAAAGTTACAAAATATGTTTATTTACTTCATTTATGGTCTTCACAATTGTGTGGTTATCTAGGCTTCTGATATAGTACTACGTTTAAAAGATGGGCACTTTGTATTGTCTTAGTTTATTCTTCAGGAACTGAAAAATTAATCTTCTAAAATGCCAAGAAGACTATATTATACTCCGCCTTTCTCCCCAGCTCCTGCAACACAAATAGCACCACACAAAAATGTGTGGCTATAATTGATATGATCATCTCACCTATAAAGATATAGTTTGGAAAGAAGCCTGAACTCAATGGCTGGGTTGTGGCAGGCTTTGGTATTACAGTTCCAAAACCTCTAAAACCTCTAGATAAGCCTCTGGTTCCCAACTCTGACATAGGGTTGGGGTAAGAGGTAAATTTATTGGTCTCATTATGGTGACATCTCACCAATGTAGAGAAAACATACTTAAATAGGTCAGAAGTAAATAGAGTACTATACCTACTTATGCACCTTGTTTAAATAAATGCAAAAATTTATTTGTTCAGTATCTGCTTTAGGTGAAGAAAATGGCCAGAGAGAGTCCTTATGAAGATAAGAGAAATTTACACGAACATTCACCAGGTTGAAGCTCCAGAGAGTGATGTTTTCAGTGATGTACACAGTCATTGACCCTTTCAAAGAAAAAAAGCCTACGGTCTTTTCAGGGAAATCCTGAGTGAAAGTGTAGTGCCAAAGATCTTGTCAGTTTCTGCAGCAGTTGGAACGTAGGACCTGAAACAATAGGTTTGGTCCTTAATGGTTCATCAGTGAAAGCCTCAAGCTAAACTTTTCCAAGGCAGGCAACACAGCAGGAAAAGGAGAGTAAAGATTCATTTAGTGATACACTTAAAAGACTTTGGGATGTGAAAGCAGGGAACATCGCACCTGAGGGGAAGGCAGTTTGAAAGGCAGGGGAATGTGGAGAACCAACAGTGGCACTGATGCTGTTCTTGAGGAAGAGCAAAGCCTAACAGCTGAACCCAGAAGAGAAGGGAGCTGTGAAATGGAGAGCAGGGGAGGCACACCTCAGGAAACTGCAGGAAGCCAAGAGAAAGGTCGAGGAGCAAGACTTGCTTTGGTGGAAAAGGAAAAGAATGTGTAGGAGGAAGTCACCAGTTGACAGGGAAAGGAAGTAGTAATAATACTGGTCATTGAGGTAGGAGAATACTTAGCATTTGAGGATTGATTTACACTACGAACGTGCTGGTTTGTTGAAGCCTTCTCTCAATCTTATTCACAATATTACTTGGCACTCTCATAAATCTTGACTCCCAGGCCACTGATGTTGCTGTTACACTATGTTAAATTGCCTATGAAGAAGGAGGAAGGCGTTAGATTTGGGTAGATGAACGGTTGCTGCTGACAAGATATTTTTGAGATAAATGAAGGAGGACTGGAAAAAGGATCCTTTGTCTATGCTTTTAGTAATTTTGGAGAGGTCAACTCAAACAGCTGAGAAATGGAAATCTTGGGACCATTTATTCTAGATTTTTTTTCTTTTCCCTTAAAGTAGATAAACCCAGACTTTTGAAAAAAATGGTGGCAGTTATTAAGAGGAGAGATTCAGTAATGGGAATACATGTTGAAGTGCCATCTTCTCCAGAATTCAAAAGCTGACCAGAACTATATGTAAATTTACATAAAACATAGCTCATTGAACATGAATCCATGCCTCCTGTTCTCCCTAATTGGTTTTTGTGTATCAGTATCAATTAAATCAATCAGTGTCTGTATCAATTAAATGCATATTCTGTGGTGAAATGTTGAGATCAGTGGTTCACAATGAGTGTTGCCATTCAGTGGAATTTTGAAATACTAGTGCAAAGATGGCCTGGGTAGCTGCCACCGACTTTGATTTTGCCTGTGAAACATCACAAACAACACAAAAAGAAACAAAAAGGAACCATTACCTAATGACCTCACGATTTCCAAAAAAAAAAAAAAAGAGATACTTTAAAGCCAAAAATTTAAGAGGAGAAAGGAACTGATTCAAAAATAAAACAAATCAAGTACATTTAACTCTTTGAAAAATTCACTACTTTACCCTATCTTTCTCATTTTTCCACAGGTTGCTGAAAGCTATAATGGATGTCCTGAGCCCACAGAAAGGCACTTGGGAACTACTGGGTTAGCTTATAGTGTGGCGGCTCTGGAAGCGGCAGTGAGATTATCAGCCTGCCTGCTAACTTGACAATTGAAAAGGCCAGTGCCCCAGGATTTGTGAGAGGCCGGCCACAAACTAAGGTAGTACAATAAGGGCCTCCCTTGTGCCCAGGCCTCTCAATTTCCATTTCCAATCCTGTGTTCTCTTTGCCATGTTTTTACAATACCATCTCTGATATACCAGATTTGACTAAGTCCTGCTTTTCTTCCCCCTATGCATTAAAGGAGATGTCACAGCTCTAGCTCTCTAGAAGCAGATGCTGAGATGGTGTTTGCAATACAAGGTATTTTGTAAAAACCAATGCTTCTGAAAACAGGTGAAGAAGCAAGATTGAAGAGGAAGAAATCAAACTGTGACCCAGGTCTGGAGGTCTGAAGCCTCAGCTAACTCATTGTGGACATCTGGAACATGAAGCATTCATCAGAGTTGTCCTTTTCTCTTTCCAAATGGCTCAAGCTTTGGATCCCCCTTTCGTGAAGTGACTGAATGTGGGGCTGCCCCAGGATGGCATGGTTTATGGCGAGGTGGGTCTCTGCAGCTGAGGTAGACCTTGAAGGAGCCAAGAGGTGGAAACTGTCCACTGACTCCTTCTCTAAACGGGAAACTGAGCAGCATTTCTCTGTGTCTCCCTCTGGTCACTTGTGATTAGTATTTAAATGGGTGGAGCAAAACTCTCAGATGAGTTATTAGATTGTTTTAATCAATTTTTCTAGTCTAATCCTTTCACTTCAAATTGTTATTTCACAATCATTTCATCCCTTCTTTTATCTTTGAATAATGATTTTGATTCTATAATTTACCTTTAAAATACAAACATAAAGGACACATAAATCTAATAGTTAATCGGCCATGTAGAAATTCATCAATAAATACTTGAATGAATGAATAAAGATTTACTTGCATATATTGTATATTTCATTATGTCAAAAACTGAAAAATGGAGTGTTGTTGGAAACTTTCCTGATGTAGGGCTCATCATATCTTAAAATTTTTGAGAAAATATCTTGTGGTTGGCTTTAAAAAAAAAAAAAGTCATTTTGTCAGAAAGTATATGCCCTCAACGTGCAAATACCATATTGGAAATGAATCAGAGTGAGATAATTCTTATATTCAATTTAATTAGTATATAAACTATAAAAAAATTTGAAATGTAAGCCTATATGCCTATTTGGTTTTTTACATGATGATCACTTTTAGAATGATCTGATTAAGTAAGTCAAGCAGACAGGATGATTCTATTAAAAAGAGAAAATATCAATAGATCATTAAAATCTATAACAATACCATAATTGTAAACTCTCTGTTCTGTAGCTCTTTCATGCCAAACACAATGAAAAATGAGTTTATATTTAATCATTTATTTTTCATTCACTGACATATGGTAAATTTACATGATAAATGATAGTATGCAAAAATATGTGACCCATTAAATACTTGATCATTTTGAAAAATGTTTTGAATAAAGTTTATGATTTATTATGATTCAAGACACTTCCGTTTTTTGATGTGTAAAATAAAAACTGAAAATCTGAACTTATCTTTCAAAACATTATGAAGTTATAGATGAGGGTGTGCCAATCTCCTAAAATTAATCATAAATATTTAGACTTTTAGTTTCATCCACATAGGATAGACTTATATCTATTTTATCTCAGAGCACAATTTTATCGAAGCATTAATTTTGCCAAACAAAATCAACAGAAGGATGACTTTTCAGGATACTTTTAAATCTCTTAGTAAAACCAAGAGAAATACACACCCAAACACTAACTACAGTAAACCATTACACTAGAAGAACTAACTGTACCTAAGAGATATTTCAGGTTGAAACATTCAAAAGTATATTTCAAACAATAAAACAAAACCTTCTTATATCAATAATGCCACTTGTCTTGGATGGTTTTGCTGATTCTACTCCTGTGGCTGGGGCAGAATTGATTCTCCTCTTTTTAGATGAAAAGGTGAACATTGTGTAATGGAAGGTCATTAAAAATTGCTGACATTAGGATCTATTGTGTTGTTTTATGATAGTATTCTAGGCTTTGAAACCAGAATCTCAGAATATATAAGATTAACATTCTAAATACAGGTTACATTGTCTATTTTTTTTGGATGAGATACTCATGTTCAGGTACTGAGTGGTCTGGGAAAATATAAGGAACTGATAGTAATTGTTTAGGGTAAGAGATCCTCACCTAAAATGTTTAAATGTTGTATAAAAGTGTCTGGATCAAAAAGGATCTTGCTGTGATTTATGTCATAGTGTTCTGCCTTTGTTTTCCTCTAAGAGTTTTATAATGTCTGGCCTTACATTTAGGTCTTTAATCCATTTTGAGTTTATTTTTGTGTATGGTGTTAGGGAGTGTTCTAATTTCATTCTTTTACATGTAGCTGTCCAGTTTTCCCAGCACCACTTACTGAAGAGGCTGTCTTTTCTTCACTGTATATTCTTGCCTCCTTTATCAAAGATAAGGTGACCATATGTGCATGGGTTTATCTCTGGGCTTTATATCCTGTTCCATTGATCTTTATTTCTGTTTTTGTGCCAGTACCCTATTGTCTTGATTACTGTAG
>NC_041220.1:76217950-76218314 GCF_002837175.3 Physeter macrocephalus | reverse complement strand
ATGATGTTGGCTGTGGGCTTGTCATATATGGCCTTTATTATGTTGAGGTAAGTTCCCTCTATGCCTACTTTCTGGAGGGTTTTTATCGTAAATGGATGTTGAATATTGTCCAAAGCTTCTTCTTCTATTATTGAGATTATCACATGGATTTTATCCTTCAATTTGTTAATATGGTGTATCACATTGATTGATTTGTGTATATTGAAGAATCCTTGCATTCCTGGGATAAACCCCACTTGATCGTGATGTATGATCCTTTTAATGTGCTGTTGGATTCTGTTTCCTAATATTTTGTTGAGGATTTTTGCATCTATGTTTATCAGTGATATTGGCCTGTAGTTTTCTTTTTTTGTGACACCTTTGT
>NC_041220.1:76149551-76217326 GCF_002837175.3 Physeter macrocephalus | reverse complement strand
AACTTAAAAGGTTTTGCACAGCAAAGGAAATCATAAACAAGATGAAAAGACAACCCTCAAAATGGAAGAAAATATTTGCAAATGAAGCAACTGACAAAGGATTAATCTCCAAAATATACAAGCAGCTCATGCAGCTCAATATCAAAAAAACAAACAACCCAGTCGAAAAATGGGAAGAAAACCAAAGTAGACATTTCACCAAAGAAGATATACAGATTGCCAACAAACACAGGAAAGGATGCTCAACATCACTAATCATTAGAGAAATGCAAATCAAAATTACAATGAGGTATCACCTCACACTGGTCAGAACGCCCATCATCAAAAAATCTACAAACAATAAATGCTGGAGAGGATGTGGAGAAAAGGAAACCTCTTGCACTGTTGGCGAGAATATAAATTGATACAGCCACTATGGAGAACAGTATGGAGGTTCCTTAAAAAACTAAAATTAGAACTACCATATGACCCAGCAATTCCACTACTGGACATATACCCCGAGAAAACCGTAATTCAAAAAGAGTCATGTACCACAATGTTCATTGCAGCAGTATTTACATTAGCCAGGACATGAAAGCAACCTAACTGTCCATTGACAGATGAATGGATAAAGAAGATGTGTCACTTGTATACGATGGAATATTACTCAGCCATAAAAAGGAACAAAATTGAGTTATTTGGAGTGAAGTGGATGGGCCTAGAGTCTGTCATACAGAGTGAAGTAAGTCAGAAAGAGAAAAACAAATACTGCATGCTAACACATATATATGGAATCTAAAAAAAGAAAATGGTTCTGAAGAACCTAGGACCAGGACAGGAATAAAGATGCAGACACAGAGAATAGACTTAAGGACATGGGGAGGGGGACGTGTAAGCTGGGACGAAGTGAGAGAGTGGCATGGACATATATACACTACCAAATGTAAAATAGCTCTTGCACTGTTGGCGAGAATATAAATTGATACAGCCACTATGGAGAACAGTATGGAGGTTCCTTAAAAAACTAAAATTAGAACTACCATATGACCCAGCAATCCCACTACTGGACATATACCCCGAGAAAACCGTAATTCAAAAAGAGTCATGTACCACAATGTTCATTGCAGCAGTATTTACATTAGCCAGGACATGAAAGCAACCTAACTGTCCATTGACAGATGAATGGATAAAGAAGATGTGTCACTTGTATATGTATATGTATAGCTGATTTACTTTGTTGTACAGCAGATACTAACACAACATTATAAAGCAATTATACTCCAATAAAGATGTTAAAAAATAATGTCTGGATCCATTTCTGGTCACACACCATTTTGCGAGTTTGGGTTACTTGGTAAAACTCAAACTTTTGATTGCTCTAAGTTGTTCTTGAATTTTTAGGAGGACGGTGGAATATTAAAAGCTTTTAATCTGGGGAAGGACAGACATTTTAGAGCATTTGCTCAGACAGTGGTCTAGAGAACTGGCAAAGTCAGAATGGATCCAGAAAAAACAGTTAAAAACTGCAGTATTCAGGTAAGTAAGCTGAAAAAGAACAAGTTGTTGGTTATGGATTTGGAGAAGAGGAGTATAGTTTAAGAAACTTTAAGGAGGGCTATCTACAACATTTAACAGGCTTGTTTAAAGGGTCAAAGTCATAAAATTCAAGGAAATACTGAGGGTGGTCCCAGACTAAAGGAAACTAAAGAGACATGACAAATAAATGTAACATGTGATCCTAAACAAATATGTTTTTCTATAAAGGACATGATTGGGGTAATTGGTCATATTTGAAAGGCTCTGAGAACTAGATAGTAGGAATGTGTCAATATTAATGTCCTGATTTAAATGATTGTGTTACGGTCATATAGAAGAATATCCTTTTTTAGAAGTACAAACTAAAGTACTAGGAAATGTTGATCATTAAGTTAGCACCTTAATCTCAAATAATTCAGGGAAAAAAATGTACTGTTTTACAATTCTATATAAGCTTAAAATCTTTTAAAAATTATTAGAATTTTTTGTCTTTACAATGACAATGTAAATATATATGTAATAAATATATATAATAAATATAAAGGTGTGGTACAATATCATTATAAAAACAACGTTCTTACTTAAGAAGTCCACGGCACAGAAATGTACTTGGTACTAGTTGTAGTACATACATAATTCATAATTATGCCTTTTAAAAGGCTGCTTTAGTCAACCAGTTGAAGTTTAAGCTGAGACTGTTAAAATTTACATGCATTTTTATGTTTATGGAACATAAAATGCTGAACAGCCCTGTGGGATCAGTTTTGGGGCTTAAACTCCTGAAATCGCACCATTTTCTCTCCTGCTTCTCCTACTCCATGACTGGTTTCTCTGGAGCAAACCTCTTTGTAAAGCACTTTCTTCCAAATACTTAGCTTGGTCACTGCTCTGGGAGAACTCAAGCTAAAAGAGAAGGTAATTAGAATTGGAAGTCAACTTGAAACCGCTAATACAGCAGGAACTTGGAATTGAATTCTCAGAGTGATCTAACTCAGTTTCAACTTTTTGGGGGGACTTTATCCCTTCTGTCTTACATTAAGACTTTAAAGATCAGATGTGGTATTGGGGAGCTGCCTTAGAAAGTGAGGGAGAAGACTGCTGTCTAACAGACAACTGTTTTCCTTCCTCAAGAGGGTAGATGTTCTGCTTGATCTAAGACTCAGTAGCATTGCTGGAGCAAACAAATTAGGGAATATTAGTGGGAAAACACCTATTCCATGCCTGGTGTTTCCTTCTATATGGGAAAGATCTCCATTATTATTTTTAAAAATTTTTATTTTATTATTTATTTATTTATTTTGGGGCTGCGTTGGGTCTTTGTTGCTGCACGCGGGCTTTCTCTAGTTGCGGCGAGCGGGGACTACTCTTCATTGCGGTGAGTGGGCTTCTCATTGCAGTGGCTTCTCTTGTTGTGGAGCATGGGCTCTAAGCACGTGGGCTTCAGTAGTTGTGGCACACGGGCTCAGTAGCTGTGGCACGTGGGCTCTAGAGCGTAGGCTCAGTAGTTGTGGCACATGGGCTTAGGTGCTCCGTGGCATGTGGGATGTTCCCGGACCAGGGCTCGAACCCATGTCCCCTGCACTGGCAGGCGGATTCTTAACCACTGCGCCACTCGGGAAATCCCAAAAGGTCTCCTTTAGAATAACTTTTGGTTACGTGGAAAGCATCATTCAGTCCTCCCCAGGGGAGGAAAGACTTAACCTCAACAGTGAGTTTTTAAAGATGTTAGGGATATGTTTCTCTTCTTGGGAGCAAGCTGTTTGCAGGCAGCGTTCCTTCTTCTCTGACTCTATCATCCATAAATTACAAACAGCCTTCAGGAAGGCTGCTGCTACCTTCTCAAGCCCTCATGTTTTCGTTTTCTGTTTTGGTCTAGTGCTGTTAAGACTACCATCTCTCACAACCACTCGTTCCAATGACCGTACTGTTGATCTCTTCTTCTTCCTTCTTTTAAGTCATCTCCTTGTCCATTCTGCCTGGCCTCAGTATGGCTGACACATCACTCACATCTTCTCTAATTCCCACCTCTCAGTGAATGCCTTCTCTCTCCTGGTCTTTGCATACAATTACCTCTCTTGTTTTCATTTATTCACTCAACAAACATTGAGTACCTTCTCAACAGGCCTTCCTCTAATAGTCAGCACTTTACAGAAGCTATGTACAAGTTGTCCCTCTGTATCCATGGTTCCACATATGCAGATTCAACCAACTAAGGATCAAAAATATTAAGAAAAATCCAGAAAGTTCCCAGAAGCAAAACTTTAATTAGCTGGACACTGGAAACTATTTACATAGTATTTACAATACATTACATTGTCTTAATACAGTGTAATTACATTACATTGTGTTACGTATTATAAGTAATCTAGAGGTGATTGATTTAAAGTATATGAGAGGATGTGCTTGCACAGGTTATATGCAAATACTATGCCATTTAACGTAAAGGACTTGCGTATCCATGGATTTTGGTATCCTCGGGGTTTAGGGGGTGGTGGTGTGGATCCCTGGAACCAGTGCCCCTCTGATACCAAAGGATGACTGTATTCTGTCCCATAAACTTAAGAAGGAATGAATTGATTACCAGGATAACAGATTGCTTTATTTTATCTCACCCTTAACTATACCTTTTTTAAAAAAGCCTCAAACTTCTAGGTATGAACAAATGGTACAACTGGAAAATAGTAGATAATATTCAGTTTGCCATAGTTCAAGCAACAAGTGCTTTTTATATAGTTTGAAATCAATTAACTCTTTTCTTCTCATTTTGTAAGTGGAGGATAGTATATTTGTACATTTATATTGATATGGATTAGGGTGAAATATAAAAGTAAAATATACAAGTGAAAGAACAGCCATACCAAATGAGAGCAGATGTAGCCTTAGAGTGGCAAAATTTTACCTAATGATCCAGTACTAACAAGAAATACAAAGGTCCAGGGTGTACCTGTGATTCATGATTCTGATTTTAAAATCTTTTCAGATAATAAGCTGTTGAAGGTCAGCAGTGATATGTCTATGATTCCTTCTAGAGAGATTCTAATGTCACAAAAGAGGACCTAGCAGTGTTCAATAGTGCAGTTAGTGAATAGAGAATGACTACCATCTACACTCTGTTAGAGTGGAGGAAATTCTTCTCTGCTTACAAAAAAGGAAACATTGATTTGGCTAAAGATCTTATACAGTTGAGGGCTGGAGCCCAATATGTTCAAGAGGAGGTACTCTTAGCTTCTTTCCTTTTCACAGTCTTAATCACTTACATTCTATGTTTATGCTGATGACTTTCAAATTTTTTCATTCATTCATTTCTCCATTCTCCATTTATGAACAAGGAACTGGTCTAGATGTGCCAGAGATACAGAGAAAGGCTCTTAATTATTTTTTTTTTCTGACAAACTCCTATTTCCCTTCCAGTATTTTGTTCAGTTATCACCTCTTCTGGAAGTCTTCCTGATCTCACTGTGTGACTTGGGCTAGGGTGTCCATTAGTACTTCAGTTGTGCTGTCTTAACCACTCTTTCGTGGCACTCCTGTTCTTCTAGTTTAATTGTGAGTTTCTTAGTCTGTCTCTTATCCTGGAGTTGAAGTGCCTTGAGGATCAGTATCCTGGCATTATCATTTCTGTCAGGTGTACCGACCAATATTTATTAAACATATAATATTTACTGGTGTTTTGGTTATCTAGTTGCTGTGTAAAAACTACCCAAAAGTTATTGGCTTAAAACAATAATCATTTTATTTGCTTACCCATCTGTAATCTGGGCTTACCTGTGTTGCATTTAGTTGGTGGACCAGCTAGAGGCGGGGTCCCTCCTGAAAAGCCTCTCTCTTCTCTCTGTCTCTGTCTCTATGTCTCTGTCTCTCTCCCTCTCACTCACTGTAATCTTAGGACCTCTTCCTCCTTCCTCTGAACTAACTTCTCTGTTATGATAGCTGGATTTCTTACATGGCAACTCAGGGATCCCAAGAATACAAAACAATCTTCCTGGCTTTCTTGAAACAAAGGGATGGAACTGGCAGAGTGTCGCTTCCAGCACATTTGAATGAATGAAGAGAGGGCCCTGCCAAGATGTGAGCAGGGAGGAATAAGAGAGGGAACACCAGAGCCACTAACAGAGTGGACCACCATATGCCATTTTTTTGCTACTAGAAAGCCACATTTCTCTCTCACTGAAGATACACTCCTCCCTCGCAGACCGCCCAGGGACCTCATCCCTTTATGGCACCTGACTCAGTCTCAAGTCCCATATCCAGGTCTCTAAATCAGGTCACGGCACTGATGAGGCCCCTGGAGTACGTTTGCTGAGGCACAGCTCCTCGAGGCCAGGTCTTCTGAAGGTGAACGCTAGGGAATTGATGGGACAGTTATCTTCCTCACACTTACCCGACATCCAATGACTGGAGAGGGACAGATAAGCACAATAAACTCCACCTTTTAGGAGTGAGGGTGGAAGCAAGAGGTGTGAAGCAGCAGGGCTGTGGCACAGACAGGTAGGCTGATGCAGCTGTCTACCCAGCGTGGGTAAGGGATTGGGTTGTCTGTAAGAATTTAAAAAACTAAAATAGACCTGCCTAAATCCCAGAGTGTCACCATGTATAGGTGTGTGGATACAGTGTCAGTGATAAATACTCCTCCCAATAGAGGCAGCTCTTTCCACTCTTCTGCTTGGAACACACGGCCAGCAGACATGCATCCACAGCAATTCTGAGATCCAGTGGGCACGGACCACCAGTCCCTCAATTAGGTCCAGTCTGTTCCTGGGGAGTAGTTCTTCATGCCTTCTCTCCATTGTAAGTAGTTCATCTCAATTGTTAGGATGAAAAGCTCCACAGTTTGCCAACTGTGCGACCTTGACCTGGTGACTTTATCTTTTTGAACCTCCATGTCTTCATCTGTAAAATGGGGATTTTTTTTGAATAGTACTTACTGTGAGACTTAAGTGTTGTGAGGCTGTTATAAGACTTAAATGCGATATTACACATAAATCAGTAATATTTTATACATATACATGAGATATTACATATAAAAATGAGATGCTTAAATATATTACATATAAAAATCTTAAACAGTGACTGGTGTGTAATAAATCCTCAACAGGTGTGCACTATCATTATTATTTTACATGTGTCTCCGCTCTATAAAATGTAACATGAAGACGAGAATGATATTGGGCCCAGCAAAGCACTGTATGCTGTTCAAATAATATATGAATATATACATATTTTTTCCCTATGTGTTCATTTATATAAGAAGACAATTTGAAATTGTCGGTATATTTTTGCAGCTGGGAAGAAATACTTGGAGATGGGAGGTGAAATAATTCTGAAGATCAGAGCCAAGTATAAACCTTAAAATAAAACTGAAACATGGATTGATTTAGATTATGTAGGGTACAAAATCAGTGTAAAAAGCTGCAATTAAGTTAAGTTTTCCAACAGATTTAAAACATGCCCAGGGCAGCATGAGGGATTTTGTAATGGTCTCTTTTGTTATGAAAATGGCACAGAATGTAAAATCAGATGTCATGGTGCTCTGGCTGCTCGGAGGATGGTATCCAATTATGCTTATCCATTACTAGGAGACTGCAGTGAAACTTTACATGGTGGCTGCTTGCAAAGTCCAAAGTGACAGTCCTGTCAGTCATAGGCTACTTACCCTTCCAGTGGTCACTGAAATATTGAAAGAAATCAAGAAGAGTTGAATCTTTTGGGAAGACTTGATGTGAT
Organism: Physeter macrocephalus; assembly: GCF_002837175.3. NCBI lineage: Eukaryota > Metazoa > Chordata > Mammalia > Artiodactyla > Physeteridae > Physeter > Physeter macrocephalus. The sequence goes on along the minus strand of NC_041220.1, from coordinate 76,210,087 downwards.
GATATATTGGAAAGAGACAACGGGTGCATTAGATGTTAGCACTATTCTTTGTGTTACAACGTTCTTTAAACTATGCTATCTGCCGCTGCCTCCTTTGCTTGGAATCTGTCTTTTCATAGCGTCTCTTGAATTCTTTCTCCAATTTGGATAGATTCACATCTTTCCAGGTTTTTAAGCCAATTTTCAAAGGAGCAAGGTGCAAATCACTGTAAAAATAATCTTTTCTAAATAATGAATGAGGACTTTAAATCATATGCTCATCTCTAGAAGCCTATGGCTCAATACTTGCTCTTGGGTTACTGGGTTACTGGGTTACCCTGAATCTCCTCCTCTGTGTGTTTGACCCAGGATTTCATAAATTCAATGTCTGACCTCCACTGCCCACTTCCTCAATTAGTAGAATCTGACTTTTTCCTAGGTGCTTGCTATTTTAGGCTAGTTGCTTCTCCTAACACAAATGTACCACCTTTACTAAATGATAAAATATACCCAGTATTTTTTACGGAGACCCACGTACACCTGGCTGACAGTTGCTGGTCACCCTTTGAGACATGAGGTCTTGCCTTTATGGTTTAGTATTTTGGTGCCTGCTGCATTACTGATATTATCTACAATGACTGTCACAATTCTATGATCTGAATTCCTTGCTTCCCTATCCCAGCAGCTTATTACTTCTGTCAATTTCTAAAACAAGTCAATAGACTGTTGGTGTCCCTTGGGTACTTACTCTATCTAGATGATCCTTTTTGGAATCAAGACAGTTGCCCTTGGTAGTTCTTTGTCTTCACTCCACATCCCAGTTTGGTCCACTCAAATACCAAACAGACCATAGCTACTCAACTTAGGACATGTGTGATTTCTGTTTTCACATTTAATGTGCTTCTTAATGCTGTTGAGCAAAAAGCCATAGGGGTAAATCAGCAGCTTTGTTTTTGTTTGTTTTCTATTTATACTATCCCTGTAGATTTCAGCCAAAGGAAATGTTGCATTTATTAAGTAGCTTAACTGAGCAGGACACAGTCCATATGAAATAATTGAGTCTTTATGCAAAATTCTTTTTAAAATTGAAACCCAGAGATAATCCACACACTCTGCGTTTGGTGAAAGGCATCTTTTTTTTTCTTTTTTGTTTAACTGAGCACCAACCATGCCAGAGTGACTAATACATACATAATCAAGTGAGCTGATAGGATCTTTTCATTTTGTCTTCCCCATTATTTGATAAAAAGAATAATAAATACAAAATTCACCAGCGGAAGGTGGGGGAAAGGAAAGAAATGTTCCTAGATAAGTAGGAATTGAACATTTCTTGTTTCTACCAGTATTACCCTGAGGTGGTTGATGAAGGAGATGGCAACTTCATTAACCAGACTCACTCACTGTAAGTGGTGTAGGAACCTGCCCTAGAGCTTCATGCAGGGATAATTCTTTAGCTGTTGCAACAGGAAAGCCAGACGCGATCCTCTGATCCAATGGGTCCCACAGGTGAGTCCAGCCTGTAGGCTGAGACCGATGTCTTCTTTGGACTGAAGAGCTGCAGGACAGACTCCTGAACAAGTATGACAAGCTGTGCTTTTCAGAAAGGTCAAAGCAATATTTCAGTCACACATGCTCTTCCAGAGCCTTGTTGCACCCTATCAAGAGGTTGAGTCTATTTTCTCTCCCTTTGAACCTGGGCAGGCATGTGACTGCTCTGACCAACAGAGTACAGCAGAAGTGATGCTTCATGTCTTATGATACCGCTTTAGTCGGGCTCTCCTTTTCTGTGACACTTACTCTTGGGACACAGACCTCACATTGTGAAGAAGCCCAAGCAACATGAGTGTACAGTATAAAGAGATTTTCTGGCAGCAACCCTAGCTAATGTGTTTGACTGAGCTTTTGTAATACGATTTCAGTATCCAGCTTTGAGACTGCAGCAGGCTTCAGATCCTAGAGCAGAGATAATCCCTTCCTGCTATGTCCTGTCTGAATTCCTGATTCACGGAAGCCAAGAGCATAATAAATGGTTGTTCTGTGCATTGAGTTTTGGGATAATTTGTTTTGCAGCCTTAGTAACTGGAACAACAAGTCTTAGCTGGCTGCTTCTTAAAGTAGCCTAATTAGTCTCAGCATATATCCCTGTGTTATATGTCATGTGACTATAGAAATGAAACAAAAAAAAAGAAGTCGTAATTTCTCTTCTCTCCTCTAACTGGAAAGCCAGGTATACTTTCAGAAGTTTAATTAAGGCTTCTGTGTTTTGTGTCACAATCTGAAAGTTCTCACCCATTCTGAAATTGATAAATTTAGTTTTAAAAGCCCCCCAATTTCTATAAGACAAACTCAAAAGAGAAGTTATTTACTGAGGGTAAAAACATATGCAACTCACTTCACGTAAGGTTAAGGTCCTTGACTTACAGTGCTCCTTCCTTCAAATCAATAAGAAACAACAACCTGATAGAAAAATTTGGAACAAATATGTACAGGAAATTCAGGGAAAAAAATTGAAATGTTTATTAAACATGAAAAAGACTTCATCTCACTCATAATCAGAGAAATGCAAATTAAACTGAGATACTAGGATATTTTTTCACTTATGAGATTGGAAAAGATCAAAAGTTCAATAACAAGTTGGTAAGGGTGTGAGGAAATAGACATTCTCATATTTTCCAAGATAGTTCAGATAAGAACAATTACACACACACACACACACACACACACACACACACACGATGTATGTATAAGGTTATTATTATTATTTTTAATTTTTTTTTTTTTAGATTTTAAAAATTTATTTGTTTATTTATTTATGGCTGTGTTGGGTCTTCGTTTCTGTGTGAGGGCTTTCTCTAGTTGTGGCAAGCAGGGGCCACTCTTCATTGCGGTGCGTGGGCCTCTCACTATCGCGGCCTCTCTTGTTGCGGAGCACAGGCTCCAGATGCGCAGGTTCAGGGGCCCAGTTGCTCCGCCGCATGTGGGATCTTCGCAGACCAGGGCTCGAACCCGTGTCCCCTGCATTGGCAGGCAGATTCTCAACCACTGCGCCACCAGGGAAGCCCCAAGGTTATTATTTGCTGTAACATTGTTTATAATGGCAAATGACTGAGAACCACCCAAATACGCTTCAACTGAGCTTTATATATATAATTTATGGTATATCTGTATGATAGAATAGTACATATCCAAATTTAAAGGCAAATGAGAAAGTTTGTTATGATCAAGTGATACACAAAGTGTCAGAATTAAGTGAAAAAACAAGCTGCAATATCTTGTTTTATTTTTACAATACTGTAGTAAATTTTAAAAAATTACATATATATATATATATATATATATATGCATATATACTTGTTTAAATACTCCTGGAATACCCCTGGGAGGGTATATAACAACTGTTAGCATTGTTTACCTCTGGAGAGGGGAGCTGAATAGGAAGAAAGGTAGAAGGCAGAATTTTCACTGTCTTACATTTTTGTAACTTTTGCAACATATAAATATATGATCTATTTTTAAATACATAAAATATTTTAAAAATTCTGATTCAACTCTATTTTAATAAATTTCTTTATGTATTTGTATCTCTTGCCCGACCAGGAGCATCTAGGGTTACCCCTCTATATGCCTAGTGCCTGCTGAGATCTTAGCAGAGAGCTGGCATTCCTGCATTTATGGAAGGACTGCAAGGTGGCCTCTGGTGAGCAGGATGACATAGCCATAGTCTGCCATGTTAAAGGGATGCAGGGGATTTGAATATGAAATATCTCATGGCAGCCTTTGGGAAGGTTTCTGGGAACACCTGATGTTTAAGCTGGTCCTCCACTCAAAGAAAGGAAAGATACATATAGGATATGGGATAGGGCAGGAGGCTTTACAGGCACAAAAGGAAAAAATGGCTTCTGGAAGATGTGAGTAAACTGAGGTGACTGGGCAGTCTTGCAAGAAGAGGAGAGAGTATGCAGTTGAGAGAAAAGATCAAGGGTGATTTTTATTTTGTGAGCCTAAACAGGGAACATCTGTTGTTTATCTAGTTAGTGCAGAGGCCCTAGCAGTCAAAACAAAACCTGGTGCATTTTAAATGATTGATGACTAATTGATTCAGGCGATTGCTTCCTGCTATAATTCTTTAGCACTTCACTAACCAAGCCACCTTATGTGGCTCCCAAGACAGATGCTAGCTGCTTGGAGTAGGGAAACATAACTCAAAGAAACAATTTTTAATGCTATAGTGCAGATTTAAAAGTCATTCTGTCGGCCTCTGAAGATAAAAAATGGACAGAGTCATCTGATATTTCTAAATAGATGAATTCAGTTTATATTTACATTTTACATCTCTCCCTCCACACATAAATTAGCAGTTATAGTATTAACATCTGGTGTTTATATAGTACAGACAATCCCCAACCTTGCAGTTGTCACCCAGAAGTTCACTTGTGGGTTTGTTATTTTCCCATAGAAATACTGTTGTAAATGATACCCAGATCATCAGGCCAGTCTGCAGAAATTAAATTAAGTATTATGTTCCTGAAGTTTTATAAGGAGAGTATTCTTTTAACTCTATATCAATATTATTCACTCCTCTGCCTGTGTGTCTGAGAAAATACATTGCAACAACAGGAACTTATTTCTTTCTGTATTGCAATAGAGAGAGAGAAAAGTACCAGCTTCTCAGCATGAGCAAGTTATTTATTCTCTGTTGTTTCCACCTCTCTACTGTGCACAGTGAAGATGCTAGTCTGGCGACATTATACTCTAGGTGTTCACAGATAAGTGACAAAGGACAACTGCCCATGGCTTTGACACCAGAAAGTCTTGGGTGCAAATCCAACCTCTGCCTCAGATTTGCAATGTCTCTTGATAAGTTAGTCAACTTTCTACCTCAGGTGCTTCATCTGTAAAATAGGGATAAATCTGCCTATTTTACAGGTCTTTGTAAGTATAAAATGCCATAATATACTCACAAGTAGAAGCAGAATAGTAGAATGTTAAGATGTAGGCACCCTAGTCATGCTGCCTGGGTTCATGTATTTGACCTATTTGGTGCTACATGATTGGCCTTGGGCTAGTAATCGAACCCAGTGGCTCTCAAACTGTGTTGTATATTAGAATCACCTGGGAAGGTTAAAAAATTCCTGCTGCCTAAGCCCCACCCCATATCAGTTAAATAAAAAAATAGTCCTGTGGGTAAGACTCAGAGGTCAGTATTTTTAACCCCTTTTTCCCCAGGTGATTCCAACCTGCAGCCAAGTTTAGCTTCTGTTCATCATGTGTACAATGGAGGAATTTACAGTTTCTATCTCTCAGTGGAGTTAGAGAATTGCAAGAAATAATCCAGGTGAAGAATTTAGCACAGTGCCTGGCACCTATTAAATACTTGATACAGCTTTGGTCTCATTCTATAAAGTGACTGTGACAGTGAAGTTGATCAACACATCTGTGCTTTTCAGAAAATTGATTGTTTCCTGTTCCAGTTCTCTCCGGCACTCTGCATTCTCTATGCCCTGGATCATCTGTCATAGTTTTCCTGTTTAATAAAATTGTAGTGTGTGGGAAAAGGATGAACACCTGGAGTCCAAAACTAGATTTACCCTTAAATGGCCTTGTATTTAGGGGTAAAGTTTTAAATCTGGGCAAAGTTTTTAATCTGTCTGTGCCAGGTTTCTCTGTATTTCCCATAGAATCTATCTTACAAAATACTTGCATACTTGAAAGGAAAGAAAGGCATTGAGAGGCTCAGGGAGACAGGACAATAAATATCCAGGACCCTGTGCCCCTCTTGGTTTTTCCTGGCTGTAATTGCTGCTGTTCTCTGGGGGGAAGATGGATAGAATATAGGAAAATGTACTTTTGTTATAGCAACCCAAACTAAGTTAGAAATTGGTGCTGAGAAATGAGGTTCTGCTATTACAAATACCTAAAAATGTGAAGCAGCTTTGGAACTCGGTAATGGGTAAAGGCTAGAAGAGTTTTGAGGTGTACGGTAGAAACCAAGATTGATGTGAAGGAACTTTTAAAAGCAATTCTGGTGAGAATTCAGAAAGGAAAGAGGGGAGCTGTAGAGAAAGCCTCTGTGTTCTTAGAGAGTATGCCTAATCATGAACACAATGTTGATAGAAATACATAGGGACGGTAAAGGCCATTTTGTTGAGGTCTCAGGTGGAAGTAAGAAACATGTATTTGGAAACTGGAGGGAAGGTGATCCTTGTTATAAGGTGGCAAAGAATGTGGCTGAATTGTGTTCATGTTCTAGTGTTCTGTGGAAGGTAGAACTTGTAAGCTATGAAATGGATACTTAGCTGAGGAGATTTCTAAGCAAAGTGTTGAAGAAGTGGCTTGGTTCCTCCCGACTGCTGATAGCAAAATGTGAGAAGAGAGAAATGAATTGAAGAAGGAATTGTTAGACAGCAAGGAATCAGAACTTAAAGATTTGGAAAAATTTCAGCCTATCCATATTGCAAAAAGAAAGAGAGAGAGAGAGAAATCGTGGTGTTTGGAAGAGAACACCACGAAGTGTGTGTCCAAGCTACCATTTGATAAGGAGATTAGTATAGATATGAGCCACAGATTTAATCAGCCATCTCAACAGAAGCCAGGAGCTATTCTTCAAGACATGGGAGAATGACTCTAAAGGTGATTCAGGGATTATTAGGGTTTCAGAAGGTGGGGAGGCCATCACACTGCTTTCAACAGTTCAGATTGTCTCTATCCATAGACAAGTAAGCAAGGCTTCCCAGAGCCCTGGGGGCATGAGCCCTGCCAGGCAGAGCTGTGGGGCAGGACTGCTGGCCCAGTGGAGAAGAAGGTAGCACTACTGGACTCAGTGAGCCTGGAAGGAAGATCATGAAGCCAAAAATTATTCTTGAGCTTTAAGGTCTCACAGTTTGCTTTATTAGATTTTGGACTTGCTTGGGGCTACCATCATTCCTTCTTATTTCTTCCTTTTGGAATGGGAGTATGTATCTTATGCTTGTTGCACCATTGTATTTTGAAGAAATACAATTGTTTGGTTTCACTGGTTCACAGCTGGAGATGAATTTTACCTCAGGGTGAATTGTCTCTCAAGTCTCAGAGTGTCTGATTTAGGTGATATTTTGATGGGACTTTGGATTTTAGACTTTAAAGTTGACGATGGAACGAGTAAAGCCTTTTGGAGTTGTTGGGATAGAATGGATATGTTTTATCAGTGATAAAGGCATGGATTTGGGGGGGCCTGGGTGGAACGTTATAGACTGAATGTTTGTGTCTTCCTCAATTCATGTTGACATCTTAACCCTCAAGATGGTAGTATTAGAGGGTGAGGCCTTCAGGAGGTAATTAGGTCATGAGTGTGTGTAGCCCTCATGAATGGAATTAGTAAGAGATATGAGAACTTTCTCATTCTCTCTCTCTCCTATCTCTCCTCTTTCATCTGTGTGAGGACATAGGGAGAAGATGCCATTTCTGAAGCCAGAAGCAGGCCTTTACTAAATAGTAAATGTGCTGGTGACTTGATCTTCAACTTCTCAACCTCCAGACAGTGAGACATAAATTTCTGTTGCTTATAAGTTACCCAGTCTTATGGTACTATGAAATAAAATTCATATTTTATGGCAAGACAAAAATTTAAACATAAAAATTCTTCTCTGCCCTTTGGCCTCCTCTCTCGCCCACACTGTGCATGGTGTATCTGCATTATGCATCCACCAAACCTCCCCCATTGGTAGGAATACCTGCTCAACAATAGAGAGCAACATTCTCCTAGCAGCAAAAAGACAACTCCTTCAAAGATAGTATTCCTTCTTGATCTTCTAAGGGGTCACATGACCCACCAGAATGACCCTTAGATCTGGATTGTGTAAAATGTCATTTGATGTAAAGCCCTCTGTCTCAAAAAATCTTTTGTAATTGTGCCTTGATTTCTAACTGGTGGAACAGTTCTCAGAGCTTTCTGATATGCTCTTCCTGGGTGATGCTTAGATCTGGACTGTGTAAGCTGTCAATAATATGCCATTTAATGTACAGCTCTTTGTCTCAAAAAGCTTATATAACTATGCCTTGACTTCTAATTGGGTGGAACAGTTCTCAGAGCTTTCTGATATGCTCTTCCTGGGTTATAATCCTCAAATTTGGCTCGAATAAAATTTTTCATTTCTTTTTTAGACCAACTAATTAATTTTTCATCAACAGCACTTTGTTATAGCAGTCCAAACTAAGACAAACTTTCATCTCTTTCCTAATTAGTTTTAATCAGATACCTCCCCCAGCCTTTTTTATACCCACTCTACTATAAAATATTTCTACTAAAGAGAAATCACTGAGACAGTCTTTCTAAGAGCCTTTTCCCTTAAGGCATGTTTGGAATAAAACTCTGACGTGTGTTCATAACCCATTTGTCTGAGAAGTTGCTTTAACATATTTTTTATCACTGTAACCAGGTTGTTCCGCCAGTGGCCAATTTGTCCCATTCCACAAGACTGACAGCAAAATCGGAGAGTTAACATGGGTATTGGTCCAGCCTCTCATCAGCATTTAATCTAGGACAGGTTTAATGGGGTTTTCCAAGTCATGTGCTTTCCAGTTAATTAACTTTTTTGAAGCCCGATTTATTAGACAGACGTTACTGAGAATTAAGTGTTGTCTTTTCAGGCTTCAGTTGCAGGACGGGCACTGAGACTTCTGTCACAAAAACCCTCAGTTATTAGTAATTACAAAAGTCACAGTCATCCCTTTGTGAATATTTCCCCTGGCACTTTCATTTAGAATCTCAGCACAGGCAAAAGGTGAGGAGATTAAATGTGCAGAGTGGTAGGAAATAGGAAGCCAAAAGTTCAGAGATGTTGGCAGGTTCATAGACACTCTGGAAAATAGTAATTATTTTGCTTCCCCACCCCATTATTGCTTCCTTCCCTCCTTCGTTCAACAAATACTTGTTTAATACATATCATATGCTTGGCGATGGGCAAGGCATGTGATGCAACAAGAGGCTCAGAAAGGCAGCTCTCAGATGTCACAGTCCAGGGGAGGGAAAGCAAATTATAGCCATAGAAGTGCAAAGAACAACCTGTGCTTCTTATTCTTGATCTTGAAAAGATGGGGTCACCCAGATATAAATTTTCTGCACATGACCTGCTTTGAAACTCTGAACTAGAGGGTAGGTGTCTGAAATTCCACCCCTAAACTTTAGTCCTTTGGATCAGGCACTGTTCCCTGAAACAGTGTTAAAATATACTGTCTTCAGACAGAAGTATCTTAGACTATAATTTACCACACCGGAAAGAGAAAATTATATCTAAAACTGCACGTTCACAGGTTAAAGAAGAAATGAGAGCTCAGAGTGCTCCCAATGAATGGCTACATTCAAGGGTTAAACTGTATTGGCTTTGGTGAAGTCAGAATTACTCAAATTTTTGTTTATTTCAGAAATGTTTCAAGATATAGAAAATACATAAAATATTAAAATAAATGTCACCTACCACTGCCCAGAATTGATCATCATCAATAAGTTGTCATATTTGACATCTTTTTAAAATGAAAATAATTATATGTCACAAAGTTGAAGTTGGCTAAGAGATTTATATCTAAGGAAATACAGCAAGCTAAGGATCAAAGAGTTATGGTTGAGCAAATTAGGTTGGAAGGTGGAGTTTCTGGCACTGGGGAGAACAAATGTCAGTGTGAGGTAAAGAAGGGAAAGAGGGATGATTACAGGAAGTGAAGTGTAATACTGATGAGCTAGATCCAGAATCACAAACTCAAATGGCTTCAGAAGCCGGAAAGGTCAATAGACGAAGCTGGCCTAACGCAAGTTGATGGGGAGGGTGAGAGTAATGGCAAACTGCAGACCACATGGCCCCAAGGAGAGGAGGACAAGGAGGACAAGGAGGACTAGGAGGAGGAGGAGAAGAAAAAGGAGAAGGTGGATGAGGAAGAAAAGGTGGTAGAGGAAGAAGAGAAGCAGGAGGAGGGAAGGAGTAGGAAATGAGATGTGCAGAGTGGTAGGAAATAACGAAAAGCTCAAGGATGTTGGCTGGTTCATAGACACTCTGGAAACCAGTAATTATTTGGCTTCCCCTGCCCATTATTGCTTTCTTCTCTCCTTCATTCAACAAATATTTGTTTAATACATATCATATGCTTGGTGATGGGCAAGGCACTGTAATGCAACAGTGACTAAGATAGATCTGGTCCCCCTTAGGAGGAGGAGGAGGAGTGGAGGCTGATGCAGAATTTAATACTTCATGTCCTATTAGGAATCTCTGATTAAGATGAGAGTGAGTGGAGAGGGAAAACGTAGGGGCAAGAGAAGCTACCAGGCAGGGTGCTACATTCATGGTCAATTCATGGCCAAGGCTGAGTCTCTCTGAAGGCTTGTGTGAAATTAAAGTTTAGAAAAATCTGAGCTAACATCAGACAATGGCATCTTGGTGGGTGAATCGTTCAGGTCACTGACCAGTGCTACTTCAGCTACTTCAAGTCTCTTGAGAACTGAGACTTACAGGAATGAGTCAACAGTATAATTAAACTTTTAAAGCCAAGAAAGAGGTTCAGAGTCCAGAATATCACCAAAGAAGGGAAATCTGAACAGTTTCTCACTGAGAACAGTCAGGATAACCTGCGGCATTGGCCTACTGGGCACCTGGGAAGGTGTACTTCCCAGGAAGGAGACGGAGGGAGAGAGGGAGAGGATAGAGGGACAGGAGAGGTGAGAGAATAGGCTAACACAAAGGGGAAAGGGATCCCAAGGCAAAGCTCACCTCTTTAAGGTAACCTAAAATAAGGGACTTCTCAAAGAAAGATCACTGTACATTTTGTCAAAATGAGTGGTTTGGTATTTGGGCCCTGTTACTACCTTGGTGTGTGTTCTTGGGCTAGTTATTAAACTTTCTGAACCTCAGTCTTCTTATGCCTAACATGGCATAATAAACCTCTCAATGGACTTATGAAAATTCATTAAGATCATGTGTATGAAATAGCTCTATAAATCTTAAAGTGCTATAAAAGAATGCAGTATCATCACACTCTACATATGCGTCATCTCAACGTATATAGTTTTGAGGACTGGGCACATAAGCTGCCCAGGCAGAGAGAAGACTCTGATTTTTGTTAGCAGATCCTGATGTACCACTTTCTGGGTGCATAAGCAACAAACACTTCCAGGGTTGTCTTTCCAAGGACATCTTTCATAACCATAGCAAAAAATATGTGTACGATCAACATAAGACCCTCTGTGGTTTAGAATTTAAAAACTGAATGTTGGGATTAATGAAGACTCTGCTAGGGGCCTGTGTTGGTCATAAATTTTTCTTCAGCGTTTGCAATTACATTAATTCCCAGAAGAACTCAAATTTTTAGTATAAAAAATTACCCATGATGTTAGAGTAGCATTCAGACTGAAGTATGGCAGTTGCAATCTTTTTCCCCTAGAATTAAATTGTCTGCCTTCTCTGTCATCTGGGTGCTTCTGCATTATGCTTCACTCTCATCACAATCATTTGTGCCAACCTAAAATATCTTTTTCTCCACCTGTCAGGGAGCCTAAACTTTTACATTTGCAGATTTATTCCTCAGGAATCTTCAGTTAGAATGTAAATTTTTTTTTCAAATGAAGGGGAGTAATATATCAAGGACCTATAAATTGTAAAAACCTGGGTGTGAATTTGTTCATTATGTACATTAAATTATTTGGCAATCGACTATGTATCATAGGGTCAATAGCTGGGCCATTCTGCCCTCTTCTAGATCCTACACCTTAAGTATCTTTAAAATCTCTCTAAATCTTTCCATTCTTTTTGCTCATATGTTCTTTCTCCTATGCAATATTTCTCTAACTAGGCTACTAATCTGGAGTCTAGTGCTTTCAAACTTTAGCATAGTTAAGACTGATCTTGAGGTACTTGCTAAAATATGCAGGATCCTAGGTTCCATTTCCAGAAATTCTGATTCATTGAGCATGGGCCTGGAGTCCAGCAATTTGCTTTGTAACGAGGTTCCCAGGTGATTCTGATGCCCTGATGCCGGTGGTTCGGGGATAATATCCTGAGAAACACTTTCTTTGATTACCTAATCTAAAGGAGCACTTCTTTCTACCCACCCACCCATGCTGGAGTTATCTTTATTACATCACCCTGTTTATCTCCCACACAGCATTCATGAGGTCTCCTTTCTCCCTTTATCTCTAACTCCTAGCCTGGGGCCTGGCTCGTAATGGTACTCAATAACTATTTTATGAATAAATTTGATGAATAAGCATTTTATGATTGAATAAATTGTCCTAGGCATTGTTACTCCTGATCTTCGGTGCACTCTTCCCATTGTTTTCAGAGTTAATTTTCAGAATGACATTTTTGATCTTATTGTTTTCTGCCTTTAAACTTCTATTGTCTCTGGACCACTTACAGACCACATGCAAATGCCTTAAAACAACATAAAAGAACTTTCACAAGCTTACCCCAAACTACCTTATAACTTAATTTAGCATGGTTATCCCCAATATAATTTCTTCTTTAGCTGTATCATTTTTCAAAAGTTCCCAGCTTTTATTTCACATGTCCATGGTTGTGCTCATGTCATTTTCTTGCCTGTAATGCTCTTCTTCCTTTTCTTCCTTTCTTTTTTTTTTTTTTTTTTTTTGCTTTCTCCAAACCCCTGTTCGAATTCCTGTTCTTCTAAATTTTACATAAAATGTCACTTCCTCTATGAAGTCTGCCATATTTTGCCCTATTTCTTTTAGAGAGAGAGAGAGAGAGTTATTTATTTCTTGTTTGTTTCTGGTGGGCCTACACCACTCTTTCCATGCCATTATTCAGGCATTTCCTATGTTTTTTTGTGTCTCTCATCTTTGTATCCTGAGAGTTTAGGTCAATGTCTCTCACATGATAATATTTAATAAATGATCCTTCAAGATGATCTATAAAATATACTTTTTCCAGAACTGAGAATGATACTTGGAAAACTCAGGTAACTTGAGTGCTCAGATATCAAGCCTCCTCATTAATCTTGGCTCTAGTGGAACCAGAAAGAAAGAGGAAGGGGGAGGACCTTGGAGTGCCCCAAAGCCTCTGGCCAAACATCTTTCTTTTCCCATATTTGATCCAGTGCCTGAAATTTTCAGCATTCAATATTTTGTTTTTAATGGCCTTAAAAATATTGTATCAGTAAGTATATTACTGGGGGTTTTGTTCTGTTATTTGACCAGTTGAGGGCTGAGAAATATAAAGTTTGAGTGGAGAAGGGAAGATTGTCCCTAGGATTTATTAGGGTACTGAAAGGGTAGATCCAGCTCAATTCATGTGATATGAGGGGACTAGGTGAAGGGACTAGATTTTTAAGGTGTCAACAGATTTCCAGTAGTGACTTTTATCATATATTATCCATTCTAATCCATTCAACCATCCTTTCATCCATCCACTTATTAATTTCTTCCATTCTTTGTCTAACTGTCCACCAGACTAAGAGAGGACTCAACAGAAGAAGGTGATAAGTAGAAGTAGAGGTGTCAAGCACCTCTGCTGATGGAGTGTGAAGAGTTTGTATATCAAAGTTTTTACATCTAAGTTTCTAATAAGACACAGTGATATGGTAAATGTGAAATTTCATAGTTAGGTCCAAGATCACAAAGGACATTATTTATAAAAGCAATGGGGAGGACTTTGTCCCTTGATCTCCTCACTTATTTGTAGCGTGCACAATTGTTTGGAGAGTGGGGAATAAAATTTTTTCAACCAGTTTCTTTGGAGAGAGTTTTTGCAAGCTGTTGTTATTCTTCTTTCCTTCAAGCTTAGTGAAGAGGGCTTCTGGACCACTTAAAGACAATCAAGTGTGTTCCCTGTATCTGGGGAACAAAAATGGCTGATGTCTGATTCTTGCTTGAGGAAGACAAAATGACCCAAGGCAGCAGAATATAGATTACTGGGCACTTTGTGGATTTGCAAGGGCAAAGTGAGAGAGCTAGCTGGGTGCTGTTTAATTCTACCCCAAGGGGTCTTCTTCTTAAGGGCAAGTGGATCTCAAGAGTAATGCCCCTGTGGGGTAGAAACTCTGGGAAACCAGAGTTTGAGGGCTAGTTCCTAGACTATTTAAAGGAAAACACGCATTTCCCACATTAAGGAGCTGCACTGGAAGTTCCCAACACGTGAGAATTTCCCAGAATCCCACAGAGGTGTCCGGGAGAGGGTGAGTCTTAAACATCTGTAATCTAGAGCACCCCAATTCAGACAGTAAAGACATCCTTTATGAAAATGTGTCTTTTCCTCAATCTTTAACATGAGAGGATAGAAACTTATCTAAGCAAGCTGGAGAGAGAATGAAAAGGTAGGCATGGAGAAAAGGAAAAGTGACTGCATACCTATTCCTGGACTAGAAGTTGCTGTTTGCTGAAGATCCCAGGTTGGGGAAGAGGAGAAGATTTTCTGCTAAATTAAGCATGGGGCTTGAAGACTGCTTAGGATCAAGCATACTAATTACAATCTGAGTCTGTGTTTATGAGTAAAAGGGGACTGTAAGCTAGAAAGTAATCCCAGTGTGTATTCAGGTCAACTGGAAATTATCATCTCAGGGCAGGGGAAGTAACACTGGATAAAATTTAAAGTGACAGCGAGAGATCAAATAACCAAGTAAATAAGTAAAAAGGGAAGTAACTAAACAGAGAAACCAGTAAATGCAAACTGCTTTGATTCTGTCATGGGTTTTGCTTGTGTAACGTCAATTGTACAAGAGCCGTGAGACGTCCACCTGTCTGTCCAAGAGAGTTCTCCTCCTCACTCTGAAGGAGAGGGGAATGTTAGTCTCTAAAGAGTAAATCCTGGTCATCTCTGTGTTCCAGGTACTGAGAAGAGTTGAAAGCAGGGGTGAGTTGCCATAGTGAAGACAGCAGGATTATGTGAAAGTCTGAATACTGAAAAGGAAGAGCTCTGCCCCTTTACCTATTTGGTTCAGAGAATTCTGGCATCAGTCCTGGGATGAGCTTGTGAGATTTCTCTCTGGAAAAATGGGCAGGCCAAGAGAAAAGACTGGCATACAGATAATAGCACTGAGGTATGACTTTAACAAAGCCCAGCATTTAACTCTCTGATTTCCCTCTCTATGTGCACAAAACGTCCAATGAGCAATTTCCTGGTTTACTCTTAAATAGGAACAGAAATTCACAGATCATCCAAGAAAATCTCTGTCATGAAAGACAAAGACCAGAGTGAATACGAGGAAGTAGAGACAATGCAGGGGAAAGACAGAGAAAACTAAATGAAGAAGAAAAGGACCCATAATTAATATCCTTAGAAAAATAAAATAAGATATTACGAAAGTGAAACCAGAAAAGGAGATTGTAATAAAGACTCAGAAAACCAGAAATAGATTTTGGAAATTTTAAAATCCTTATGATTTCAGAAATGAGAATTTAATAGAGGGCTGCAAAAATTAAGTTGAGAAAATCACCTGGAAGGAAATTAAAAAAAGAAAAGAAAAGAAGAGAGAACAGAGTTCCCAGTGTTCCAGAAAGAAGGAAGAGTTAAACTGAAAGGGAGCAAACTATCAAAGAAATAATTCAAGAAAATTCCTCAGGGTTGAAAGGAGCTGTGAAAATTCAGGTTGAAAAGACCCACTGATTGCTGAGCGCATTGATGACCAAACACACACAAAAAGGAAGATTATTGTGAAATTTCAGAGAGTATTGGATAAGGAGGAAATTTTAAAAGCTCCCCCAAAGAAAAAAGTACATTGAAATGTTTTCTTTTCTCAGGAAGCAACAAGAGTGTACTCTCCAGTAAAACAGAGGAGAAAACTAAGATGGGAATAGGATTAGGGGAGAGATGAAAGGAGTTCCCAGGCTGATGGTGAACAGAATCCCCAGCATTCACTCTCAATGCATGGCCCATCTTTTCCCCACCCTGGCCACAGAATCTTGACTGCAATGGTCAAAAGTGTCTACTTAGTCCTGTGATCTATCTACAAATATCTAGAGAATAATTTTTCATTGGAATTTTACAAAAATTCTCCAAAAACTCACAAATTTTATGCTTCTACATGAGAACTCTTCTATTTACAATATAGTTAAACGTAACTGTATACAATTGTGAAAACATAGTTTATTCTTAGTCAAGAATAACTTTTCTCTCTTGCCCTACTTATTTATTTATTTACTTATTTATTTTTTCTGCTCTGAGAACTGCACAGACTACATCTTCGGTAATCAATTCTGCCATGGTTTTCTCTGCTTCATTAGGGCAATGAGTTATTTACATTCTACTCTCTTAGCTGTCAAATTCAATTTCCTTATAGGGGACCTCAGTTTACATGTCTCGCCTCAAAAACTGAAAAAAAAAAAAAAAAAGAGAGAGAGAGATGGCCTGAAAGTTTCTATATTTATCACCTCCTACCTCCCACACCCTGTGGCAGCACGGACAACACCTTACATCCACCTTTCTCTGGGATATACTCACTTTAACTTGTGACATGGATAAGCTGTTATTACTTTCTACTTAGGCTTCCCAAAGACTTAATACCCTGAAGAAGGTTAAGGTTGTGCAATGCATAAATATTCATATTCTATAATGGGTTTTCCCATTAAATTATAGAAACCAAATGTAAAACACAGTTAGTAGTTAGTATGTATATAAAGTTCTCAATTCAACAGTTAGTAAGCACTTACCAATGTATCTAATACTGTTGTAAAACTATGAAACATTCAAAAATATGTAAAAGATAGTTCCTGACAGTGAATTCCTTTGCAAGACCAAATATACAAACATGCAACAGAATATAAGATATTGTTTTTTGATTAAGTATCTAAATGTGTGGTACAGACCATGGATGACTTCAGAAGCAGGAGACAAATGTCTGCTTCTACAAAAAGAATAATGGCTGTGCCCCTATTACAAAATGATATTGATTCTAGCTGGCAGTAAGCTCACAGATTGGGAGTCAGCCAGCAGCTGAACTCATGCAAAGAACCATATGTCAAACTAAACCTTTTGTGAATAATGCAGTATGTCTGCAGAAAAGCCTTTGTAATAGACAAATATTTTAAGGTTAATTCCAGGGTTCAAAACTTATCTTAACTCTTAGTGGACATGAACAAAAAGTAGACAAAAATAAATTGCGAGGGTCCAACAATATTTGTTCACCCATCTGCCATGAGAAATATAATTGGAAACTCCAAGTTTCCACAAAATGACAAACCTTTCTATATGAAGGGATTGCTTTACTGTCCTCCCACCCCTAGCAGTATGTGTTTTGATGTGAAGAATGATCCTTAAGATAATGAGACCTTATTTTTTTTCAGGGGCACTTGCTAAATGTCAGCTTATGCCTAGGGCAGAAAATTATAAAGAAGTGGAAGAATTTATTCCATGAGATGGAAATGTTCATTGTAAGAGACTTGAGGCTTTAAAAATGTACCTGAAAGGAGTTCAAAAAGCGTTAACAACCATTAAGACTTTTGTCTGTCTTCAGGAGAAATATTGTAGTTTTTCATTCATGTTTAGAAATAAATGGAGACATTTAACTGACACTGCCTAAAGTTAACTTGGCTTCAGGACTTCGCTTGAATGAGGTAAGTTGTGCAACTGTTGAGTTTCCTAAATTCTCCAAAGTGTGCTCCTGAATATACTTATTACAAGGTTGGGCATCTCACCAGTGGCAGGTAGTTTATATTAGATTCTGCTGGCTCTTGTTGGGCTGCCTAGTGATTCTTCTTACATACTGTCTTTAGTCTGCTTCTCTCTAAACTAGGAATATGCATAAGAGAAAAATGTCTAATATCAGGAAATGTTCAACAAATACCAAGTTGCATAAATGTAGCAAGTTCTAATTTTCCTTTGGTTTCTTCCTGCAGAGATTTCTTGACACATTTCTTAAAGTAGAAGTAAAATCTCAACTTTTTTCTTATACTATTTTTGCGAGACCCAAATATGAACCATAAGAATTTTGCATTTTTGAAGTCAAATTTCAGCCCAGCCTACAAAGAGACTTAAATATGGCTTAAATGTCATCCATCTCAGGCATGAGGACCATTTGGTATTAAGTCAGATGACCTCAGAGGTCTTCTTGGAGTGGGTATAATAATCCATTTGGAAGTGTCTTCAAAAAGTGTTTAAGGGACTTCCCTGGTGGTGCAGTGGTTAAGAATCTGCCTGCCAATGCAGGGGACATGGGTTCGAGCCCTGGTCTAGGAAGAGCCCACATGCTGCGGAGCAACGAAGCCCATGTGCCACAACTACTGAGCCTGCGCTCTAGAGCCCGCGAGCCACAACTACGGAGCCTGCGTGCCACAACTACTGAAGCCCATGAGCCTAGAGCCTGCACTCCCCAACGAAGAGTAGCCCCTGCTCGTCACAACTAGAGAAAGCCCGCGTGCAGCAATGAAGACCCAATGCAGCCAAATATAAATAAGTAAATAAATACATCTATTTTTTTAAAAAGTGTTTAAGACAGCGACACTTTATCTTCACTTTTCAATTCACATCTTTGATTTCCATATGTTTAAAATCAGTCTCATTTAAGAAATCCCCAATGACATATTTAATTATTTAAAGGAACATGATGTAGGTTATAACATAGAAGTAGACACTGGAAAGCAGTTATTAAGAAGAATTTGAACTTCTTTGGACTGTAATGAAGACCACATTCCAATATCTTTTTTTTTTTTTTTTTTTTTTTGCGTTACGCGGGCCTCTCACTGCTGTGGCCTTTCCAGTTGCGGAGCACAGGCTCCGGACGCGCAGGCTCAGCGGCCATGGCTCACGGGCCCAGCTGCTCCGCGGCATGTGGGATCTTCCCGGACCAGGGCACGAGCCCGTGACCCCTGCATCGGCAGGCGGACTCTCAACCACTGTGCCACCGGGGAAGCCCCACATTCCAATATCTTTATGAATAGATTCCTGTGCAATTACTAAAGGGGGTAACTTGAATAAAAATGCATTGCTTGGGGACCCTGTATAATTTTCTGGATCTGTGCAATCAGTGCAACAGCACTAGCCAACTCAAGAGTGTTTCCTCCTGTGCAGAGCTTGTGGGAGGTACTCTCAGAGCATATGGTCAAGAGGTATGGTGTCCAGAGCAGAGCAGTGACCCAGATAGCGACAGGCTTCTGCAAGCTCCAAACAAATTTACCACCAGATAACCAGGCTCATGGAAATGGTTTAAAAAACACTTCGAAAAAAATCACAAGCTGTTCCCTGAAGGAGCCCTAAGCAGTTTGGTTTCTGCCAACATTTATGGAAAGTGACAAATGTGAGTTTGAAATGAAGTGTCTGAATACATGCTGTTCAGTTAGAAAAAAAATTTCTTCTTTATATAAAATACTTAAATAGAACTTTTTCACTCATCCCATTGTATAACTTCATAAATTTTGCTTTCCATAGAAAGAAGCTGTCTTTCATAATGATAATTAATGGGGAGAAGTGATGTTTTCCATCTCGCATTCTATGCTGATGAGCCTATTTAAGAAAGAAGAGGAAGAACCTGATTTTCAATATGCAACTGACAATTACTAATATGTCAATTAACTGCTTACGTTAGGATTGATTAATGTTGGGATGTTTGCATCTAAGACTTACCATGCTCCCTACTGAGTCTATAAAACATCAGTCCTTACAATTTCCCATATGGTCACATCTGTCACATAATTTATGCTTATTTCTGAAAAAATATCTTTCTGGGAACCCTCCAACTTCCTATTCATTCTGAAGTGTTTTACTCTATAGAATACTTTGCTAGGGGATTCCCTCTAACATTTTGCTGTGAAGAGTCTTTCCTATTTTAGTTCACTTACCTCATTTTTGCTGGAAAATATCCTTTGGCAACTGCTTAAGAAAACGTATATGGGAAGTACATTTTTAAGAGACTTTGAAAATTTGAAGATGCCGTAATTCTACCCACAACTTTGATTAATGATGTATGTTTGTATAAAACTTTAGAAGGAAGATTATTACCTGAAAGAATTTCTTTTTTGTTTTCTTGCTTCAAGAGTTGCCTTTAAGAAGTCTATTCCAGTGCTGATACCCCATTCTTGTATGTGACCTGTTTATTTACTCTGAAATTTTTTATAATGTTTTCTTTGTCCTTGATGTTTTAAGATTTCATAATGATGTGCCTCAGTATGAAACTTTTTGATTCGGTGGGCTGCATTCTGGAGAGTCATATCCATCTAGATTGGAGAAATGGTCTTTATTTCTTCTCCACAAGTATTTTCTGTTTTTTCTTTCTGAAACTGGGCTGGTGAACCCATGGGTTGCTCCTCTAATTATCTCTTCTCTTCTATCTTATATATAAATATCAAAAAAATAAATTGTTAGCTTTTCCCAACCTCTTTTGTCCATTCTATTGAAATTTCTATTTTTGATATCATTTTTATCTCTATTTTTTCTTTGAATATTCTTTCTTTTAATGTGATTTTGCCCTTTTTTTTAAAAAAAAGTATGCAATATCCTTTTAAAATCTCTTTCAAATATTAGGTATGTTATATATTATATGTAAATTATATAAACACATATATAAGGTTAATGTTCCTATTTTAACCTATATTGTCCCTGTTCTGAGTTAAATGTTTTAGTCTGTATTTGTCATTCTTTATCTTTCATACTCAGAAGTTAAGTCATCATATTTATGAGTGAGACACTAAAAACTCAACTGCATGGAGGTAGCTTGTAGATCAGTGATTTTGCTGTGATGTCATGAACTGGATTTTTTCCCCTGTCAGTATCTATGGAGCTCTTTTCTAGAGTGGTTCAGTGTTCTAGAAAGGGGCCCTTCAGTCTTCTGCCTAATGAACACATGTCCAGTTTTCGGAGTCCCGAGCCAATTCAGGCAAGGGAGAGTCTGCCTTAGACACCTGTACTCAAGAAGACACACTTTTATCCTCCTTCTCTCACAGCCATTTCCTCTGTTCTCAAGAAAAGGGTCTCTCTGTCTCAGTTTCTCATAGGTTATAGTTACTACTCTTTCAAGCACAGGGAAGACTAGTCACCAGACTCTGTGAGTGGGAGTGAAGATCTGATCGCTGTGAAACAGATTTTTGAACAATTCTCCTGTTTCAGCCTCTCACGAATTTTTGCCTTTAAATGTAACTTGTGCCTTCAATTTCTTTCTTTCTGCAGTTTGGCCAGGAAAGTGGAATTCTCCCTTTTGCTTTTTGCTTAGCTTTGACCTTATCTCTCCTAAGTCATTGACTCTTCCTCTATTATATGGTGTTTTAGGGTTACACATGTCTTCTTGCTTCATTGAAGATGGATTTTACATTTCTTTTATTCTTCTTTGGTGGGGTGGCTTTGGAGAGGGGAAGGGAGCAGAATGGTTTTACGCTGTCCTCTCTCTGGTTAAGTATCAGAAAAAAATAAGAGTATTTTTATTATTATTATTATTATTTTTTTAAATTCTCCATGCACAGTGACCACTATAGGATTGCTTCTATATCTTTGACGAGTGTAAGGAAGCTCAGAGACCAGTTTGCAATTCTCCTGGAGCCGAATATGTGTCATGCATTGGTCTGTTAATCTAAATCTAACTTTCAGTATGTTCCACTATCAATTTTCCTTCATTAAGTTTCCCTTCATTAAGGCATACACACAGATATGTAGTATGTGTATATATACACACATTTATTTTATTTTGAATTATACCTATTTCTGTAACTAAACTAACCAGCTACTCTCTGGCTCCCTGAGAGAAAGCAGATAAATATATAAAAAGAGGAAGAAAAGAAGGAGGGAAGGAAAGAGCAAAGGTAAGGCAGAGAGTATGGAAAGAGAAAAAAAGAGTTTAAGAGGAAAGAGAAAATTTCAGCATTTTCATCTATAAACTGAGGAAAATAATTTCCCAGAATTATTTTACTTTGATATATACCAAGTCATGAAAAATCTGACACATTGTGAGCACTTAATATGTCCCACCCCAGACACACACCTTTCCACTTCACTTTATACCATTGCTTCTCAAAGAAAAGTTAATAACAATGAGCATAATTAATAAAGATAATAGTAATGGCTGCTGCTGCCTCATAGAGACCTACCATGTATCAGAAATTGTACCAAATGCACCACATAAATTATTTCTAGGACAAAATTGTATAACAAGTGAAAGCATTTAGCACAGTAATTGCTACATCAAAACTGCTCAAAAATGTTTTTCTTTCAAGTATTTATTGATTTTCTTTTAGGATTTCATGTATCTTTCTCTGGATCTTTTCTGCCATTTATTCGTGGTTTGATAGTATTCCAAACAGCACCTGATTCTAGATATTTCTGAGCCGTGTTGCTGTTTTCTCGATGTATTTACATTCCGTAGGGGTTTTTGCTTGACGCTTCTGTTTTTCACTAGATGTCATGGGCCTTGTGTGACCTGACCAGACTCCTGGCCTCATGCCGAGCACGGCTTCCAGGGAAGACAAATCATGTTTTCAGGTTGCACTGCAAATTAGCTGGAAACCTGTTCATTTTAATCGGGGATTTTAGCTTAGTATTGACAGCACTTCATGTTTCTTTCCTTTTTTGCCTTTCAAAGGTTGTATATGTTTGTTTTCCCCTCAACCAGTGTACAGATGACCATTTAATTTAAAAAGACTGTGCATTACATGACTTCATTATCTGTGTTTCAGTATACTCATTGTAGTAATTTATTTCAGTCCTTTTTTGGGGGGCCTTTGTTAAGGATTTTCAATGCCAATGACTGCCTAGTGTTGACTCTTCAGTGTCTTCTGATGGGACTTTGCCAACCAAGTTAAGAGGCATATTAATCTTATTTTGTCTTTTCAAATACAACCAATCAAGAGCCCAAAGAAGATAGCAAATGCCCATTTTTTCCACTTCTAAAATTAGAATTTATCACCATTTCTTAATACTCACTGATATCTATCAAACTTTCCAAATGATAATATGCTCTGAAAAGTTGATATTTTTCTTGGTAATGATCATACCTAATTTTTTCCAAATTTTGAATACCAAAAATCTGTGCACAAATGAACTAAAAATTACACTGAATGGAATTGAAAACAGTGAGAGGGCCGCACAAGTTCATTTTTCTTTGATAGATCTATGTTATTTCATACTGACTTGCTCATGGGAAGGTGAATGAAACTGACAATCTAAATGACGAGAAAGCTAATAACTGGATTCTTAATGTTCATCTGGACACATTTATGTCAACTGAGGCAACTATTAACACCTGAGAAAGCTATATAAATAGCTACTTAACTTGTGGCTATAAAAGAAAAAGGAGTATAATGGGCTCAGAACTGACAGGAATCGTTAAGAGAATATTTATGGCAGAATATTCATATGAAGTAAAAAAAAAACCTTTTATTGATGGTGTTTTAAAAGTAAAAAAAAAGACATTGAAATTTGTGAGGTTTTTGAGCTCTTTTCACTGTACTATGGGGTTAATTTTCTATGATTTACCTCCAGACTTGAATTTTAGGTAGCCCTGGCACTTATGATTTTGAAATATAAAAAATATATATATTTAATACATTTATAGATACATATATATTATATGTACATATAAAGTTTATGTATAATATATTTTATATTAAATATGTATGTGTGTATATGTTTTTTGTATATAAAGTTTATTTAAAGTTAATTCAAAAGCTTACTTGAGGCTTTTCTGGTGGCGCAGTGGTTGAGAGTTCGCCTGCCGATGCAGGGGACATGGGTTCGTGCCCCGGTCCGGGAAGATCCCACATGCCGCGGAGCGGCTGGGCCCGTGAGCCATGGCCCGCTGGGCCTGCGCGTCCGGAGCCTGTCCTCCGCAACGGGAGAGGCCACACCAGTGAGAGGCCCACGTACTGCAAAAAAAAAAAAAAAAAAAGCTTACTTGAACTTGAACATCTGTAACATTTTTAATATTACTAAAGTCTGACTATATTTTTAATTTTACTAGTCTATATTTATGTTTTTCTTCTTTCTTCTTGGTATATGCTCCCCCTACAGATTATATTTCTTCTGTGATTTCAAATAGAATCACAGTGTTTTCTTTTCCATATTTATATTGTCGTTATTATGATTATTGCAATTTAGTAAGATTTATTGAGTTTGGGTCAATCCTAAAGACTTTAGGCAAATTAAAAAAATTTTTAAATTAAAATTAAATTTACCACTTTTCCTTACAAAATACAACTCAGGATAGCTTGTTAAATGCATCCATTATCATTCATCTTTTAGTTATGCATTGGCTGTTTTCTGGTGAATTAGTAAATTTGTTAAAAATAGAAATAAAGAAATCCATAGCCAAGAATTCTCTCATCATGTGTTTAAATTTTTTTTTTTTTTTTTTTTGCGTTACGCGGGCCTCTCACTGCTGTGGCCTTTCCAGTTGCGGAGCACAGGCTCCGGACGCGCAGGCTCAGCGGCCATGGCGCACGGGCCTAGCTGCTTCGCAGCATGTGGGATCTTCCCAGACTGGTGCACGAACCCGTGTCCCCTGCATTGGCAGGTGGACTCTCAACCACTGTGCCACCAGGGAATCCCTAATTTATTGAACAGAGCTTGGGCATCTGTCACCCTGTTGTGGATTGGAAAAGACCAACATGTCTGTCACTTGGCTTCTAGAGAGCAGAAACATGGCTTTAGGGAGCTCTAAGCTTGGTCTTACTACATGGAGAATCTCTTGGTTGAAAGGGAGACTTTGAATTGCTTCTATTTAAGCCAAACTTCTATCTAGTATCTAGACTGCTGCCTTTGGACCAGACTTTGTTCTTAACTCACAAGACCTTTAAGTGCCATCTCTTCTGAGCTTTTGATTCCTCTGAGCCAATTAAGCAAGGAGTTGGTATGTGACAGCAGCACCAGTGGGGGTGGCTATAGGGTAGAAGTTAAGGGTGTGTGTGTGTGTGTGTGTGTACAGAATCAACATCCATTAATGCATAGTTCTAAGACTAAAATTAATCAGTTTCAGTCTATAATAAATTATTCTGTAGATAAAACCAAAGTTGATTCAAAATGGAAAATTGTCCTTTTTAACTAGTGTAGAAAACATGACTATATTTATATAGAAAGCAGAATGTACACATGCCCACATTTACCATTTTGTTGTAGACAGAAACCTTAGTATTGTGAAAATTTCCCATTTGTAAACATCTTTCTAACAGGGTATTAAATCACATCTTTAATATTTTGAAAGGACTGCTAACATTTGATAAAATGAATCTTACAGATTAGCATCCTGTAACTCCCTATGCTCTTGGAGCTTTTAGGAGAATATCTTGAGCTAAATGAGATGAAGTAAGTAAATAGAACACTGGTTAAATGAAAATCTCTTCTTGTTCAGAAGTAAGGGTGGAATACATAGCAATGAAAAGATACTCTAATTCAGAAATTAAAAAAATTAAGTCAGAAGAAGACCAAAGTGAATAATTCCTAAGACAATACAATCTTATGAATAAAATCTTATAATGGTCATCAAGAATTCTGGATTCAGTTCCTTGCTCTGATGCTGAAGCTGTATCTATCATACCTGTAGACATTTAATTATTCGGTACACTCTAACTGAACAGCACCTACTGGAAGCAATAACACAGTAGAAAAGATGATGAACTCTGGAGCCCAGCTGTGTTTGAATTCTGGCTCTGCCCCTATTGCTATGTGGCCTTGCGAAAGTCACTTAATCTCTGGATGGCTTAGGTTCCTTAGCTGTAAAATAGGGATAATAAAGGTACCTTATACATTGACTTTATTTATTAAATGAGTTAATATGTGTAAAGAATAGTGCTTGACACACATTACGTACTATATGCATCTTTGCTCTTTTTAATATAGAACAAATTGAAGAAATGTTTATTTAGTAGTCAAAGTAGGAGAGTTAACACATGTGCAAATGTGAAATAGAAATAATTCTGTATTAAGTAGGATGTATATAGCTACTGTTCTTCTTCTGTGCTTCATCTATTACCCTTTATCTAAACACCACCTCAATTTTAACAGTCCACGTGGCCCAAGTAGAGTTTAGTCCTTTGCCCAATCTATACCCTCAGTTCCTAAGGTGAGCACTTCTCCAGTTATGACAGGTAAGTATATTCTATTCCACTAGCCATTGCATTTCATTCAGGAGGAATATGTGAAATAATGTATTTCTAATGAGATAAAACACTAAAAATGTTGTTGATCTATTTTACTGGAGAAGCTCTAAGTCTGTAGGTATCCCTACTTTTAATTATGATGTAAATCTAGAGGTGCCAGGAATGACGATAGAGAAAGAGTTTAAAAGAGAAGGAAGTAATCCAGAAGAAAATAGTGCCAAGGTATGGAAAAGAGAATGTGTGTGTGTGTGTGTGTGTGTGTGTGTGTGTGTGAGAGAGAGAGAGAGAGAGAGAGAGAGAGAGAAAGAGAGAGAGAGAGAGTCCTCATGAAATCAGTTGTGTTCCTGGATGCAGCTGTGTTTGCAGTAAGCATGTGTCTGGGATTTTTAACCTGCATGGGTCAATACATTCTCATATTTCTTAAAAAAGTGTGAGTTGTGTGTCTTCTGTTTGCTAACAAGGATCTTTCTTAATACACAGGAGTTAATAATTGCCATAAGAGATGTGCAAATAGCGTGTTATTGATATTCTAAACATTAAAGAATTGCTTCATTAAGGGGCAGCCAGCTTGAGTAATATTAGAGCTTTAAAATCCCTAGGCTTTAACAATTTTATTATATATAAAATCTTTACATATGACACCTGAAAAATGATGTTTTAATCCCTGCTTTTCAATCTACCTTTTGAGGACACTTTAACCAGAGAGTTTCTCTATCAGGCTGTGTCGTACAGTTATTCCCAGCTACAAGGGCTGGGCAATCATCCCTCTTTGGTTCTCCCACACACTCTCTTCATAAAGCCCTGACCAGTTTCCACCTAAATTTATGTTTTTCATCTATGTCTCCCCAGTGAGAATGTAGACAGCATGAGAGCACAGGCAACGTCACCATCATCCTTACAAACTTTGCACCTGTCGCAGTGCCTGAAACTTTGGATTGCTTTATATTTGTTAAATTCCAGGCTCAGGAATTAAAAGCTGAACAATTGGGTGGTAACATTCATCAATAAATGGTATTAACTTAGACAAAATCATACAGAGACCAAATATATTTCTCTCCTAGGTTGGCCGTAACAAAGTACCAGCATCTGGATGGCTTAAACAAATTTGTTTTCTCAGAGTTCTGGAGGCAAGAAGTCCAAGATCAAGGTGTCGACAGAGTAGTTTTCCTCTGAAGGCTCTCCCCTTGGCTTGTAGATGGTTCTCCATCCTCTCCTTCTGTCTTCATATGGCCTTTCCTCTGTGTGCACATGTGCCTGTGTCCAAATCTCCAGTCATTGAATTAGGGCCCACCCTAGAGACCTCATTTAACTTAATTACCCCTTTAAAGACTTATCTTCAAATACAGTTACAGTTGGAGGTACTGGAGGCTAGGGCTTCAACATTTAAATTTTGGAGGGACAAGAAAAATGTACAAAATGATCTTTTACTTTGGATTGAGTCCTAATTATACATTGGATAGAGTGAAAGTGATAATATTTTAGTGGACTGTCCTCTCTCTATTCAGCTCGTCCTTGGTTGGGAGATGTTCATTCCAGCCCAGACTACCCCATATTGATACATTCTTCAGGTCTGTCCCACATTCTAGCTTTTCATCTTTCCACTCCACTTCAGAAATTCCCTAGCCCTTTGCAATCTCCTCTCCTTTCCCTCATCACCTTTCCCTCTGCACCTCCCTGCAAGGAGCTGCATCACCTTTCCTTCTGTACCTCAGGTAGAACGGTCTACCGTTCATTTTCACCTAGTCTTACTTTTAGAGAGCACTGTTTTGAGATGGGTTAGGGGAGCAGATGATAAGCTTTCAATCTGCAAATGAGAGAAGGGAAGGGGAAATCTGTTCATCAAGGTCTAGCCCTAGAAAGTGCTATCTACAAGAGTATTAGTGGATTGACTTTCTTTAATACACCCCCTGCAAATAAGTAAAGTAAAAGTTTACAGCAGTTCCCATCAGAAGCATACAAAATAAATTTGGGGTTTTCACTTAGTGACCTGCACTGAGGAAAAACGAATGTTATGTCCCAGACAAGAACTATCATTGGCTTATTTATGGACAACTGATGCTGTCAGTTCTCTGGTGGCAAATGCCCTCATCTGGTATCTTAAGCTGCTGGCCTAAGCAGCACAGGAAGGAGCACCATTAAAGGACAGGATTCCCTAGCATTGAAGAAAATTACACAACATGTATGGTCTAGTTTTGCAGTAAGACTGTACTTATGAATAATTGAGAAGACAAAAATTAAGACCACAAAAAGTTACATACTCTTGCTTTGAAAGTGCCTTGCTAATGAGAGGTAATATTTTATGATGATATTAGCATGCAAAATGTACTGGCTCCATTCTAATAAAAACATGCGAAAACATATTATAAGGAAGCTACAGTATCATGGTTTTATTGAACAGTTTACTATTATGTTTGCCATTCAACTATTATGACCTATCATGTACACGGTCACTATTTGGAAAAATGCACACCATTAGTTACCATGATAAAGGTTGTACACATCTCAGTGAATGACCATAACCATGACAGAAAGCTTATTCAGACTGGAGGACAGTTGAACCAGCAGTGTAAAATTTATAGACAAGGGACAGCACATTTTCTTTAGAACTCTTGAGATGAATGACGATGTTGGTGTATTTCAGTACTGAGAAATTCATAAATGGAGTTTTGTACGTGTGTCATTATTTTTTAAAATTTCTGTTTGGTTTCAGATTCCTTTTAAGTTATTCCCTTTTATTTTCATCCTACTGGGATAGTAACAGAAATAATGATAATATCAGCATAATAATAATTGCTGACACTCTCTGAATGTTTACTATATGGTAGGCACCACACTTAGCCCTTTCCATGGACTCCCATAGTTCAGGCTCACAACAACCCTAAAGATTAAGAACTTTGATTATCCTCATTTCATGGATAAAGAAAATGAACTGAGGTATGTTGAGGTGAAATAATTGGCCCAGGATCACACAGGTAAAAATTTGTAAAACCTAGTTTCTTATTCAGGCATTCTGACTCCAGAACTGGTACTCTTAACACTTAACTGGAAATTGTCAGGTCAATTAAAAAAAACAGCTAGTTTATACAATGTTAAGTTTGACATGCAGCGAGCAGTAAGGAGGTGTTAGAAGAGCCCTTTAACTTTCCCATGTTCTTTTAAATCCAGATTTGCTTGGAGTGGAAATCGTCATGCACTCCTTAGGACGTAGGGCATGACCCCATTTAAAAACTGGTTTCCTCATTATGCTGGAGGGTTTGAAGTACCTGTACTCCATTCAAACCAATAATAGCCTCCAACTATAATAGACCCTGGTGAGTTCTGATTAACCTTTTCATTACAGGTTCACATATAGGATAAAACAGCAACTGCAGAAAAGCCATTAAGTGCAGTAATAAGTTATGCCAGCAGGAAAGATTCAGCAACTTTCAGAATAAATTATTTCTCAAGTAAGAGTATTTCTGGAATAGGCTATGGCTTCCCTTTCTTTCCAGTAGCACATCCATTTTCAGTAAGGATTCTTTCTGGAATTAATGTGCCTGCCAGTGCTTTAGTAAACGGATAGATGTATGTATTGATGTCTGTCTGTTTGGGGGCAGGAAACTACAAGAGCAGTTCTTCTTCAGGAAAATAAGCAATATATGTGTGTGTGCTTCGTATTTATCTGTTTACTTATCTCTCTGGAAAAACACGTTTATACAAAATCATTTTGAAGAATTATTTTCAAATCTTTAAAAGAACTTCAAATTCAATATAAAGAGAGAGAGAGAGAGGAAGTGAGCATATGAATGACTGAACAATTGTTTGTTCCTGATACAATATTTAGACTTGAAATAAAACAGTGAAAAAAATCATGGACTAAAAGTCAACAACTTATGGTTTCCTGACAACTCTACTTGGGTTCTTTCTCTTGATTTCTCCTTAGATAAGGTTTTTCTTCCTTTGGTCTCTAGTTGCTCTCTGCTTTTCAATGGTGCCCTGGATTAAATGTGCACACCGCCCCCCTCCCCCCAATTCATATGTTGAAATTCTAACTCTTAATGTAATATTATTTGGAGGTTGGGGCTCTCAGAGCTTATTAGGTCATAAAGGTGGAGTCCTCATGAATGGGATTAGTGCCCTTTATGAAAGAGACCCCACAGAGCTCCCCTGTATCTTCTGCCTTATGAGGACACAGCAAGAACCATGAAGAAAGGTCCTCAGAAGATATTGAATTTGCTGGCCCTTTGATCTTGGACTTCCCCGGACTAAAAGTGTGAGAAATAAATGTTATTTATAAGCCACCCAGCCTATGGTATTCCATTATAGCAGCCTGAACAAACGAAGACAAAAGGAAATGAAGGAAAATATAAGAAAAAGTGATTCCTTTTACTGCTGAACCCAATCCCACACCCAAGGCTTTGTCTTGTGAAGTGTGTGGCATTGCCCTGTGATACAAGATGCCTTTTTGA
Organism: Physeter macrocephalus; assembly: GCF_002837175.3. Taxonomy (NCBI): domain Eukaryota; kingdom Metazoa; phylum Chordata; class Mammalia; order Artiodactyla; family Physeteridae; genus Physeter; species Physeter macrocephalus. The sequence goes on along the minus strand of NC_041220.1, from coordinate 76,179,679 downwards.
TTCACTTTCAGTCAACCGTAAATAACTTATTTCCTATTTTCCTGAATTGCCTTTTGGTTTCAGGATTTCAACACTGGGGCCAAAGCTAAGGAAGTTACCCAAAGAGATCAAACTATCTTGTTTTACTGTTCATAACTAAACTAACACTTTTGGAAAAAGCCAAACAGTAGAAATCAGATTTTGTGTTTATTTGAGATGTATGTTATTTACAGCAAGTTATTCAGAAGCCTAAATACTGAATAACTTTTTGTTAATTTATGTGTTTAAGCAGCCCATTGGTAAAGAGTTCTTTATAAAAATCTATAATCTCTTCCCTTTAATTAACCAATTCTGTGGCTATTTACTGCTGATCCTGGGATTGTCAGACCTGTGGATTTTGCTGGCCCTTGGAGTTTGTATGGTCTTCATCTGAGCAACTGGGGAGTGACAATAGAGAGTGAGAGTTCAACCTGCCGTATCAGTAGAAAGAAGTTTGTGGAGGTCTGAGCTAAGTGTCTATGATTTACGGGGAACTGCCCAGGAGCTCAAGCCACTGTGTTTCTTTTTATAGCATAAGATAGTTCTGCTGGCACATTTTCCCCCCAGCTCATGCATTGGCAGATAATACATTTTCCATATGGGTCTGTAGACACATGAACTTGAAGCCTCAGCAACAGTAAGGGCATATGTAAAAGTGCCACACAAACTACAGGAAAGTCAGTAGAAACTGGGTGAAGAAAACTTTCCCATATTCAAGGAATGTCCTCAATAAAATACCTCCCCGTGAATCTTAGTGTTAACCCGGAAAGCTGGCTCTTTTGATTTCTCCTTTTTTGCAAGAGATCTGATTTGATTCTGTGATGCAGAAAAAGTCTGATCTTAAGCTTATGTCTCAAGGCCATTTCCACGGTGCTTGAATGCACTCACAATGCTATCCAGACACTCAAGGGCTCTTAAAAAAATTCTGTGCAACAAAGAACCAAAGTGAAGATGTGAAAAGAAATCATACAACATTTTAAGAAGCAATTCATCATTCATAGTGGCATCTAACCAGATATTAATTGTCCTGCGGGAAAGAACAAAGCTGTTCCTCAGTCAAAATATTGAGTCTCATGCTGGGTTATAATGTTATGCATTATTTATCTAAGTGGTGTCTAGAAATGAAATAATTGTTTGCAGGATTCTATCGCCACATACAGCCTCACGGGTCTGACTCATTCCTCTGACTCATCAGCCCCACACTCTTCCCTTTGGGTAAGCTAGGCAGAGTAGCAGGATATTGACCACTGAAACAGTTTTATGGGGTTAACTTTCCAATTAGTGCTAGATGAAATTTCTGGTTTTTGAAATGAGTCTCTTGTGATCTCACCAATGAACTACTCTGCTTTAACGAATTCACCACAAATATATTTGAAAAGAATTCTACAAAATAATTTACAACACTGAATAGTAAGGCATTATGGAAACTTTTGGTGTGATAAGTTTAAGTTTAAAGGTATAATTAAATGCTATTGTTTCTGCAGTAGCACATACATGCTAAGTAGGTTTTAGCACCACATTTGATACATTAATAAAAGATTCATAATGGAATTGTTGTTAATATTTTTCTGGAGTTAGAGAGAAGAAAGTGTGTCCTTTAAAGGAAGATAAATGTCTTCTTATTTTTTCAATCTTTTTTAGTTAAGTGCTATGCTTGCTTAATTGTACCAATGTGGCTTCCACTTTAACATAGAAACTAGTATTGTACACGCTTACAAGGATGTAATTGTCCTCATTTTAAAAATGTAAGATTTTATTATATGATGTTGTAAGTATATATTATATGCAGAAAAACTCATATGGAATGGCAGGCTTGATTTTTAAAACAAAATTTAAAGCATAATGAGAAAAATGAAAAAGGATGTCAATTACTCATCCATCCTCAATCTGCTGTTATTAAAATGATTCTAATGATACTGAAAATGACTCCATTTCACCATTAAGAAAGATGCACTCTGCTATCAACCTACCTCATAATCTTTCCAGATGAAATAAAATAAGTGGGTTAAACCTTTATCTAGAAGGAGGAAGAAGCTCACAAATTTAAATGCTTTTTCATTTCAAAGCATGATGTGTTGCTAACACCTAACATATTTTCTTCCTATTCTCAGTTTGCATATATGGAGAAACAGTCAAAATTTAGGCCATTTATTTATTACATTTATTCTGCATATGTTTACTGTGTCCCAGGCATTACTCCAACACTTCTGATCAGATAAAATAGACAAAAATCTTTTTCCAATGGAGCTTGCATTCTTTTGCTTTGTCTTAAATCGGACCAAGATGGAGAATAAGACAAGGCAAATTTTTACCCATCATCAAATGCCCTTTAGATGAGCAAAAGGGCACTTGACAGTCACACCAATCAGTATTTGGGGAAATCATGGGAATTTAACAGCACACCCCCCCACACACACACATACGCACATAACACACAAATGTGTATATGTAAAGATGTGTGTACATTATCATATATGTATGTCTATATGCTTATTATTTATTTTAAGGCTACAGTAGCCTTTTAATCATTATATAAACCCTTGAAAAATACATATTTTATAATAAAAAGCACCCTGTAGAATAAAAAGTATTATCAGAATATTTACACCCTATTAAACATGTTTCTGTTGCTAGTTAATATTTATTTAAGAGCTGTGATGTATTTAGTGAAAGATTGAAAAAATCAATACCATCCCTGCTTCTGGCATCTGATAAAATGTAATGCAATCTTTCTCAATGATTTACACATTCAAATCCTGTTTTCTCATAAATTGTTGTAAGCTCTTTGCCTACCAGAGCAAATGTTGCGAAACACTGTTCATTTTTCCCAGAGAATTATAAATATAGAAATAGAAAACATAGGATATTAAAAAATAATCTTTTTTTTAGAATTATGAATACAATCATTAAAGCTGAGGGTAATTAAGCCCTGGGCATGTGTTAGCAGTTATCTTTGGCTGCAGAAGCTATTTGTAATTTTTTTTTGTAAAGCCCATACAATTTGTCTTTATATCCGGAAAGTTAAAGCGTCATTGAATTAGGTGAGCACTGAGATACTCAGCAGAAACCTATTTTTAGGTAGAGAAATTTGCCACTCTCTGGCCTTCCACATGTTTATTGTATCAAGTACCTGTGGTGGATACACAGGCTACTTGCAGAAAATCTATTTCATGGGTAAAATTCATTGGTAGTCTAGATTACAGGATTAATGTTAATACTGGGTCCAGTTACAAATCACTGAATGGTGTGTGGGTGGATCACAGATGGGGGCTTGAGATGGAGAGGACTATGTTTTAAGGAGAAGGCTTGTTTCCCAATAGTGAGAACATAGATTTTGCTGACAGACCATACTAGCTTCTCATCCCAACTCTACGATTTACTATCCTGTGACCTTAAGCAAATCATTTAATCCTTCCGAGTCCTGTTTTCTAATTAGTAAAATGTGGCTGATAATCCCAGCCTTGCAGAGTTGTTCTGAGGACTTGTTAAGAATTTAGTAAGCTTCTTATTTCTTGTGTAGTCACGTTTTGTTGACAGCGATCATCTTCTTTCTCTAAAGGAAACCGGGAAGGTACAGGGGCAAGGAGGAATTTCTGGTGCAGTCAGTCGTCAGAGCAGCTAAAGAATGGTGGTATTTGCTTTATTCTACACTATCTTTAGGATTTGTGGCATGAGGTCCTCACCCTCAAGAAACAGAAGAACTTGGACTGAGGTTAGACCTATCCCAATCTTGTAGAATAAGAGTGTCCTTTTAACCCTATTAACCTAGAAAATGGCAGAGTCAATCTCAGATTCAAAACCCAAGTTCTTGATTTGTAAATTCACTAAGAAGTCTGAGCTAACACTCTATTAGTTTTCTATTGTCACAGAACAAATCACTACAAGCTTAGTGGCTTAAAACAATATATATTTAATGTCTCACAATTTCCAGGGGTTAGGAGTCTGGGTACCACTTAGCTGATTCCTCTGCTCCAGGTCTCACAAGGCTAAAATCAAGATGTCAGTCAGGCCTACAGTCTCATGTGAAGCTTAAGTTCTCTTTCAAGTTCATGTGGTTGTTCGTAGAAATCAGTTCCTTGCCAAAGTATGACTTAACTCCTCAGGTACCAGAGGCTGGCCTTACCATACGAAGTTGACAGCATGGGTGTTTGCTTCTCCCTGGAGAATCTCCTACTGCACCTTCTTTATAGGTCCTGCCTGATTAAGTGAGGCTCACTCAGGGTAATCTCCCTTTGATCAACTCAAAGTCAGCTGATTAGAAACCTTAATTATATTTGCAAATTCCTTTTAGCTTTGCTATATAACTAGAGTTGCCAGATAAAACACAGAACACCCAGTAAAATCTGCATTTCAGATAAACAACAAAATATGTGTATATATATAAAATATATGTATATATGTATGTATTTATTTGTTTGTTTATTTACTATTCTGAATATACCTTGTCCTTCCAAGCTTTCAGTCTACATCTTTTTAATGAACATACTGCTTACTTTCTGGATAACTTCCAATCCCTCAATGGCTGCCTATTTCTCCAGTCCATAGATCAAAAACCCTAAGTCAGACCAAATCTAGGTGTTTTGTTTAGTAGACAAGCTCTATTTTTCTTCCTTCCCTCCCCCTTCCCCCTTCTTCCCTCCCCCATTCCTTCCTTCCTTCCTTCCTTTCTCCATCCCTCTCTCTCTCCCTTCTTTGTTTCTTTCCCCCTTTCTTTCTTTCCTTCCTCATTTAGCCAGAGCCTACTCCCTGTAGTTGCCATTGGCCCTGTCTGCTCCTGTTTCATATTCATTCCTAATTGCTCATTTATTTCATCTCTCCAACCCAGAAGGCATTCAAGTCTTTATCCCTGTTCCAGTTCATCGGTGTGTCTTGCTTTCACTTGCCTCCCTACACAGATAGGAGAACCTTATTAGCCATGTTGACATCAACAGTCCTTCAGACCTTGAACCCCTTCTTTCTTTGATGTTCTCTGTTGCTCTTCTCACTTCCCAGTACCCCATCTCTATCATCTTCTATGGATAAAGTTACTCAATTCTAAACATTGTTTCAATGACTCGTGTATCTCTAGCCAGTGCATTGCTGTCAGTGATGGGATGTGTCTTTCTTGGCTAGCATATACACCACAAGGGTCTAACCTAACCATTTTTATCTCACCTATTTCTCTCTCCTGAGAACGGCCCAACCACAATAACCTTGACTTCCCAATTTGCAGCCTTAAAATTAGTTCTTTTTCTTTACCTATCTTCTCTCTTTCCTTTTTGTGAGTGAGGAAGATTGTTCATCCTCATCTCCATGGCTAATCCTTGGCCTGGACTCTCTTATTGCTCTAATGTGGTTTGAGAATTAGAAGAAATGTTTTTTAAATCCTGCTTTTCAAATATCTGTCTCAAATCAAAAATTCTATTTTTTTTTTTTTTTTTTGGCTTCACAGCTTGCGGGATCTCAGTTCTCTGACCAGGGATTGAACCTGGACCCTCGGCAGTGAAAGCACGGAGTCCTAACCACTAAACCACCAGGGAATTCCCTAAAATCCTATTAATGGAGTTTGATTGGTTCTAATTTCAGGTTTTGATCTGAAAATTCATATATTTGTCTAGGAGAAGAAATTCTTTGTGGCTTACGTGTCCACAATGCTCCTTTTTAAACCTCCAGTTGGGCAGTTGTCACTGTCACATCTAGTTATCCTGTGTCTTTATATATCAATTCCACTCCTGGTCTGTAATCAATTCCAAGACCAAAGACATGAACTTATTAATGTTATCCCCAGTATATGATGCTTGGCGCGCACTTGGATTTAATGAGTGATTGTAGAAGAAATAAGTGTCAAGTTGTTTTAAATACTTATACTAAAATGCATCATCCCTTACATGATTTGTATGTTTGGTTCAGAATTTTGGTGATAGTGTCCAAATGAATATATGTGCTGCTCCCCATGACTGACAGATCAGGAGAATATACAAGTGTAATAATACTCTTTTATTAACCCGTTTAAAATAATAAATTATTAAATAACAATAATTAGTAACATTTGCTGGTAATTTTTCATGAGTCAGGATATGCTCTAAGTGAAAAGTTGGCCAACTATAGCACAGGTGCCAAATCCAGCCCACCAGCTGTGTTTGTACATCCGATGAGATAAGAATGGTTTTCAAATTGCTGAAAAAAAATCTAAAGAATAATAATATTTTATGACTAATATTTAGATTTCGGTATCCATAATTAGTTTGAGTTTTATGAATAAAATACTTGTGATTTTTCTCTCTCTCTCTTTTTTGCAATAATTGTTTACATAATATCCTCAGGTTTTCCTCTTGGCCCACAAACCCTAAAACATTTACTACTAGCTCTTGAGAGAAAAAGTTTACTGACTCCTATGCTACATGACTGACATTCTGAAAGAGGCAAAGTCAGTGGCCCACGCTGATGCAGTTAGTATGTAAAATTCTGGCTGGACCAGAAATTTTAATTCAAGTTCAGTGATTCAAAATTCTTTTAACTTTAGTACTCACTTGGAGGGATAGTTTTTTATTGTCCTCATACATAATAATGCATAATCTATTGAGAAAACACAGTCACTGGTCTCCCCATGTATGTGCAAAGACTTTCTCCAAAGGAGTTGATGCCATTTTTCGGTGGCCTTTGTCTTTTGAATGAAAGCCAGATCCAGTGCTCCACCCTTGCCCCCTCCTGCCCTGCGCTTATTAAACTCATGGCTTGGAAGTGGCTGGGAGGGAAAGTGCTGAGCTGGGGGACTGGGACAGCTGCTTTTGCAGCTTCAGATCCTAAATGCTGTAGTTTCACACCAGTGTGCCTCAGCACTTCTTAATTGTGAGCTATAAAGTTCTACAGCTGTCTCTGTCAAATGTGTCTAGATTCTCACAAATTCCTGGTGAGGATGATTGGTGTGACACGAAGACACATTTTTTACTCACCCCCTAAACTCTGTTTCCTTTTAGCTAAAAGCAGGCAAAGTGTTCTTATTCTTCGTGAGTTCCAAGAGCTCCTGATCCTCTTCAAAGACATCATCTCAGAGTTTGACATCGATGGTGGCCCCTCTCTCTTTGTGTTTACCTATGGAAATGGAAGATTATTGAAGACTAGATTTAAAGATTCCAAATCTCTCCCACAGAGCCTGGGATATTTCCAAATTAGTCACAGTTGCTAATGACATCAAAAGAATTACTCAAAATATATGTATGGACTGAACATCAGTGATGGCCCTGGCTTTAACAATGGCTTGATAACTAATCCACTCAACAGATGATCTTTAATAAATGAGTGAACACATGTATTAAAGAAAATATCAAACTATGATAAAGTCGGGCTTCCCTGGTGGCGCAGTGGTGGCGCGTCCGCCTGCCGATGCAGGGGAACCGGGTTCGCGCCCCGGTCTGGGAGGATCCCACGTGCCGCGGAGCGGCTGGGCCCGTGAGCCATGGCCGCTGGGCCTGCGCGTCCGGAGCCTGTGCTCCGCAACGGGAGAGGCCACAACAGAGGGAGGCCCGCATACCACAAAAAAAAAAAAAAAAAAACTATGATAAAGTCAATGTTATTACCAAAGATTCCTGATTTTCAGTTACTTAAAATATGGGTTAGCCTGTTGGGATTCCCAAAGAGAGTAGATTTGAAGATTTATGTTTAAATAATATATACTTTCAGTTACTGATTGATATGTCACATAAGTTCACATGTAACAAGAAAATACCATGATTCATATCATGTTCTCACGAATGTTACTGAAGTGTAATGTGATTTGTCCAGGCTAAATATTAGACTTTCAATTTTAAGTATTTTCCACTAGAAATCAACAGTTTTTGTTTTTGTCTTTTGTTTTTGTTTTCTTCTAAGAAGAGGTATAGGTGATATGATTCCTTCTCAGGGAGAGGCAATTGAGGTAGAATGTTGTTTTAGGTGTGATGTTCCTCAGGCTGCCTGCTCAGACTCAAAAGCGCCCCCCTTCTTTCATAGTTATTGCCTCGAATGGTTCAGGATGATAGCCGACTGTCTTCCCCACAAGGAAGTGCCTCACAAAACTGTTGCGTCACATAGAATGTCTTCAGCAATGGCATATTTCTCCAGTACACTCCCTTCCTTATAGGTTTCAATTTTGTTACAGATTTATAGGTTCAAATCTCAAATTGATTTAGGAAAAGTTGTTAGGATACTTGATATTTTTTAAAGGAATGCATCTGAAAGGCCTCTTCTCTCTTCCGTTTATCTGGCAATTTGATCTCACTTTTGGCATCTGGTGCAGTTTTCTGAGTGCAGCCATCTTTGCTTCTCTTGTGCACAAGCTCCTTTATACTGCTTTTTTCCTGTCACTAGAGCTACTTCTACTGACCTCTGCCCGCCTCCGCCTCAGGCCTGCCTTCAAGCGCTCCTCAAAAACTATTATGGTTTAATTTTTGGCTATTGTAAGTTTGAGAAATAAGACTTATACTTATTTTAATTCTAATTTTAAGTTTGAGAAATAAGACCTATACTTATTTTAATTCTAAACTTATTTTAAGTTTGAGAAGTAAGACCTATACTTATTTTAATTCTAATTTTTAAATGAACAGATAGGTTAAACATTTTTATTTTACAAGTTTGGCCCATATATTTTGGAATGATTAACATTTGTGTACTTCACATGTGTCTCTCTCTCCATGATGCATATTTCATACATTAACTTGTTTAATCCTTTGAACTTTTGTTGTAGGCTCACACGAAATGGTAAATTTTGAATACTATACATTTTTATGTTTATGTTCATGTGAGTATTATTTGTATTTGTTTTGTTCGCTGCATTATAAATTCACTGAGAACTTTATGGTAACATTTGAGTTGGAAATAGGGCAACAATTAGATCTAATTTGCCAAAAGTTAATTTTGAACTACAAACTGCTGCCCATTTTTCGTCTTGAGTCCAAGGTCCAAAAAGGAAACACCATGCCGTGTTTTCACTGTATTCTAGCATTTTGTATAACCAGAGCCTTTGGGAATCTTGCTGCCTTTATTCACTTTTGCAGACGGAGACATTAATCTCGTCTGAGCACATGACCAGCTCACTTTACACTTTCTGAATATTTTACAATTTGTGACACAGTTGATGAGGGAGCAGGGAATGGGCATGAGATGGAAGGGAAGCGCTCAGGGTGCTACTCATCATAGTCTTTATATTCTCCTAACTATTAAACGTGACGAAATCATTTAAACCCCAGTTTCAAAGATAGTACTAAGGAGAACTAACATGAATCAAAAGAGTTCATTTTCCTTAGAAAGAGTTGTACTTTCACATACATTATTAATGTTCTACGGTGTTTTCATGTATAATTTCGACTTTTCCATTTCTCCTCCCCGGTTTGGCTGTCACTCACTGCCAAGAAGAATCGTTAGTTTAAAGTTTGCTTGTTCAGCATTTGTTCCTTCCTGCTATTTAGTTTTTATGAACTGAAAAGTTTTTAAATAAAATTCATACTTGATTTTATTAAGCCCTCATTTCTCGTAAAACCTGTTTTGCTTCTTTCATATTTTCACAGATTAGAGTATTAATGGATAAGCATAAAACTTCAGAGTGTAATTTCTCATTGTATTTTTAAAGGTGACTTTTTTTTCAGGTAATAAATTATTTCAAATGACTAGACAGAGTCTTTGTTCCTCTTATTTTAGGAGATCCATTTATAATGCCTATTCTTAAATGTTTATTGGATCTGACCTAATCAATCCATTGAGATAGGAGGATATTCGTTATTTTTGTTTTTTTTATTATTACCTTTTGATATTAATTTCACTCAGGACTGGTATCTAATTCTGCCACCTCATCTTCGAGTAGTCATTCTTCAAATCCAGAGGTTATCAAAGTGATAACTATCTAATGAGAGATATAACATCAGTTTTTTTCAGCTGTTCATTCCCAGGTAATGAAATATGAAGGCACTTAAAAGAAATCATGTTGGTTATTAATGAGGAATGAGAGAGGGAAAAAAAAGGAAGGAAGGAAGGGAGGGAGGAAGGAAGGAATAACAGTGGAAGATGAAACATTCTCAGGATAGAGTCTCTGGCTCCTGGAATAGTGAACATTTTTACTTCTTGTCCAGTCTGGTAGCAATATGAACATTGGCTGTGTAGAAATCCATGGCATGCTAGAGCAGAGCACTTATAGTGTGAAGATTTGGAGTTTTCATCTCGAACAGAGAAGTTCAAAGGAAAATGGATAAGTTGATGACATTATTATGGTTATTTGCTCATTTCTGGCCTAGAGATACTCTATTTTAGCTGATAATATGATGTTTTTTCTTTTTGCATTTCTGTGTATTTCTACTCATATCTTTGATATGACTCTTCATGAATCAATAAGAAAATGTTAATACCAGAAATATAGGTGATGATCTGCAATCCCACATATAACCAAACACACACACACACATACATATCCCACCCACCTTGGCTTTGTGAGTGAACTATAAAATTTATTAAGGGACCTTAGATGTTATCTAGTATAGACTTTTCACCACTCAAACTTAAAAAAATATGTTAAAGAAGTTAGATGATTTGAGCAAAGTTATGGATTAATCATGATCATTTGTGTATAGAAATGTATACCAGTCAGTATACCAGATTGTGATGTATGAGTTTTCTTTTTTATTCATAAAAAAATCATCAAACAAATATTTCCAATTACAATGGTTCTTATGGGGAAAAAGAAGTTAAAGGATTAAAATGGAGGAAGAATACAAGAAGGCAGTTAACATTTATTTCAGCAACTTCTGGACCAATAATTTTATATGTGCATTTTATTCAGGATTCATGATAACTCTATATGGTAGATAATTTTCTCAATTAATAAATGACAGAATTATTGTTCTGAGGGATTAAAAATCTTGCCAAACTAATAAAACATTGTTTAAATTCAAGTCTTTCTCAATTGAGCATTCATTTTATTTATTTAATAAAATCTTTAGAATTTAAAACATAGGAAATAATATTTACGTTGGTATATACTTTTGATATTTTCCCACAATTCTGTATTACCCACCAGTCATTTATTTAAAACATATTTTTTTGGTAGTCTCTGTACTATGAGCAGAGGATAGAAAAATACCTTCTGTTCCTTGGAGCTTACCATATGGTATTGATACTCATGGAAGTATGGCAATATGTCATAAGAGAGGTATAAGTGATACAATAATTCAAAGGTGATTCAAATAATCACTCTTTGTTCTTAAATCATCTGTGGTTTTCATGGAAGAGATGGCTTTTTTTTTTTCTGACTGCAAGCTAGTGGGCAAATGACACTCCATGAGAGGGGATGGCATGAGTCAATTATTAGGGGCTTGAAAGCAGAGAACATATTTAAGAAGCTCTGAGTACAATCTGACCAAAGTGTTCCTACTGTGAAAAAGTATATTGCAAAACTCTTCTGGATAGATAAGTTGAGATCATATTCCAGGGGTCTTTGATGCCATGGTAAGAGTTTTAAGTCTTTTTCAGTAGGCAATGCAAAGCCACAGAAAGTTGATGAGAAGTTGTAGTTTAACCTGATCAGAATTGGCTTGAAGCCTTTCTCTAACACTTAACAGTTGTACAATACTGATCCAATTACTCAATGTTTTTGAGTCAGTCTTGGTTTTCTCATCTGTAAAATGTAGAATAAAATGCCTTGTATTAGTCACCCCTTGCCACAATAATGCTAAGTAACAAACCACCCCAAACCTGGTAGCTTACAATCATAAGTATTTGTTCTCATGCTCACAATATGTAAATGGACTGTGTATCATCTGATCCAGCATGGGCTTCATGGAGCAACTCTGCTTTGGTTGCTGGCTGGATTCAACTCCACTCCATTTGTGTTTGTTCTGGAGCCCAAACTGAAGGGTGACAGTCGTTAGCAATGCATAAGGATCTCTTGGAAAAAGATTCGAGATAGATATATGCAGGCAGGAAGTATATTGGGGAGGCTCTTGGGACCAATATCTGTGAGATTAGTGGGAAATAAGATTGGGCAGGAGAAAGAGAAGAACTCAATGATGTCACAACCAAGGTCTCAGCTAATTTCACTGGATGTCTGGAGCTAAGATCATGCATCAGAGTAGTACAACTTGCACGGATATCAATGTCAATTCAGGCCCCATGTCCAATAAGTCCTTGAATTATCTGGGTATTATTCTGTTTTTCCAAATGTGTAATTACTGTTACAAATCTTTTAAGAAAAGTCTGCGGAAATTATTACAATATTCTTTTGCTGTGTGGTTGCAGTGTCCTTCCTCCCTGGGGCCTGGTGAGTTCAGTATTTGTGTATTAGGACCAAAATCTGGCTCAGGTCTGGAACCAGAGAAAATATTATGACATTCTTTGGGGACAACTGCTCCCTGACTCCTAATATTCCCTCCTTGATTGCTTATAATTTGCATAGATTCAGCAGTTCCAATAAGCGCTCCCTATTTATTTCACTCTGATGAAAACTTTGCTCTATGAACTATCTCCATAATTCTCAGTGGGTCAAGCCCCCTTGATGATTTTTACCATCTTGCTACTCATTTTGATAATTGAGCTCATCTTCTGACAAGTAAGCACTGCTACCTGCCCTGTACTGTTTGGGGGTCCTTTTATATCCATTGTTCCTAGTAGTCTGGTTGAGTAATGGCATCGTTTACCATGAGACCTGGCCTACAGGGGTGATATCACTGAACTTAGAGACAGTGACCCTCTCACCAGCACATCCCTTATTGCTTTTGCAAATTATATATCCTCTGGGACCTACCATTAAATATTGTCCTCTGGTCTTAGATGCTTACCCACTTTAACATCCCACATTTCTGAGCCTTTTATTTCTTTATTCCACTATTAGCCATGACAATTTAGATTACTACTTCACTTAGTGTGGCCCAGGGCTTTTTCACACTTCCAAGAGCCATTTTCAGCATACCTATACCATCTCCAAAAGACTTTACAGGGTATTTAATTTGTATCATGAGACAGTGCTCCCAAATCAGTGTACTTTTATTCCCAATATTCCTTGATCCAGCACACTGAGAATCCAGTCCATGAGTATTTTTGTATCTTTTATGAAACATGTTGGATAAATCCTAGAGTTCCCTCTGGATGTAGTCTCTTTCCTTTATTTGCAGGCCCAGTTTCTCCAGTTGGGTTATCTTTTGACTTAACATGAATGACTGGCTTAGTGGCCAAGAGCAGAGGTGGAGGGGAGCAGATCCTGAGTAGGGGGTGGTACATTTTGTCTTGCAGGGAAGAGGTCTCCGAATTGTCTTCAGTCAATGTAGGGAGAGAGAGAGAGAGAGGGAAGGAATGTGGTAGCCCTTAATAAGGAGGAGTGGGCTGCTTTTGCAAGCTCATGCGGGGTTCATTGGAATCTAAAATTTCAACATTTTTAGCTGAAAAAACCCAGATGTCCCTATCCCATGTGTCAGGGTTCCATTCTTTCCCAGTTATCACCTTGACTTTGATATAACAGACCTGCCTTGGTTGGAATTTCAGTTTTCTCTACTGCATGCCTACTCTTACCATTAATTTCTGCATTTCTTCAACACTCTTTGACAACCCTCTGCAGGAGATAAGACTCTTGTTGACTTTCACACTTTAGGTTAATAGCCCAGTAATAACTATCAGCTTTTTAATTATCTTCTCTCCAGAGCATGAACCTAGCTTAGTGACAGCCCCAGGATTCCATTTTCTTTAGAGTTACTATTTCCCCCAATAATCCTCAAATACCTACCTAATACACTGTATCAGTTAATGTATTATCTTCCACTGTTGTATCATCTCAGTTCATCACCAAAGAAAGCTTTAACAATTGTCCTGTTATCATGCTCCAAGGGCATTTTATGCTCTACCTACCACCATTTATAGGGTACTCAGCTCCAAAATCCCATTTTATTTCTTGGACCACCCCTGATTCCAGCTGTCATGGGTTAGGTTCTTGGGGGCATTCTCTGAGCTGGGGGCCAAAAGGTGGGAAGCAAGACTAGACAGAAAGAGAAGTTGAGTTGTGATGTATCCCCAACAGAGGCTTCTGGTGATCTTATGGGAAACTCTCGAGCTCTCAAGCTGGGAAGGCCCATGTTGGGGTGATGGAACGACACCTTTTTACCCCTGCATTGATCAATCATTAAATAAGCACAGCCCCAGGAAGGAAACAAAACCCTGGGAAAAATAATTTTCTTCAGCTGAGGCAATTCTGAAAGAGGGCTGACAGCTAAGGCACATCTCCTGGCAGGAATCCTAGCACCTGGGGGGAACAATACCTCTGATGTTATTTCTGATGGGATTCGTATCATGGCATGCACCACCATCACTGTCTCCACTACTTTCATTGTAGCTCAGAAATCACCCCACGGCTCTCTGACTTTCCTAATCCTCACTCCACCAAACAGCTCTAGCAAAGGTCACCAATGCCCTCCTTATGACTGTTCTGGCCAAAAACACTGTGGCTGAATTATTTCCTTGGTCTGACCCATCCCAGTGCTCTTGTGTCTACTTGGTAGCAGAAAATATGAGCTGGGGAGAAAACAGCCTGGCTCCATGAAGAGAAAGGAGTCTGTCTTTATTGTAGGTGATTCCCTCATAGCACATTATGCACATTTGGTCTTAGACTCACCACATTTTATTGCATTCTTTTGCATATGTGTGTTTCCTACTAAAGACTAAAATTCTTAAAGGCAGACATTCATATTTCTATTCTCATCAACTATTACAATTGCTAATACACATTATGCTAGTTTCCTTTTCCCTTCCATCCATGGTAATAGTACCCAGAATGAGAACCTCCAGATGAACACCAATGAAGATGCTACCACAGTAGATCAAGTGACAAAAATTAAGGCTGAAATAGGATGTGACAGTGGAGACAGGAAAAGCAATAGGTAAGAAAGATAAAACAGAATTGATTTGACAGGATTTTTTTTCATCTTTTTATTTTATTTTATTTTATTTTTGGCTGCGCCTTGCGGTATGTGAGATCTTAGTTCTCCAACCAGGGATTGAACTCATCCCTCCTGCATTGGGAGCAGGAAGTCTTAACCACTGGACTGCTAGGGAAGTCCACTTGACAGGATTTTATAGTGGATTCTCTATGATGGTTTAGGGAAAAGGTAGTGGGAACAATAATTATGTTAAGGATGCAGAGAATGCAGGAAGACTGGTTTGGTAGCCAAGAAAAATGATGAGCTCACTTTTGGCCATTTGACTTGAAGGAACTTGAAGGCCTCAATTTGAAAATATCTAGAAATCTATTGGAAATGTGAGACTGGGCATTGGAAGGTAGAGAAATCAGCACCAGAAACATACATCCAGAAGTTATATGAATAATGCATACAATGGAAACCAGTGGTGTCAGTTGCCTAAAACAGCCTTTGGAGAATACAGAGGAGAAAATCATGAGTTGAACTTGGGTAACACCTATATGTGAGGACATAGAAAAAAGAGGACACCAAGAAGGAAAGGATGAAGAGGTGAGAATAAAACAAATGTGGTGTAGTATCACAGATGCTATTAACGAGTAGCACTTCAAGAAGGATGAATCAGCAGAAGCAGCAAGGTTACAAGGACATCAAAGAGAATGAGGAAGATGAATAAGGGCATACTGAACTCAGCAATTATTTATCCTAATTCCATTAACAAATATTTTTGAGCATGTTTTGTTTCAGACCTTGTGACAGACATCTGTAGATACAGCAAAAAACAAGGCTGATACGGTTTTAGTTCCTCTGGAAATATTATACAAGCGTCCTTGAGAAAGCAGTTTCATTAAAGGGCTGGGAGCTAAAAGGACATAATTAGTCTCACAGACAAAGCTTTAAACTAGAGAGGTTGGATGTCTTTCCCAGATTCTGTCATCTGAATTCTGCTACTTCTTTCCCCATTATGGATGACGTCAGGCAGTATTTACTTATTTTACGAATGAAGAAATCAGCACTGAGAAGTTGACCATCTTGCCAAAATCGTAAAGCTAGGGAGTGACAAAGCTAGGAAAAGAATTCTCATTCTGTCTTTTCTTTTATGTTGTGTTTTCACTGTGCAAGTCTGAATATTATTGGAATTCGAAGCAATTGCTTAGAACTTAGAGATTTAGTATTTCCTATCAGGATATCATCATTATTTCCTTATTTTGGTTACAAATGAAATATAAGAAAATAACATCCACTTACCCTGCTAGGCACTGAGATTTATTGGTGAGGAAAGCAAAACAGTTCCTGAATTCACAGATAATAGTGAAATGGGGGAGAAAAGAAAAAAAATAATTTCACAAGAAAAAAAAGAAAGGCTGTTGAGATCTTTGAAGAAAGAATACAGATTAATATTTGTACTTTATTATTATTATTATTTAATCATTTTATACAAATGTCTGCTAATCCATGCTTACCCCTATTCAGTCAAGCAATTTATAGAAAAGTTTACTTTTTGGACCCATTAGCACATTAATTTTAAAGCAGCAGATTCACTTAATAACCATTTACCCTGATGGTAGTATAGAATTCTTTGTCCTTATACAGACTTTATATCATGTGAGTTCAAACTAAAAATAGAACTCATTTCCCACACCCCTCCATTGGTCCAGAATAACATAACTTTGCATTCCAAGAATTAATAATATAATATAATATAATAGTAATAGCGTATATATTATGGATGATATAAATTTGTATACAATGTGTTTACTTTTATATAATTTATACTTATATATAATTTATATAATGCTATATAATAATAGTTGATTAATTATAACAATTAATTATAAGCCCAGGTTTTTAGTCCATGCATGCAAACACTATCTATCTTTTGCTTACCAGTAACTTGCTGGGTCTTATGAGATACAAAGAAGCCTAAGTCCCAGGCTCTACTCTGGAAGAACTCTCAGCTTCAAGAATATCAGGATATGAGGAATTCCATAACAGGGCATTTTGCAGAGAAGTGAAATCTACTCTATAGGGAATCAAAGTAACACAAACCAAAGAAAATCATTTTAAGGAGATCTGTTTATTAAAGGCATTACTTCTCACTGAGTACATCCTGAATATAACTTAGTCATATCTGACCTATTCAGGGTCATCTTTACCCACACCACTCAGTGCACATGGTGTTAAGCACTGTCTGAGGGCTTAAGAGGCAAACAAAGTATAGAAGTTGCTTATACCTTCCACAAATAACTCCAATCTGTTGGATCTTTAGTTTTTGTTTTTGTTTTCAAAACTGTCTATTTATTCAGTCTTCTTTTATTCCCTAAAGTAGGAAATAAACACAAAGAAGTGACTTTACCCAAAATCAAGTACCTTAGTGACTATATCAGAATTAAATTCCAGTTCTATTTTTTCTGCCCTGTTTTCATTATATAAGTCTAGTTATTTATTTCATGAACTACTATTGGACTTCTGTAGGGAATCTCTTCACTTAGGTAAGTATGCTTATCTATACACCAAGTCAGTGAATGTTTGAGGGTTTTATTGGTAAGGGTCACAAAGAGTTAACAAGATTTTTTGATGATGGCAGATGTAGAGAATGGACTTGAGGACACGGGGAGTGGGAAGGGTAAGGTGGGACGAGGTGAGAGAGTAGCATGGACATATATACACTACCAAATGTAAGCAGAAACTCACACACCATTGTAAAGCAGTTATACTCCAATAAAGATGTTAACGAAAAAAAGAGTTAATAAGTATTTAAAGGCAGTCTAGTAGAGGGTCTCCCAGCATACCATAACTACCAAATTAGTTTCAGTAAAGGCATAATCCCCAGGAAAGGTACTTCTTAGTTATTGGCTGAAGCTATTAGCAGCCAGAAGGTGGCAGTAGGGGTGATGAATGTTGTTATTTAAACTAGTAAGACAGGCTATTCCTGCAAACCCATTCTACATGGTCAGATCCTTACAGACTTCAGACCCTGGTCTGTTCCAGTGGAAGCAGCACTACTTTCTCTGGACAGATGAAGAGAACAAATTAGAATATAAAATACTCAACTTTTGGGACCCAAGCTTCCAGCCTCCCCCCTTGGTTCAACCGTTGACTTGTAATAAGGACACTTCCCAGGCTATGGTTGTTGAAGGAATAAGTGTGCTATTTCTAGAGT
Source organism: Physeter macrocephalus (assembly GCF_002837175.3). Classification (NCBI taxonomy): domain Eukaryota; kingdom Metazoa; phylum Chordata; class Mammalia; order Artiodactyla; family Physeteridae; genus Physeter; species Physeter macrocephalus. The sequence continues at coordinate 76,161,601 of NC_041220.1, read as the reverse complement.
AACATTTTCTACCTGACCACTCATTCTTGGCAATAGATGTTAACATATATTATCTTATGAATGATAAATAATTCATATGATGTGTCGTATTATTCAGGGTTTTTCTATGAGAAACTGACACTACTCCATTCATCACTGAAATCTTAATAATTGTTGCTCTTAATACACTTGGATCAATACAACCAGGCTGAATATTTCTGTAAAGATTATTTTTTCCCCCAATTTAGATAGATAGCTACAGTTAAGTCATTTAAGAAGTATTCTATTACGAATTTCTTGCTTAATACATTATATCATGAAAACTTTTTAATAGCAGTACAAATATCTGGAAACCCACAGTGAGAACTGACATGGTAGTTCAGGATTTTCTTATGATAACAGTCATTTTAGGAAATCAGAGAGGGAGGTGATTTTATCACTAGAATGAGGGCATAGGCTTACAGGATGACCTGACACATTTTGGAGGGAGTAGACTAAATGAGTATTTGTAGAAACAGAACAGAGGCCAAAGGAATTCAGTGACCTAGATTGCACTGCACTGTTTTGAATATCTGATAATTGTATTAGATATAATAGACTGCATTAAGATGACATTTAAGAGAACCTACTTTGAGCTACTAAATTAAACAGATACAGGGATGTTCTCCAAAGCTCCCCAACTCCCACACACAATCATTAGACACCATCAAAACACTGCCTTTTGTTTTTCTTAATTAATCTCTACTGCAACTCATTTTCAACATTATAGAGGGAAACTTTCATTTTGACTTTATAGATGCAGTAGTACAATTACTCATTGATTATTCTGGCAAAATAAATCTCTTACAGATTTCAAATTTAAAAAGTCTTCAGGGCTTCCCTGGTGGAGCAGTGGTTGAGGGTCCGCCTGCCGATGCAGGGGACACGGGTTCGTGCCCCGGTGCGGGAGGATCCCACATGCCGCGGAGCGGCTGGGCCCGTGAGCCATGGCCGCTGAGCCTGCGCGTCCGGAGGCTGTGCTCCACAGCGGGGGAGGCCACGGCAGTGAGAGGCCCGCGTACCACAAAAAAAAAAAAGAAAGTCTTCAAACTTCACACATTTTAGGGTTAATTTAGTTTGGAGATCTGCAATTGGGAAGAAGAAATTATTGGGTTTTAATTTTTTTTTTAACTTTACCTCTGTCATAGGTATATTGACACCAGTAATACATGATTAAGGTATTCCATAAATATTTATTCAGTGCCAAGTCTGGTCTGATACTGTAGATTTAGAAATGAGCAAAACAGATAACAATCTTTGCCTTTTTGGAGCATACTTTTCAGTAGAATCTCTTGTTTGCATTGTCCTTTTGAGATTTGAAAAGCTTTCCCACTGTTTCTTTCCATCTATTTAAATTTCCGTAAAGGATAATTGGGCAGGAATTATTGTTAACAGTTTTTACAAATTATGAGAACAAAGCCTAAGTGAATTCCCCCAAAGCACACACATGGCAGACAACACAGTATTTTTCCCTAACCTTAAATAATACTAAACTAATTCTGAGTGATACAAACTTTTTCTTTTTGCCTTAAAGTCTTAGTATGCAGTGCTTTTATTTGCATGTTGAAAATAGAATGCAATACTTGGAAGCAGATATCTAGTGAACGATTCTTCTACTTATATAATGTAAGTGTGGGCTGTAGCTCTGAAATGTCTATACCTCAAATAAATAAATGATGAGCTACTGCCCTTAGATACAAGATAGTGATTCTTGTCTAATAATGACCATGATTTATTCTACTAATAAACATAATTAAGTGGCTCTTCCTAGGTACTTCAGACTCCATATGTGTCCATCTGAATGTAGCAGATTGTGGTGGACTGAGTATCAGTTGGAAAACATGATGGAACTGAGCAGAACCCTGCACCCCTCCCCCTCCCCCTCCCCCGTCTCAAGAACAAAGGCTCATCCATGTCTCCTGCCACCTGTGTGTAGAAAAGCTGCAGTCTCCCAGGCCTCCCTGAGTCACAAAAGAGCAGGCTCAAGCAGCTAAAGATTAGGACAATAGAGTCACAGACTTAGTGTCTGATGCGCATTCCTGAGTTGTTTTACAGATGCTGTAACTGCCACCAGAGGGAAAAGTCTGACTGCGTGAAGACCAGACTGCAGCCATGACATAAACTGTTCTATCTTGAGCAGTACTGAATCTGTGGCTAGCACAATTCTAAGATCTGGCCTTAAGAGAATGGGATTAACACTATTGTCCATAATAATCTATATCTTTGTGGGCATCAAAATAATTGTAGCTTGTTCTGCTTGTATATGTAAATGGGCAACTACAACTGTCAGCAGAGATGCTACAGACCTGTGTTGACATCTTCCAGTCTACGAATATAGTGCCCAATGTCAGCATGAAGAAGATGGACTTTTGCCCGTGATCCCATAGAAACAAAATGATGTTCTGACAAGTGGGGATTTGTAAGCAGCTTTTGGCAGAAAAGAGCTCTCTGCAGGAGGCCCTTTGTCTTGTCACTAACCTTAAACCAGTCACCCCCATGCTCTACTCATCTTTGGCCCTAGCCCACCTTTCAAATCTTTTGATCACACAGCTAGTAGAAAAGTTTCTGTAACTATCCATTGCAACAACACAATTTGTGATTGTATTCTTAGTGCCTAAAAGAATGCCAGAAACAAAATAGTTGCTTAGTAATTATTTATAAATTATTTATAATTATTTATAAATTATTATAAAATAAACAATGGATGCAACACAGGCTGTAACAGAGGTAAGCACAAGGTTTATTCTCAGGATTGTTTGGAAACTCAGCCAACAGGGGAAAAACTTTGACTGAGGCTGTAATATTTGTTAGGAGTTTACCAGGTATGTGATATATGAGAACCGGGAGAAAAGATGGAATTTGCAAAAATGGTACATATGAAATAGCATTTCGTAGTGTGTCAATATGGCAAGTGTAAAGTTCTTGGGAGGATCAATGGATAGAAAAAGGTTTTAAAATTTTTAATTAAAAAAAATTTTTTGAGGCATATATGCATTAGAGCTCCTGATCTCCTGTTTTCATTCTGAAGTTCATCCTTTAGAAATCTTACTGGTGAGGTCTGTTGGTAGTAAATTCTCTTAGTTTTCATTGCTTTTGTTAACAAACACATCTGCTTCAACCTAGTTTTTGAATGATAATCCAGTCATATATAAAATTCCAAAATAGCAGTTGTTTTCGCTATTTAGATAATATTATTCTATTGAATTCTGGCTTTCACTATTATTATTGAGAAATCATTGTCAGGCTAAATTTTATTCATTTTAAGGTAATATGTCTTTTCTCTCTGATAATTCCAAATATCTTTTCCAGCTTTGTAATATTCTCTTTAGCTGGATTTCAAATATATGGATGATGACATTTCTATTTCAGACCTTCACCTTCTTTTATCTTTATTCTGTGTTTTTCCTCTCTCTATTCATTTCTGATTCTTTCTGGAGAGATCTTCAGCTCACTAATTTGTTCTCTGAATCTCTTTGGCTGTTTATCACACACAGTGAATTCTTAATTCAACAACAATATTTTTTCACATTTAATATTTCTACCTAGTTCTTCTTCCAAACTGTTTATTCCCTTATGGTTACCAAAGCGGAAAGGGCTGAGGGGAAGGAATAATTAGGAGGCTGGTATTAACATATACACACTACTATGTATAAAATAGATAACCAGCAGGACCTATTGTATAGCACAGGGAATGATATTCAATATTTTATAAAAACTTATAAGGGAAAAGAATCTGAAAAAAGAGTGTACACGAATCACTGTGCCATACACCTGAAACTAATACAACATTGTAAATAAACTATACTTCAATTAAAAAAAGCATACTTGAAAGTTATTTAAAAAACCTGTTTATTTCTTTGTATCAAAAATAATCTCTCTTACTCCTTTGAAGCTATTCATTATACTTGCTCTAATTTCTTGATTTATCTGCTCACTTAATTTTGCTTCTTCTAGTATAGTTTATTCAATTCTTTTTTAGGAACTGAAATCCTCAGAGCACTTTTTGTTATTTTTGCTGCAGGGTCATTTTCCTATGAGGATATTAGCTAAATTTCAGTTTGCTCTTCCTTTGCACTTTCAAAATATTCTCTTTACTTTATTCTAGTCTTCAAATGAGGTACTCTAAGCTCGCTTGGATTCTGTCAGTAAATGATGTATGAGGATTGCCATTGATCCAACATTCTTCACTGGAAACTGGTTGACTCCCCTTCTCAGACAATAGATGATTACCACAGAACAGTGGGAGTAGATATCCATAAAGAGATATAATCCATAAATAATATATACCAGTATATATTTCTTAGCTATACACTTATCAAATAGAATTGAAATGTGCTCCGATGTAGGACACAAAATAAATTGTGGGCCTCAAGGCAACTACATTTTGAATTACTATACTTGTGTTAACTGATCATATGGATTATTCTCTAAGATGAAAAGCTACTCTCTGAAAATATCACATACTGTTGGACTCTAGGTTAGCTAGTATTTGAAATGTTCCTTTATAAACTAGCCTATTGGAACAATCATACTTTTTTTGTAGGCCCTTACATTGCTCTCTAGATTATAAAAATGATGGAAATATACATTAAAAATATTATAACACAGAATTAAATATATGGAAGTAAAAAAACTTTTAGATGACATATTAATAACATAATAAAATGTTATTAATAGTGCAAGCTCTATTGTATGGGTTCAAATCCGGCATCACCTTTCATCAACTGTGAGATGATAGACAAGTTAATTTACTTCTTTGAGCCTCAATTTTCCCATATGTAAAATAGAGGTAGAGTTTTATGATTATAGAGCAAAGTAAAACATAAAAAGTGCTCAGAACAGTGCCTGACTCCTAGTAAATTCTCAGTTAATGTAAGTTGTTAGTAGTATAGCCACATATAAGGTTTTCAGCAGTATGTTTTTCTTCTCTTTCCTAGAGGTAATTTTAATTAATGAACATGCAAATGAACTTTTAGAAGATTTAGAAATTCTATAATCATAGAGCTTTAGAGCTTGAAAAGGTTATATGTTTTATCAGATCTAATCAAATATTTTGTATATTTGGAAACTGAAACCTAGCAAAGTGACAAATTTTACCCAAGGTTACATAGTTAACACCAGATCTTGTACTAGAACCTCTGTCTTTAGACCAATTTTTCATTCAAAGAAATCTCTGTTATCTAAGATGCTGGTAACCATAAGCATCGATAGAGGAATGTAAGAAAGATTTGGAAGAATTAAATGTGACACTTTCTAAATGTAAGTGTGGCAAGATATTAATGTGAATATGAACTATTGTATTCTTTTCTTCTCCATCTTGACCCTCCATTTAGGCTTTGATCTAAAAATGACTTTGCTAAGTTTTTACCTCCATTAGAATGGAGCCTAAATGTACATAAAGTAGAACTACTTAAAAAATTAAATTGCAACTTTTTGCATATCTGATTCTATATGCCTGTGAAAATACAAGGGACAAGGCTTATAGAGAACAGAATCTGATGAAGGAGACGGATTTATTTGGCAAGGAAAAAAATTATCATAAATAAGACGAGATTTCAAAATGCCTGAGGATTAGAAGTGCTAAATTTAAATGTTTGGGGTGACTAGATTACAAAAGAAAAAAAGAGTGGATTAATGCTCAATATTTAGGACTTCATGTAAGATGTTTTAACTAATGTGGAGGGTAATGTAGTTTAAGCTTTGAGGTGTGACCTCTCTCCATCCTCTGAGAATTTGATGGCTCCTACTCATGTTTTACTCAGAAACTTTCTACCAGTTTTCCTTAGCTTTAGACTTCTGCATTATTCATGATGGTGCTCTTTCTGTTATGCAGGAAAATAGGACATTTTAGGTGTGAGTTCTCACAGTCTAACACTTCTCCCATCTGTAACATGATGGGACTCGCTAAAGCGGAAAAATATTAGAAAAGTATATCCTTTTATACTGGATGGTATTTAGGTAGTTGGCCCAGGAAAGAGGATGCATGTGTTTTCCAAATGCTACTGTTTTCTCAAGGATGGAAATGAAACGGATGTTTTCCCACCACCACCTACTGCTGCTTTGATAATATTCTCTGATGCACCAGATGGTGGAAAACAAAGTTGCTCTTCCACAGCTCTTTTGGTGGAACGGTTATTTATGGGCCAGTGGGATCCATTTATCCACCTTTATTACAGTGTTTCATCCTTACAGACAATAAATCCAGATAACATGATCCTGGTAAGTCGATAAAATTTACACAAGTGATGAGCTGAAGTGTATGGGGGTATTTATTGGACTTGCTGTTCACCCAGCAGTTTATTACTTTCTCCAAAGAGCTGAGGAATATAGAAACTTTATTACAAGGAAAATCATGTCTGGTGTCTTAATAACTGTACTTGTGTAAACAGCAAGGTGTACCTGCTGAATGAAATCAAATTCAATATGTTCAACCACCGTGTGAGGCACTGTTTTATGGTACTTTCTCTTAAATTTTTTTATATGTTATTATGATGACATTTACCTATAACGTGCTGTTTAAAGTTTTTTTTAATGACAGTCCATAGTAATAATAGTACTAACAATAATAATGTGTATTTATTGACAAGTATTTTCCTGCAGACTTTTGCTATTCCCAGTTGCTGATCAGCTTATCCTTCCGTTACCCTGCTCTTTGCCAACCTTTGAACAGCCACAAAAGAGAATTATTGTTCAAACTTCAGTTGCTCCTAAATTCTTAGTAACCCAGCAAGCCCTGAGGGGACCTGTATTCATTTATATCTTGCTGGACAAACAGACTCATAAAGTCTTCATTTTCAGTTTCAAAGTACAAGCTCACAGTGAAAATGTGAAACTGAAATGCTTATTCTCAATTTCTCCCCCCCTTTTCATCCCACACGCATTTAAAGCTAAGCATAATTTGAGTCGTGGGAAATTCTACATTAAAAAATGTACACAAATGCGTTTTCTTTTTCACACATTATGATGATGCTTGATGTTAGTCTCATGGTTTAGAACAGTGTTTCTCAAACATGAATGTGTATATGAATGACAGATCATTTTATTAAAATGCAGATGCTTTTATAGTTCTAAATAAGACACGATGCTGCCTGTCTTGGACGACTTGTGTGTGGCAAGACTTTAGAATTTACAGTGCATTACCATAATAATTCAACTCACTGGATACTTGTAAAATTTTGTGGTAGAGTAATCTGCAGCTTTTATGATTTGCCCTTATTCCATGAATAAAAATTCAGATCAGGACTCTCATACAGATTTGCCGACATTATACTCAAAATTCTTCCCACCACAAATTATGCTGCTGTTGATGAGTGGTTCTCAATTCTCACTGGTTATCAGATCCACCTGGGAGATGTTGGCTCACTATGTCTGGCACAGGTCTGAGCATCAGTATTCTTTAAAAGGACTGGCAGATTATTCTAATATTCAGCCAGATTAAGAGCCACTGTTAAAGATAAAGGCTGGGGATAAAATATATATTTATTTAACACTAACCGTGGATTAGGCCAGTGTTTGTCAAACTTGAGTAGTGTCAGCATTTGCTGGAGGTCTTGTTAAAACACAGATTGTAGGGCCCTATTCCCAAGGGTTTCTGCTGGTGTGGATGGGTGCCCAAGATTTTTGCATTTCTAGCAAATTCCCAATTGCTGCTGATATTAGTGCAGAACCAGTGAGTTCAGCTGAAGTTCAGATGATGACTTACACAGACTGAAACGTTAATAAATTTACCTCTGTATTTGATTATTATAGGTCCTTAATATCCAGCCAACATGATTTATTCAGGTTGGATATTGGGACCTATCATAATCAAATGTAGAGACTTTCTAATAAATCATTTTTCAACAAAAATAACATGACAAGCAGGATGCTATGTAAGGAAAATATTTGCTGCAGGCTAAGTGTCTTTGTCATTGCAACGGCACTAGATTTCACATGGGATATTTCAAGGTACTACACTTTTTTCTCTCCATGTATTTAAAGAATTAAATCCATGCACCATAGGAGAGAAAAAGAAAATTATATGCCTCACAATGACTTCCTCTTTCAAATACTTCATTCAATCATTTAAATGATTTCAACAGTGCCTTCATTAGTATCTGCAAGTAGTTAATCTCATTCTAGAGACACTGGTGATGAAATTTCAAATCACTCAAATTCACAGGGAGCAGTAGAATTTTTGTTACCTGTTTTTCATTCAGGTTATAAAAGAAAATTATTATTGTACCTTGTACAAATATAAAAAGTCTTGTTAATTTCCTTTTTTTTTTTCCTAAGAAAAATCTTTAAAATGCAAACCACACAAAATAAATCTTATTTATGTAGGAAATTTTGGGTCTTGGTCTTTTGTTTTAGATGCAATATAGGATACTTAACCATAAGAACAAGGAATGGTCTTGTACAGTAACATGAATGTGGTCAAAGAAACAGGGAATCATGTTGATGTTAATGACTAAAATAGACATTCAACCCAAACTTCCTCTTTCTGAAATGAGAGCACATGTTTTGGTGTCATCCATATTGGAGTTGAATCCAGGCTTAGCCCCTTACTAGTTATTTGAGATTGGACAATTTATATAACCTTTCATAGCAGTGGAATTAATTATATCTACTCATGAAAATTGCAGTGAACATCAATAAAATGGCACCAATAAAACACCCAGTATATTACCTAGCACATAATTGGTGTTCAATAAATGATAGTATTTCTCCTCATAAAAGGCCATCAAACTTCAGCTTGAACAGATTTAGCACTGAGCTACTCATTTTCTTGTAATATACTTCCATTTATAGGGCAGTTTACAAATTGAGAAAGTTCTTTCTTGTGTCTTCACATACTTCATTTTCATCCACGATAAACTGCAGCAACCACAATATGTTAAGGAGTTAAAAAGATGAAATCTTCCAGCAATAATTGAAAGTATTTTACAATCTAATCTGAGCCTACACAACCTTAAAGAAGTAATATAATGCAATGAAAGTTATAAATCCCAAAGAAAGGTAAGAACCATATGGACCTTGATATAAACGTTTGTCCTAACTTTGATAACTAATGGGAAGCCATTAAAAAATGTTGGCATAGATTTCAAATTCTAGGGTTCTCTTTTATTTTGCTCCTATCCTCCTTGATCCCTTGCTTGCATTTTTCATTTTTTTACAACTAGGATAGGTTAGCTTATGTTGCATAATAAACAACACAAATTCTCACTTGCTTACAAAAACAAAGAGATGATTGTCACACTACATGTCCAGTGAGGTCAGCCAGAAGATCTGATCTGTGTTATCTTCACTCCTGGTGCCCTAAGTGGTAGAGCAGAACTTTCTGGAATGTTGCTGGTGACTATAGCTGCTCTGTCATTTAAAGGTTCCACCTGGAAGGGACACAGGTTACTTCTGTTCATATTTTATTGGCCAAGTAAGTCACTTGGCCATCCCTGAATTAAGTGGGGAGGAGTGAGGCATGGGCAAGAAGAACAATCTTATGTAACCAGGAGAGCACCAAACATTTGTGAAAAGCCCAAATAACTTCCGCAGTTAACTCCACCCCTAAAAAAACACCTTCTTGTGCTCTCCTTTTGTAATACTGAATTATGTTGGTTCCCTTCCCATCTCTATAAATTCTCCTCTGTGAGTTCCTTTCATTCTATTCCTTCTTCCTCTATATGTGGTCATTACCTAAGAGTATGCCCTTGGCTGGATTGTGTGTGTGTGTGTGTGTGTGTGTGTGTGTGTGTGCACGAGTGTGTAATTCTCTCCCTTAACTTTATCTACCAATATATTTTTCTTTTGGAAAATCTTCTTGGACCCTTCTGTTTTCTTAATATTCCAGGAGTCAAAATATCCAGTAATTTTATTCGTTTTCTTCCAATCTATCCATTCCCTTTTGTTTTCCTTTTTTTAATATTGTTTTGCTATCTAGCCTTCCTTCTGCTATCTATTCAAACAAGAAGTGAGTTCTAAGCAGAGACTCTTTATGTATCATATTTCCTACATATAATTTGTTGATATATTTCAAGTTGGCTTATCTACACATTCCTTTGAATGAATATGACATTTTATTTTTTCTCACTTCTAAATCTACTTCATATTTTTACTATTAGTGTACTTGACACTTCACTCAACTTCCCTATACCCCACCACAATGATTATTATTTCTTCGATGGAATATAAGTTTTTCCTCGCTTTGTATTCTCTGTAGTATGTAGCAAAGATTTTGCCATAGAGGTGATACTCATTTTTTAAATGTAATATGTAGATCTCAAAACTCAACTCTAGCATTAATTCCCCAATGGTAATTAATTAGGTTAGTTAAATACATTATATTTAGCAGACCTTTTTGTCTTACCTTGAACTTATTGCTTAAATTCTTAGTTCTTTTCAAATGAACTACTACTGAGTTGTGTGACTCAGCTCACACCTTTATGTAGTTAACTTTTGCTTTATGCACGTGTAATTTTCACTTAATTCTGTTAAATTCGCTTTGTTGATTTTAATTCATTTTCCAAGATTTAAAGTGCTAATTTCGGAATAATGCTCACAGAGGTGAGGTAAACACCCTATATACTAACACTGAAGACATACCTATTAATTCGCTAAAAGAATCAAGCATTTCCATTTGGCACATTCAAATGTATGGAGTATTTATCATTCTTTTATTATCTTTTGCTTTCAGTTAAAAATAAATATGCTCTTTGTAGGCAATTCGTGTTGTGTTGAATTTTGTCCCTCCAAAAAAGATACATTGAAGTCGTAACTCCCAGTATCTCAGAATGCTATCTTGCTTGAAAATAGGGTCTTTACAGAGACAATTCAATTAAAATGAGGTCATTAGAGAAGACTGTCGTCCAAAGTGACTGGTGTCTTTATAAAAAGGGAAAATTTGGACACAGAGACAGACATGCACAGGAGAAAATGAAGACACAGGGAGAAGATGGCCATGTGACTGGAGTGATGTACCTATAAGCCAAAAATTCCAAAGATTGCCAGCAAACACCAGACCCTGCAAGAATTAATGAGGGATTCTCCTCTAGAGCCATCAGAGACCATGGCCCTGATGATAACCTGATTTCTCACTACTAACTTCCAGACTGTGGGACAATAAATTTCTATTTTTTAAGCCACCCAGTTTTGGGTTTTTTATTATTTGGGTATTTATTATTATGGTACTTGATTATGGTACTAATAAACTAATACTGTTTGTGTGCAAGCATTTAAATGGTGTTCTTTTCCTTCCTCTGCATTTCATGCTAGTATAATTCATTTTCCTCAGTTTACAACCACAAAAATCTCAAGAGGAAAGTTTCCACAAATCAGCACCAATAGCTATAAACTTATAGTGACAAAATAGTAGAATAATGAGAGTTCTAGACCAGTGGAGTTTTCTAAAGACATCCATTATGTCGACACTCAGATATTTAGATACTCATCTGTGTGCCTGTAGCAGGCATTTTAGCTTGTAAAAATTGCTCTAGAGATAAAGGCAAGACTTTTCTTTTAAGGCAGTATAAATTCTAAATAATTCACTTTTAAAGATCAATACTAATTTCTGAAAATTAATTGTATAACATAAATTACCTTTGCTTATATATACTTGTTTTGCAGAGGAGAAACAATTAGGAGGTCTTTTGTGTCCCTTTGTGAAACATTTGAATCTGTACAAATAATATCATCAGTAATTGCCTCTGTTTAATTCTATTCACAGTCCTTGTTCTTTTTTTCACAGTGAGATTGCAGTTTTGAACATTTTCCCTGATATTTGGACTTTACAGTTTCTGCAAAAATAGTTTAACTGAAGTTTTTCATTTACAAAGTGTAGCACTCTGCTGTAAGTCAAGGCTGATACGTTCATTCTTGTTGATAATCGTGAGAATTTACTCAGGCAAGGGATGACCCTTAGCATTGAACTTTTCTGGGTGCATGCAGTGTATTCTTTTTTTTTTTTGTGGTATGCGGGCCTTCCTCTGTTGTGGCCTCTCCCGTTGCGGAGCACAGGCTCCGGACGCGCAGGCTCAGCGGCCATGGCTCACGGGCCCAGC
>NC_041220.1:76145216-76149234 GCF_002837175.3 Physeter macrocephalus | reverse complement strand
CGGACGCGCAGGCTCAGCGGCCATGGCTCACGGGCCCAGCCGCTCCGCGGCATGTGGGATCCTCCCAGACCGGGGCGCGAACCCGGTTCCCCTGCATCGGCAGGCGAACGCGCAACCACTGCGCCACCAGGGAAGCCCATGCAGTGTATTCTTAAACCACAGCTGATGGATTGGCCTCAAAGTTGTAGATTTTGTAATGGATTTGTACCATGGCAGTTTAGTACCTAACATGGTGGATGTTTCAAATTATGTCTCCTTGGGACTTCCCTGGTGGTCCAGGGGTTAAGACTCTGCATTTCCTCTGCAGGGGGCTCGGGTTCGATCCCTGGTTGGGAAACTAAGATCCTGCATGCCATGTGGCGTGGCCAAAAAACCAAATTATGTCTCCTTGGAGAGTGATATTCCAAACAGCCTCTAATGAAAGCATTTCTCCTTGACCCAGTTCTGAGTAAAGAGTTTTCCTAGTACTTGTTCAAAGAGATGTTCCATATCCATAGGAAGTCAGCAGGGACAAACTTTATTCTCTAGGACTGTGACTTGGTTTCAACATCTCTGTCAATGCTTTTAATTAAAAAATATGGAAGCACCAAGGCTAGATTACTGGCATTTTGCTTGGAATGAGTAGAATGAGTGCTGGCAAGACCAACCAAGCCAAACCATCCCTATTTCCTTTTAAATGGTCTCTCTTGGGGAAACAAACTCAGGAAAATAGTTATGGAAAATTTTAAGGTCATAAGAAGAGATTAAAAATTTTTATTTTTACTCTATTTCCATGGACAAGATGCTTTTGATCAATTAAAGTCAATATCCTTGAGTCTGTTTTAAGACTATCCTTTCCAATGATATGTCTATTTACCAGTATTACCCTGTTTGAATTATTATTATTTTGTATTACATGTCAGTTACTATATAGTTTAAAATAGGATAAGAACCAAAGCAGTATGAAGGCTCCTCAAAAAGCTAAAAATAGAACTACATATGATCCAGCACTTCCACTCCTGGGTGTTTATCCAAAGAAAATGAAAACATTAGTTCAAAAAGATATATGTACCCCTATGTTCATGGCAGCATTATTTACAATAGCCAAGATATGGAAGCAACTTAAGTACCCATCAATAAATAAGATGTGGTGCACACACACACACACACATATGCACACACACACACTGGAATATTATTCAGCCATAAAAAGAATGAAATCTTGCCATTTGTGACAACATAGTTGGATCTACCAGATATGACGCTAAGTGAAATAAGTCAGACAAAGAAAAACAAATACTGTGAATTCGCTTATATGTGGAATCTAAAAAACAAAACAAATGAACAAACATAACAAAGCAGAAACAAAGTCATAGATACAGAGAACACGTGCTTGCCAGAGGGGAGAGGGGTGGGGAGATGAGAGAAATAGTTGAGAGAGATTAAGAGATAAAAACTTTCAGTTACAAAATAAATGAGTCAGGGGTGTGAAATGTACAGTGTGGGGAATACAGCCAATAATAATGTCATATATTTACATGGTAACAAATGATAACTAGAATTATCATGGTGAGCATTTTGAAATGTATAGAAATAAAGAATCACTATGTTGTGTGCCGGGAATTAACATAGTGATGTAGGTCAATTATACTTCACAAACAAACAAACATGAACTTACAGAGATTTTATGACTTTAACCTAAATTCACCTCAAATTTTGAGCCTGTGCTCTACCCCTGAAGGCCGTGGGTCTGATGATAAAAGCAATATACTGTTAAATAAAATGCTGTCTCTTACTGGCCAATATTTTTCTTTCCCAAGACCTGAGAAACAAGGCATGCTGAAGACAATATCAACTTAGTATCCATTATGTGTTCTCCTAATGCAATACTCTTGACTCAGACCACTTGGGTGGGAGTTTTAGAACATTTTCTGATGAAGACAATGAGTTAGTGCTTATCTAGTCTCACTTTCCTGTTATTATTATTTTTTCATATATTTTAATTTATTTATTATTAATTGATTTTGGTTGCTTTAAAATGTTGTGTTAGTTTCTGCTGTATAGCAAAGTGAATCAGTTATACATGTACATATATCCACTCTTTTTTAGATTTCTGAGTTCTCAGTGTGGATACCAACAAGAGTTTGACTCTTCTAGACTTTAATTTTTTTTAACTTGAAAAAATAAAATGTTTGTGAAAACAAAAACAAACAAGCAAACTCATAGAAAAAGAGATCAGATTTGTTGTTACCAGAGGCACCGGGTGAGGGGGACAGGGAACTGGATGAAGGTAATTAAAACGTACAAACTTCCGGTTATAAGATAAATAAGTACTAGGGACGTAACGTACAACATGATAAAGATAATGAACACTGCTGTATGTCATATATGAAAGTTGGTAAGAGACGAAATCCTAAGAGTTCTCATCACAAAGAAAAAATATCTTTTTCTTTTATTTTGTATCCATATGAGATGATGGATGTTCACTAAACTTACTGTGGTAATTATTTCATGATAAATGAAAGTCAAATCATATGCTGTGCACCTTAAACTTACACAGTTCTGTATGTCAATCATATCTCAATAAAACTGGAAGGAAAATTTCCTTCTTAATTTTTTTAGCTATTTCATTTTACTAACGTTTTAGATTAAGTTTAGAAATAATTTCTCAAGTTAAAGATATTTTCTGTTTTGACTGAGATTTTGCTTCATTTATAAATTATTTAGGGGAATAATGGAAAGTTTTACAGTGATCAGTTCACTTTCATTAAGAAAAAAAGGGCTTCCCTGGTGGCGCAGTGGTTGAGAGCCCGCCTGCCGATGCAGGGGACACGGGTTCGTGCCCTGGTCCGCGAAGATCCCACATGGCGCAGAGCGGCTGGGCCCAGCCCGCCTGCCGATGCAGGGGACACGGGTTCGTGCCCTGGTCCGCGAAGATCCCACATGGCGCAGAGCGGCTGGGCCCGTGAGCCGTGGCCGCTGAGCCTGTGCCCCGCAACGGGAGAGGCCACACAGTGAGAGGCCCGCGTACCGCAAAAATGAAAAAAAGCATATTTTCTCATTTATTTAATTATTTTCTGCCTTTCTGAATAGTTTCAGACATAATTTTCATATCAAATATAATAGTTTCAAATAATATTTTTTGATGAATATCTCCAGATAAAAGTGGCTATTATCAGTTAGTAATTATATTTGTTTGACATGTAAAAAGAGCCTGAATATCATTAGTTTAAATAAGATAGAGGTTTGTTTTATTACTTGTAAATAAGTCTGGGTTTTGTTGTCCAGCACTACCATTGGGCTTTATGGCATAATCAATGTTCCAGGCTTCTACTTTCCGTTTGCATTGCTATTCTTAGGAAGCACCTTCCCTCTTAAGATTGCCTCATGGTTGAAAAATTGTGGCTGCAAAAGTAGCCATCGTTATCTGCAAAGCCAGCGTCACATCCACAATTCAGGAAGGAATGAGAAGGAGAGGGGAAGGCCTAGTGAGTAAGCCCCCATAAAAGCTTTATTGGAAGTCCCATCCAATGATTTCTGTTTATATATCAGCAGGCACCCTTGTCTTCAAGTGTATTTGGGAATATAGATTTATTTATTTATTTATTTATTTATTTATTTTTAAAAGATGACATAACTGCATATTTTATTATTTGTAGCAGGTTGAAGAACATATATTTAACTCCATGACTATGCATTACTTTGAGAGATAACTTAGGAATCATGAACCCTCTATTTCAAAGTATAAAATGTAGCTGCATATACCCTTAGGTTCTTTTTTTTTTTTTTTTAACATCTTCATTGGAGTATAACTGTTTTACAATAGTGTGTTAGTTTCTCCTTTACAACAAAGTGAATCAGTTATACATATACATATTTTCCCATATCTCTTCCCTCTTGCGTCTCCCTCCCTCCCACCCTCCCTATCCCACCCCTCTCATGGTCGCAAAGCACAGAGGTGATCTCCCTGTGCTATGCGGCAGCTTCCCACTAGCTATCTAATTTACATTTGGTAGTGCATATATGTCCCTGCCACTCT
>NC_041220.1:76144399-76144872 GCF_002837175.3 Physeter macrocephalus | reverse complement strand
AGTGGCTGTATCAATTTACATTCCCACCAGCAGTGCAAGAGGGTTCCCTTTTCTCCACACCCTCTCCAGCATTTATTATTTCTAGAGTTTTTGATGATGGCCAATCTGACCGGTGTGAGATGATATCTCATTGTCGTTTTGATTTGCATTTCTCTAATGATTAATGATGTTGAGCATTCTTTCATGTGTTTGTTGTTGATCTGTATATCTTCTTTGGAGAAATGTCTATTTAGTTCTTCTGCCCATTTTTGGATTGGGTTGTTTGTTTTTTTGTTATTGAGCTGCATAGATTTATTTTTGATAGGCATAGTTCTACCCTAAAATATAGTGGATCTTTTTTTTTTTTTTTTTTTTGCGGTACGCGAGCCTCTCACTGTTGTGTCCTCTCCCGTTGCGGAGCACAGGCTCGGGACGCGCAGGCTCAGAGGCCATGGCTCACGGGCCCAGCCGCTCCGCGGCATGTGGGATCTTCC
>NC_041220.1:76074611-76144270 GCF_002837175.3 Physeter macrocephalus | reverse complement strand
CTCCGCGGCATGTGGGATCTTCCCAGACCAGGACACGAACCCGTGTCCCCTGCATCGGCAGGCGGACTCTCAACCACTGCTCCACCAGGAAAGCCCTATAGTGGATCTTTTCATGAATAGATATTGGTTAGTGTCAATCTATCTATCTATCTATCCATTTATCTTTCTATCTAGATTTCTAACTCCCATTCTAGTTTCTCTGCATTTTAGAGATCAGTAAAATTCAATATTGAAATTTGTTTTTAAAAATACCAGTATGAGAAACTGAAGGACAATACAACTGCATTATTAACCTAGTAATGGGTCATCAGTTCTCTTTGCTGCCCAGAGTTTTCCATCACTGATCTTTTTATCACTACCCTTACTTTTAATAAACAATGGACATCTTACATGACAAAAGTGAGCTCTAAATAATATATCTGTTCAAATATGAATATGAAACTGACTGCTAAATCACAGATTCTTTCACTGTACTTTATGCCTCGACTATCATTCATGCCAAGGAATGACTCAATTTCCCCACCATTTTATCTATACAAGCTTGTTAAAGTTTTCTTCATATAATATGCTATGACTTCATTTGTATGTGACATAAATGTTTGATTCATTTATTAATTCTGTTTCTATTCTTTTCTCATTAGCTTGAGATAAAGTAATACAATACTGTTATTTGCCATATTATTTTTTTGTGATGTCAAATCACACTTTCAATTTCTTAAATAACTTTGGAAGTAAAAGTCTAAGTCTGTGAAAATGTCTTTCAATTACAAACTAACCCAGGATTTTATCTGAGTTCTGTCAGAAACAGAAATGACTCTTCATATTGCACATAGAGGAAATTTAAAACTGATAATTGGATATATGGGTGATGGAAGACCAGAGAATTTATACAGAGAAAACATGAAACAGTAGAAGCAGCACAAAGAGTCAACCATCCCCAGGCTGAAAGGACATAGGAGGTAGTATTACCTCAGTCCAAAAGCCTGGACTTGTCTTACCCTGTAAGAGTTGGGACCATGGTGACAATGGCTCTCCAATGGTAGCTGGATCATAAAGGATACACAAACACTTTGGAGATAATGTCTAAGATAGAGAGAGATGGGGAAAGATAGTGTGACTTTTGATTTCTTTCATTCCTCCAATCTCTTCCCACCACCTTCCAATGACCAGATATGGTTAGAAACAAGATGGTAAGACAGTCTGGGAAATGCAGTTCCCTGTGCCAATGTCAGGTCAAGGAAAGGACAAGTAATGGGTCTGAGGGCAAACAGACAAATCAATAATAAGCACACTGCTCTGTTTTCCCCTACAAATTCATTCTCTGTCCTTTTCTGCCCAAATCTGGGACCCTGAAAAATGACCCCCATGGACTGTACCACCTGTCTTTTTGCCTTTTGCCTTCCATTTGTGTTTAGAACTGGTTGAAGATTGAGGAGCTGGGAAAATTCAGTTGTAGGTATTTATTCTCCTGATTCCTCTGTGCCAGCCACAGTCTGAGTTTGATGGTTGGCTCTGGATTTTCCTTGCTTTTGGTAACACTGTTCCCTCATTTACCCTCCTAGGTTTAGGTGTGGTAGCAGTTCCTTGTTCCTTCCAGTCCTAGGGTACTTCATCATTCCTTACAGGTTCCCTTTTTTTTTAATTTAAATTTTTTATTTTTTTTAATTGGAGTATAATTTCTTTACAATATTGTGTTAGTTTCTGCTGTACAATTAA
The DNA here is from genome assembly GCF_002837175.3 of Physeter macrocephalus. NCBI lineage: Eukaryota > Metazoa > Chordata > Mammalia > Artiodactyla > Physeteridae > Physeter > Physeter macrocephalus. Next base: position 76,142,554 of record NC_041220.1, on the reverse strand, counting down.
GTGGATCAGCTCTATGTATACATATATCCCCTCCCTTTTGGACCTCCCCCCACCCCACCCATGTAGGTCATCTCAGAGCACCGAGCTGAGCTCCCTGTGTTTTACAGCAGGTTCCCACTAGCTATTTCACACATGATAGTGTTATTTAGGTCAAACCTAATCTCCCAGTTCACCCCACCCTCCCCTTCCCCCTCTGTGTCCACATGTCCATTCTCTACATCTGCATCTCTATTCCTGCCCTGCAAATAGGTTCATCTGTACCATTTTTCTAGATTCCACATACATGCGTTAATATACTATATTTGTTTTTCTCTTTCTGACTTACTTCACTCTGTATGACAGACTCTAGGTTCATCCACATCTTTACAAATGACCCAATTTTGTCCCTTTTTATGGCTGAGTAATATTCCATTATATATATGTACCACATCTTCTTTATCCATTCATCTGTTGATGGACATTTAGGTTGTTTCCATGTCCTGGCTATTGTGAATAGTGCTGCAATGAACATGGGGTACATGTGACTTTTTGAATTATGGTTTTCTCAGGTATATGCCCAGTAGTGGGACTGCTGGGTCATATGGTAGTTCTATTTTTAGTTTTTTAAGGAACCTCCATACTGTTCTCCATAGCGGCTGTATCAATTTATATTCCCCCCAACAGTGCAAGAGGGTTCCCTTTTCTCCACGCCCTCTTCAGCATTTATTGTTCATAGATATTTTGATGATGTAAGAGACTTTTTCTTTCTGTAATCTTTTCCTTTATCACCATGTGTTTTGCAGCAGAAACTTTGTTTTCTTAAAATGGTTCCTAAAATCTTCATCAAAATCACCATCAACTTGGGTTGTTTTGCAGATTATGAAAAAACAGAAACAGAGAGTAGATAAGTGTTTTCCAGGGGTTAAGGAGTGGGAGAAATAGGGAGAGAGTGGTGAAAGGGTACAAACTTCAGCTATAACATGAATAAGTTCAGAGGATCAAATGTAAAACATGGTGACTACAGTTAAGAACACTGTATTATGTAATTGAAATTTGCTAAGAGGGTAGAACTTGAATGTTCTCACCAAAAAACCAAAAAAGAAAGAAAAGAAAAGATAAATGTTTGAGGTGATTGATGTGTTGATTATCTAAATGAGGGGAATCTTTCACAATGCATATGTATATCAAATCACTATGACGTACACTTTAAATATCTTACTATTTTATATGTCAATTATACCAGAATAAAGCTGAAATTAAAACAAAAAAAAGAAAACAAAGTAGTCTTCTTTCTTGAAAGACATGTTTCTTAGAATTTATTTCTTAGTAAAATTACAAGTAGAGAAATGTTGGCTTTAAATCTTACTTCTGACCAATCCTTACCCTCTCCCCGTCCCGAAAACGTTCAGAGTTTCGATAGCCTTTTGGCACTGTTAGTGGATGTTATTAGAGGCCCCTCTGGCTATGTCTAGAGTTCGTTCTTCATCCACATATAAAACATGAGCTTTGTGACACATCCAGATACATCTACACTCCTTGACATTTTTATTGAGAATTCTAGTAACCTCAGGAATCATTTTAGGCCTTGCAGTCTCTTGAACTTAATTATTTTCCAAAAGATTTTTTACATGTAGTGGATGAAATTGAGTTTGACAAGCTGAAGCAAACAAGGTTTAGTGTCTTTGTCTTTTTGACATTTTTCAGCTTCATTTTCACTTTGCATCCTGCAGTTCACTCTTTTCTGGTACCTTAAAATGTCATTTCACCACAAACACAGTTCATACCCCTCACTCACCACTACCAGTTAGGAGATAGAGAGAACAAAATCAAATAAAGATTTTTAGCTGTTGGTTCTTTGTGTTTCATCTGAATTTTTATTAAAAAATATAAGAATTTTAAGATTAACTATTGCATCTGTAATGCAAGCTACTATTTACTACTTCAATAAAATGGATTTTTGCCAAAATGTTATAACATACAAATTATATATATATATATATTAAACATCTGATCTTAAAACTTTAAATATTTGATTTTAAAATTTCAGTATTGAAGCAGCTCTTCAATATTGACTTCTACTTTATGTGCTTTAAACATTTCATGTGTGGATTCAAAAAATAATTGCCATCATTCTATGACCTTCTAAAATATATGGGTTCTCTCTGAAACCACGTTCATGGTAACTAATATAAAATTTTCCAATTGAAACAACACTGGTGTTTACATTACTTTTACATTTTTTGGTTTTCTTACTTTGAAAACTCTATTTTCTTATAAACTATGCTGTTTTAGAAACACTTTTTTATTAGTTGTTTTCTATCCTTTTTTTCTATCCTTTCTATCCTTTTGATATTTCTATCAAAATATCCTTCACATTTTGATTGACATGTTTGTTTTCATTTATGAACTAACTTAATCTTCTTTTTTATCCTTCCATGCTTTTTTTCCCTTCTATGCTTTTTTTCTTCTCTGCTTCCTTTTACCCCCAGCTTTATTTAGATATAGTTGACGTGTAACATTGTGCAATCTAAGGTGTACAACAGGTTGATTTCATACACTTATTGTGAAATGATTACCACCATAGTAGTAGTTAACACCTCCACCCTATCACATATATACCGTTTCTTTTTTCATGATAACAACATTTAAGATCTGCTTTCTTAACAACTTTCAAGTATAAAATACAGTATTATTTATTATAATCACCATGCTGTACATTAGAGTCCCAGAACTTATTCATCATACAACTTAGCTGGAATTTTATACACTTTGACCAATATCTCTCCATTTCCCTTACCTCCCAGCCTGTGGTAAACACCACTCTGCTCTCTAACTCTATGAGATTTACTTTCTTTTTTTTTTTTTAGATTTCACCCGTAAGTGAGATCACACAGTATTTGCCTTTCTTTGTCTGGCTTATTTCACTTAACATAATGCCCTCAAGATTCATCCATGTTGTTGCAAATGGCAGAATTTCCTTCTCTCTACTGGCTGAATAATATTACATTGTATATTTATGCCACATTTTCTTTATTTATTCATCCATTGATGGACACTTAGGTTTTTTCCATATTTTGGCTATTATGAATTATGTTAAAATGAGCATGAGGGTGCAAATATCTTTTCAAGATTCTGTTTTCATTTTATTTGGATATATACCCATCAGTCGGTTAGCTGAATCATATGATAGTTCTATTTTTAATTTTTTGAGGGATCTCCATATTATTTTCTATGGTGGCTACACCAATTTGATTTCCATACCAACAATGTTCAAGGGTTCCTTTTTCTTCATATATTCACCATCATTTGTTATCTCTTGTATTTTTTAATGATAGTCATTCTAACAGGTGTGAGATTTCCTGTCTCTGATGATATGAAAGCAACCTTCCTTCTGGTATAGAGAGAGCATCTTCCATATGGGGATTTTATCTCCTGTATTCAGCAAGAAAATGGAATGGTCAGAGAGATCATTTTGGCACCTGCAGTTTTTCAAGTAACTTTAGTTCAAAATAATCCTTGTGCTAAAGTGGCATATTTAGGGGTGGCATATTCTGCTACCTTTCAAGTGTTAAGCTAACTCCCTTTGCCCTTAAGAGCTTTCTTCTATGCAGTAATAATATCATAAAGGACAATTGAAGAGATATGGACCTAGGATATATCTAGTTTATTTACGTGACCTATGAAAAAGGCCATCAGCAGGCAAAATAGGTCTCTGGAATGGAAGATGTCCCCCAGTACACAGATCCAATTTAATTTCTTTGTATATAACTCAGATTCTTTCCTTCCTTATATCATTCTTTGATGGATTCACAAAATTCTTTAAAAAATTCTTCCCAGACTCTCTCCCACATTAAAACTATCTGAACAGCATCTTTTTGTGAAATACATACTCTCTTGCTAGTTACTCTTGATTTAATTAACATATGACTTTTCTCACCATAACATCATTTGTGTAAGGAGAGAGGTCTGTTGCCAAGGACTACTGACTGAGTACGATTCATTCTTAGTGCAATCTTTGCTGAGCCCTCAGCTCTACTTGGTAAAACTCCATCGATGCCCTTAACTTACTACACTCCTGCAGACTTTCTGCCTCTTTTTTCTTGCTCTCTCTGCCTCTCCCCAGTGTGTCACCGACATCTGTGTCCTTGCTTCTGAATTCCATGAATTTAACTCATTATCTCTAGTAACTACTTCTGAGAATTTTCTTTTCTTCAATACAAGAGATTCCTTTTATGAGCAATGCCACCCAACACACTAACCATCAGGAAGTGATTATCTCAATGCCTGGCATGTAGTAAGCATGCAATAAATAGTAACCTCCAAAGCAGGATAATGTTTATGAGAAGATAATCTTTCTCTTCCTTATGGTTTATTGATCCCTCTGCATCTAACACAATGCTATTTACTTAAGGGCTGACAGAAGAAGTCATCAATTCTCTTGGCTTCTTGTTTGTTTTCTTCCCAGAGAGAAGGGAGGATTTGGAGTAGAGGCAATATATCCTGACCTATAATTTAAAGTGAGAAGGATTTCCTCTGAATCTAGAAGTAAATTACTGTGAGCTCTAGGAAGGAAAGATAAGAGCAAAGAGATGTATGTCTAAGAGCAGAAGTTCCTGAGAGCTGCCAGACAGAAAACTGCCTTAAGTGCAAGGTGGTGGATATCTCAAAGGCCAACTTGGGAACTGATTACTGAGATCTAGATCTTTCTCTTTCTCTCTTTTTACTCCAATTAGATCCTTGATCCTGGGGAGTTTGATTGGAAAAGAGATCTAAAGAAGACTAAGATTATTTTCTTCCAGCTGAGTGTTATGGGGCTCAAAACAGGAATTACCTTATGTCAGAGAAAAAAAAATTTTAACACAAATGAGTTTGTGGACAATAACATGTGTTATGTTATTATTGTGATTATCATTTTATTTTCATTATCCTTGTTCTTGTTACTGTCACTCTGTGAGTGAAAGGACTTATAGAAAAAAAATATCCCAAGATCCACAATTCCAATGGTCTGAGGATAGAAGCACATTGTACAAATCAACTTGGATAAAAATTTAGCTACTCATAACCAGTGGTAAAAAGTTCATCTTTCACTTACATATTCCCATCACACACACACATAATAATGCATTCAGCTTATCTCACTGCCCACCTGAAGCTCACTGTCCCCTTATCAGCAAATATAATTATATTTTCACGGGCTTGCTTCACATTTACATTTTTTTGCCTCTCTCCTGCCCCAGTGCATTCCCTCATGATTTGTGTAAATTCTCTTTGCCTCTCACACCACTCAGCCTTGAGAGATTGTGTGAATTTCCTTGCCCCTGCTTTTCACTCTTGGGAGCTTTCACAGAGAAGTTTTATCTTATTTACTTATTTACTTATTCATTTATTTATTTTCAGGCTCACACTTTTCTTTTTCTCTAGGCTTCTTTATTTTACTTCTTTTTTGGCTGTGCTGTTGTTGGTTCTTTTTTCTTTCTTTTTTTTCTCTTTAGGTCATTCTTATAATACTCTTTAAAATGAAGGTAACATAATTTTAACTATATTTAAATCACCCTCATCTGAGGTAACTTAAGAATTTCAACAATATTATTACTAGAGACGTTTCTTTCACAGTATTTAAATGGAAGGGCTGCAACAGTTATTATCATAAATGTCACTTTAAAACTATTTCTTCATTCACTCAGCGAAGGTGTATTGAGTACCCACTGTGCAGCAGGCTCATGCCAACCCATGTAGTTGAAAAGATGCTGTCCCTGTCCACAAAAATTGAGGGAAGTTAGATATGCCAAAATTACAAAACAAAATGATCCTTGTTGTAATGTATAATGTTCAGAGAAAACCTAGGGGACGAGGGACTTAAAACTTCTTAATTTGAAGAAACAAGTATACCAAGGCCGACAAGAGCAGTTGTATCTAGGGAGGGGTGGGAGGAGGGCACTTCAGACAGAGACACCATGCAAAGCCATAGAGGAGTGAAACATAGGGGTCATGTGTCACAAAAGCATGGAGTGATCATTGTGTATGGTTTGGAGAGGCAGACCGAGATGACAGGACCTAAGGGTGGATTTGATTCAAGATACTGAAGGTTCTCTTACATTAAATAGAAGCCTTTATATTCTACTGTGCAAGGTTATGCTTCTCAAACTCAAGTATACATGCCCTAAGGGTATGCTTGGTTAAGCTCTAAAAGGTGTAGGATCAATATGGTGACTCCTCCAGGAATTTGTAAGGGTACTATAAATTTTTAGTCTATTTTAAAGTGGTATGTGGGAGATTATTTTTATGTATTAAAACTCATCTGACTATTTGTAGTAGAAGACAAAATCTATATGATATTTAAAATAAAACAGTAGCCTTCAAAAATATTTGTCTTCTAGTGAACCACTTTGAATATTCTTCTGTCCCCAGGATTCCATCCCCTAATTCTTAATGAAAACATTTAAGAATTACTGCTTAGAGATGCAGAACCATCGGGGAATTTTGAACAGCATCATGGCATCACCAGATTTGCAGGTGTACAAGGTTGGCATGATGGTGAAAGATGGATTGGCAGATGGTGTAGATTAGAGGAAGGGGGTCTATTTGGAAGGCTATGACAACAGTGTAAATGAGAGATGATGATTGTATTTCATAATGGAATAAGGAGTTTGACTCCAGTTTTTGTGTTTGATTGATGATAACTTTTAAACCTTACTTCTCCCTAAGGCCTCCTGTTTGGGAAAGCTGTTAATAAAGTCTGGTACTGTCTTTTTTAGCTCTGGTGGCTAATGCATACCACACAAGTCCCTGACCACACACTGGAATCCCATTCTGGCCTTAGATCCTAACCACAATAGAAAACTCCAACCAGTCTTCTTTCCTTTCTGTCTCAAGCCATTTTCTTGAAAAGCCTGTCCTTAAATCCCCAGAAAACTTTATTATGTAAGTAATAATACTTTTCATGCCCTCGTGGTATATGTGTGGAGTCACTAGTTTTGACATTTGAACCAAGCAGTAGGGGTCCAGCCTGCTTCCGTAGGGTGATCACAACACATAAGGTAAATGTGTAGAATATAAGAAGGGAAAGATGTTGATTAACTGGATGAAGGAATATGGAAGAGGAGGGACTCTCTCAGTATGGTAGAGAACAAGGCCAAGTCACACATATGAAATCCAATTTTCTACACATTTTCCAATAAATGAGTTTTCAAAAGCTTTAAAAAATAAATTGAATGAGAAGAGAAGCAAAATGAAAAAGCAAAATAGTCAAAGAAGGGCCTTTTCATCTGAATTTCTTTGGCCTTTCTATACTTTTTAAGAGTCAATTTTAAAGGCTGAGCATAACTATGTCAACTAAAACAAGCTTACATGATAAAGGAAAATAATTTTTTTTTTTTTTTTTTTTTTTGTGGTACGCGGGCCTCCCTCCGCTGCGGCCTCTCCCGTTGCGGGGCACAGGCTCCAGACGCGCAGGCCCAGCGGCCATGGCTCACGGGCCCAGCCGCTCCGCGGCATGTGGGATCCTCCCAGACCGGGGCGCGAACTCGGTTCCCCTGCATCGGCAGGCGGACGCGCAACCACTGCGCCACCAGGGAAGCCCGGAAAATAATTTTTGATGTAAAGTTTTAAAACTGAAAATAATTTAACTGCAGTATACACACACACACACACACACACGTGTGTACCTTTACTCTGATTATCATGGTGGGTCTAGATGTCTAAGACTGGGAAAAACAAGAGTGTGAAGAAGGACTAAGAGAACCATTGTTCTTTCCTCTCTCTCTGTCCCAAGTTTAATATTCTTCTGATTCATTTGGTAGTTTGCTGCCAGTTTATTTTTTTTCTAAAATACTATTTTTATATTACAACTTTCCTTAAAAACTTTCAATAGCTCTCTCTGTCTGTACAATGATATAAAGCAAATTAACTCCTCCCCCCAACCCCAAACCATTAATTTCTTCAATAGTCCAGTTCTAGACTTTCATTCTGTCTATTACATTTTCATCCCAATGAGACCTTTTCCTTCCAGCCTGTAAGGTCTACCCATTTTCTCAAAATACACTGATTATTATTAATACACCCTGTGGTTTTACTCATACCATTTTCCCTATGTGAAAAACCTTAACCCTTCTTTCTTCACTCTTCACATACCACTCTTTTTTCAAACTCTGAATAAGCCCTCCATCCTCTGGGACACTGGCCCTGAACATCAACCAGGCAGTGACCTCTAACTTCTCCAAACCATTTGTTGTCCTTGCCTTCTCATTTTATTTTACTCAGTATTTTCTAAACTATGCTTTGAATTTGAGGATGTATATGTCAATCTCTGCCATGAAAGAATCTTCAGTGTGGGGAGGAAACAAGCATTTTAGTCAATTAATGGAGTATGATTTGCTCTTCTTCACTTGAATCACTACCTAGATCTCATAGAGTGGTTAAATCTTATAGGTTTTTGATCATGTGTAAGGGGCCAGGACAATATGTTTGAAAGGGACCATTTTTGCCTTTCTTCATGTTTCCATGTGACTCAATCTTCCATTTGAGCAACACATAGTTTTTCTCTTCCCCCTTACTCACTCCTGTAATTATGGAGAAAGCACTAATTTGCTTCATTAGCCCTTACTCTGACTCATATTTTCCAGTATTGATATTATCAGTAATAAAAGTTTTATTTCCCCCTTCATATGCATAGCCCTCACCTCTCTCTTAGTTCTGAACTTGACTTGGAGAAAAAGGGTAATAATTATTAGGTCCACTTACACCCCAACACACTTCTTTGTACATGAAGTTATCTAAGAGATATTTGACCAGCTCACTCTCTAAAATAATGATTTCCAAAGTAATTTATGGTGACAAAAACAAGTTTAATTTATATTGTTGAGTATATATCTGTTGTCCTTATCCAGAGTGGCTAAAATGAGAAAAGTTATTTCATTAAACTTCAAGCAGGTACAGTTTAACTTCTCAAAGTAGTCCGATTGTGATACATAGTAGATTCTTTAGAAAAATACCTCTTTTTCATAAAATCCATGTAAAATTTTGAAGGGGAGACGATGACAGGTGAAGTATTACTCAGGCTTATAGCTCAGTATATTCTCTAAATTCATCCTAGCTCTTGTATTTTTTCATCTCCTCAGTGAACATAATGAGTTATTTTTATGAAGGAGGCCCTCTATCCAGAGACTGCAAAACCACCCATTTTATTTTCTTTTTTTTGTATATAAAGTATATTTAGAGCACATTATACAAAGTGAAAAGAGAAGACTCAAAAGTTAGCAATGGAACTGATAAATATGACATTTTTTATTATGACACTATCTCCCTGTTTTACTTGAAAAGATTGTTTTCAACTATTATAGAAAACTCTGTTACATAAAATCTATAATACTATTTAAATAAAAATCTCTTCAGTCAGCTCTAAAATGTGGATAGCTAAGTTGTTAAACACAATGATTCAGAGTTATTAGATTAAGGAGTGAAAATGACATACTTGCTTGAAATTGTATGGACAATTTAGGCCGAGAACACAATTTCCTGGCATGAAATTTAACCAAGTCTCTTTAAAGTGGAAACAGAAGATCTTGAATGACAATTGTTCTGTATTGCTGTTTCACTTGAAAACTCAGTGAAAATGTATTGAACATCAACTGAGTTCATTTTTTTCTTATTTACAAACTTATTTTCACTATAACATCAGCATAACCATAGTTCAGAAAGTTTGTAAAAAAGAGGTAGAAAAAAATCAAACTACTTTTCTGGTTTGGAGTATGGCTTATCTTCTTGTGTTACTTTGAACAAGTTATTTAACCCCCCAGAGATACTGATTATACTCTGAAACAAGTAAAAATAAAATTAATTCCTATCTTGCTGAGTTGGAGTAAAAATTAGAAATTATATATAAAAGATTTTATATTGAGTTGAGTTTACCGAATTCTCTTAAGGACAATACAAGGCATAAATTCACAAAATAATTAGAAAAAACATGTAGAGAATTGTTTTGATATATTTCTTGCCAAGATTTTCCTAATAGATGTGGTTCCATTCATTTTTATAGTATATGTAATACACACATACCTCCCCACCCTGGTGCACACAACAGATTTTTCCCATAATGTTTTAGTAAGAAGTCTCTTCTGGAAGATTCTGGAATGACATCTCTTTAGGATGGTTGCACAATGGTCATTTTGGATTTTTCTTAACTATCAGTTCTGGGGATTCACTTCTTTTATCTCTTTTGTTGGAGCCTGTGATCACTTAACCCTATCAGTTTCTCTTTCTTGGTTTAATTATTTGTTTTGTGGAACACATCTAACAACTTCATGAGTGTCCTAGTTCAGGTTCCCTGGAGGCTGGCTGATGCTCCAAAAGAAAGAAAAGCATATACATATCTAGAATATGTGTTGATTCCAGTCGAGATGAATAGCTGTCCCTTTCAGAGTGGAAGGTCCTAAGAATCAACTTGCCACTGAGTATATGGTTGAAGTGATGTTTCCATACTGTGAATCAGAATTGGTCTTTGTTTCAGCAGTAGGTAAATCAGTGTTGGTGGGTGAGACCTTGTGCTATTAGGCTCATGAATAGTCTCAGTGCTGCCATCATGAGTACTTTGGTCAAGAATCCATTGTTACAAGATAGGAATGTCCAAAGACAGAGGCTGGCTTACGTCAACTGGCTAAGGCATTCTGTCTACTTGGTTGTTTAGTGCCTCTCCCATAGTGGGTTATCTCTGATAGTCATTGGCAAGTGATGCCAAGACCCTTACACTTCACAACCACTCAGAAATGTCCACTCACATGCTTCTCCTAGAACTTCTTGTCTCTTATCTACCAATCTTTATCTTTTCAGGTCTCTGAACAAGAAATCAAGTAATTGGTATCATGAATTCATGTATATTTTGCCTTGGACAAAGTCTCTTTCTAAATGACATGGAACAGCAGATGCAGTGCCAAAAGATTTTCCCACTAGAATGATTTCCCTCACTGCAGTTTTCAGGGCCATCCTGAGTGGGACTGTTCTGTATCAGCAATATATAGTTCAACTTGTATATGTGTAATGAACTGACCCATTTATAAACCAAGCTTGGCCTTTCTCCTCCTAACACAGTTTTTCATAAGGGGGAGAGTGTCCCTATATCAGTAAGTTCTCTGTATACATGTTATACTTAATTCACCTTGATCCAGCTCTTCAGATTCTACAACCGTACATATTGTTGTGGGTCTTACTAATATATGTTGGCTCTATTCTACAGCTAATTTTTTCAAGTACTTTTCCTTTTTTAATGGGTCAGCATATCTCTGGATTATATTGTGATTCGGCCCTAATTTTTTGTCTGTTTACTAGGAGGATCAGTGTTGTAGATTCTGAGTCATGTGTGTTGTCCTAAAGGGCAAAGGCCTCTGCATCATCTTAAAAAATGGGAGCATTCTGATCTTTAATGTGGAGGAGTGGTCCACTTTTAAAGGCCTAGAGATTTGGGTAAGCTCAGCTCTCAAGGTTCTTGACTGCTTCATACAGGTGTCTCCAGCAGTTTTGCGGTCCCACCCCTTCCTCATCTGAGCCCTGAGTTTTGCATAGCACAATTGCTAGAGTTGACAAATCGACCTTCTTTGGAACCCTACTTTGCTTATAATTAAGTCCTAGATCTGATATTTAGCTTTTTTGGCTTCTGGCATCAGCAGATGTAAACCTCATTTTCTTTCATCAATGCATCAATAGCACGAGCAACTTCTATCCTATCCCATTGTCCTTATAATAACAACCTCCTCAGAACCTATCAAGTGCCTGAGATAGTGCACCTGCTGTTACATTTTCTTTAATTGTTTCCCATCCCACTTCACAATCAACGTACATTTTAAAAATTTCACTGCTATAATATGCCAGTTGCTATCATCAGTCTAATTACCACCCATGATGCCCTTCTTATTGCCAGCCAGCTGGTGATGATCTAACTCCAAACTCTCATTTTTAGACTCTGCTTCCTCAACCACTTCTGATAAGAATTGTTTTAGCTGGGTTCCTCAGGAAATAGTCTCAAGAAGGAAATTTGTACTCAAGACGTTTATTCAGGGATGATCTCAAGAACACTTGTGAAGGAGTGAGAGAGTTGGGCAGAATTAAAGTTGAACTACAAGACACAACATAGTTCTCAGAAGATCCAAAAGGGAGCTCTGGAGCTGAGATGTCTCTTCAGAGTTATTGCAGACTGAAGATAAATGGCTTAGCATTTATACCCTCCCTCACTGGCCTGTCATTGGATGCAGCCTGTTGTGGGAAAACAGATATAACTTTAGGTAAGAATGCATCCTTCAGTCAAGGGCAATTCCAAAAGAAGGACTTAGCTGTGAATGGTTAGCAGTCAGTATTCCTAGCAGTTAGGAAGTCAGTGCCTCCCTCTGTGTGGAGGACGTCAGTGGGGTTCCACACCATCCACTACCCAGGGAAAAGAGGTGTGCAAGGTAAACTTTGAGACCTTCAAAGTCCGAAAATTCTTTTAGTCTATGTTCATGCATAATTAATAGTTTGGGCATAGAATGCTAGCTTGAAGGAATTTATCTCCTCTGAATTTTAAAGCATAGTTCAATTATATTCTAACTCTCAGTGGGTATCAGGCAGCCTCTAAAATGGCACCAAGTGATCCCTGCCTCCTGGTATTCATATCGTTTTGTAGTCCACTCCTTTTGAGTGTAGGTAGTTCTCTTGACTATAGATTCACTTATAATGAATAGAATATGGCAGAAGTTGTGGGGTGTCATTGACACTGGATAAAAAGACTGGCTTCTGCTTGGAGCATTCATTCTTTCATTCTCTCACTTTTTTTCTCCCTTGCAGAGGGAAGCAAGATTCCATGTTTTAAACGGCTCTATGGTGAGGCCCACTTGACAAGGAACTAGTGTGTGTAGTCAACAGCCAGCAAGAACCTTAGGCCAGCCAACAATCACATGAGTGAATTAGAGCAGATCCTCCTCTAATTGAGCCTTGAGATGACTCCAGCCCCAGCCACAATTTGATTAATCCAGAAGCACCCAGCTAATTCACTTGCAGACTCCTGACTCATAAAATTGTGACATAATGAATGTTTGTCATTTTAAGCTGCTAACTTGAGTATGATTTGTTATGCAGCAATAGCTAGCTAATACACAGTGTTCCCATTGAGAAGTTCACTGCTATTTTGATCTGAATCTATCTTTTACATAAACCTGTGTTTTGTTTATCTTGTTCTGTATTTCTCTATCTTGGTCCCAAAATTTAAAAAAAATCATTTCTTTATTTCCAGTGTTCTTAATTTTCATAGTGACGAGCCTTAGATGGATCTGTTTGTGTCTATTGGGCTGACTATTCTTTGCAATGTTCTTTTTTATAACATATATTCAGTTTGGGTAGTTTTCTTGGATTGATTCTGTTTTAATTTTTTCTCATTCATTTTTAGAACTTTATAATTTTTTTTATTGTGGACCACCAATATAATTAAAAACTGTTTTTTTCTCCCTCTAACTTTCCACTGATATTCTTTTGCCTGTTCTTGTGAGAGATTTCCTAAACTTTATTTTCAAACCCTTCTATTGAATTGTTTATTTCTGCTATCATATTTCTGAGTTTAAACATTTTCATAATGTTATTTTTATAGCATTCTAGTTCATGAATGCATCATCTTCTCTTATTTCTGGATATTAATGGTTATGAGGTTTTTATTTATTTACTAAGTTTTATCTCCCTAGATAGTTACTATTTCGTTAACTTATTTTCCCCCTGATTATTTGTTTTGCTTTGCTCAGATAATCATTGGCTAACTTCTCACGTAACAGAGATGTAACAAAAAATGTTTGGAAACTTTGTGCTTGTCAGTAACTTTTGTTGATTGAGTCTTCATTGTACCATATCCTCTGGAACGGCCTGATGTTAGTATGTTTAAGTCTTTTCTCTTGGTTTAATCAGATTTCCAAGATGAGACACTTCTAAGATAGAGCCTTGGAAAGTGCACCTTGCATGTCAGATATGTGAGTGTGTCGAGTGAAGTTAGAATGTTGGAAATCTTAAGATTTATTATGTACATTTTCATGCATTCTCTATTTTTAGTGTAATATTTCTGTGTGCAACTATATCTGATATCCTCTCTGATATTCAGGAAACTCTGTTTTACCTTCCAGTAAACTTCTGGGGTTTGGGAAAGAGAGCTCCCCAGGCATCAGCACAAAAAGAATTCTCTGCCTAATGTGGAACTGTATTCCAGTTATCTATTGTTGCCTAACTATCCCATCCTTTCTTCAAAGCTTAGCAATATATAACTACTTTACTATGCTCACAGATTTTGTGGAAATTAAGAAAGGGCACAACATGGATGGCTCTTCTTCTTCCATGATACTTAGGGCTTCAGTTGGGGTGACATTAATGACAAGTGATTGGAAGACAGAAGAGCTGTGGCTGGACAATCCACATCCAAGCTACTTTCTTCAATCAAGGCCCCAGTGCGGTTGCCTGAAGTGTGGCTTAGCTGAAACTGTCATTGACAATGCCTACTGTGGTCTTTTCACCACGGTAGTCTCAGGGTTGTTGACCCTCTTACATGGCTCCAAGAGTATATGTTCTGATGAACAAGGCTGAAGCTGCAGGGCTTTCTATAACCTAACTCCAGAATTCACATGGTGTTGCCCTTGCTGAACTCTATTGGTGGAAGCAGTCCCAAGCCTGCCCCGATTCAAGGGGAGGACTCACACAGCTCACCTCCTGATGGAGGATTTTCAAAGAATTTTTGCCTATATTATAGAAACATCATAATTTCTAATTGTACCTTTAAGGTTTTTTCAACAAATCTTCCTGTTTTTAGACCAACTTAATGCCCCTTTTCAGATGTATAATACAAAAGCCTTTGTGGTTCTGTGATGCAGATTTGAATGTTTCTTGGATTTATCACTGCCAGCTAATGATTCAGCCTTCTTTGATCTGCTAAGTGAGTTATCATACATCCATTTCCTTTCCATCTTCTAAAATATATAAATATGTAAATAAAAATTCTAAATTATTTTCTATTCTACTTTTTTGCATTTGGGAATTTATACCTTTTTTTTTCTTTTCTAAGAAGGACTTACTATTAATTTTCATTTAAGTGAGGCTTAGAGTGAAAGAATAGCTAAATATGTATTCTCAATCTGCCACTTTAATTGGACATCTCTGCTCTTTCTTTTAGAAAATATCTCTTATTTACCAACAAACATTTATAGAGGAACCACTGCATGTTTACTATGTGTTGGGGTCTGTGCTATCTATTTTATACTTATTATCTGATAGTAATCTCATTTAATATCTGTATCTTGTTTAATATTGATAATCCTTTGATATACTACTATTAACTCTGTTTTACAGATGAAGAAACTGAAGCAAAAGAAGTTATGTAAATTTACCAAAGTCACTCAACTAGAAAGTAACAAGGCTTGGTACTGAAACTCAAGTTTGCTAACTCCAGAGCAAATATTTGAAGTGTGCCTTCAAATATTATAAGTGTCTACCAGTCTGTTTTCTGGCTGGCTTGCTGTACAAATTTTGCCTGACCTCGCAGTTAACTATGATAATGAGAATTTTATCAAAAGTAGATAATATGGGCCACCAGCTAAGTTGGTCATGATGAATTCTGAGTCTCAATTACCTTCTGGACTGACAATTTACACAATATCCGTGTTCCAGAAAAGATTTATATAAATCTACTTTTTGTAAAGCAACACACTTTTTAAAAGCCTTGAGGCACTTGTTACTCAAAGGACTCTTTTTTTGAATTATTTTGTAAAGCAAATGATTATTTGTTACAGCTCTAATGACATTCAAATTTACCAGTAGTGTATATTGAGATTTTTGGTATTTGTATTGAACATATTTGTATTGATGTGTTCTATCACTAACTCTCTTCTAAAATATTCACCATGAAGGGGTAAATTAGAATGGTGAAAAAAAGAAGAGAGCATTAAAATCCTCCAATCTCTCATTGTGCTTTTGCCTTGAAGATGGTAGATTGAATGGCTCTACGGAGAAATTCAAAGGCATAGTGCCAAGTCACCAATAATATGAGCAGCATAACAATAGAACTAAATGATGATGATAACAGTCTCAGCATTTTATTAAGAGGTTACGCTATTCCAAGTAATGGGCCAAGCACTTTCCAAGAATTACCGACTTTAAGACACTTAGACAAGCACTATGGTTATGTCCATTTTTAAATCAGGTAATTGAGGTACAAATCAAAGGCAATTATTTTTCCCCAGATAGTGAAACTGTTATTTAAAAGAAACACATCTGTCTGACTCTTGAACCCAAGATCTATTCCAGTGATTACCAGACATGTCAAATTATAAGACTTACTTAGTCATCTATTGAAAATACTGGACCCCTGATTCAATCTTACTGAATCAGCATCTCCAGGGAATAAGCCTGAGATGCTCATTTGTAAAACTAACAGATGATTTTTTTCTCGACCACTCTAGCTTGGGGAAATATTGTACTACTCTATTGCCTCACTTGGTTTGATAAGAAATGATCATATAAAGTTATGGAGAAATTGCTGAGTCTTTCGTGATTACTTCTAGGATAGTTAGTAGTCATCACATCATATTAGTTCTCTAATAGCTGCACACTGTAATATCCATAGCATCTGCTAATACCACATTTAGCCAAAACAGCTCCGTCAAAGGTAGTCAGGCATCCAGATACTTTAACTACATGATCATACATCCTTATGATCACTGCCTCATTTCTTCTTCTCTTTGGAAGATTGAAATTGAGGAGACTTGACTCCTTTGATTAATTAGTTAAGATGCACAGGGCAACAGTGTTCTGTTTATTTGAAGAGTTGGTTTCGTGTTAATTGGGGCGCACATCCTGCCTCACATTCTTGACATCTCTTCCCCATCATGTCCGGTTCTGCAGTGTTCTTGCAGGTATATGCTGGAGCTGTTGTTTACCCATGTTCCCCATGTCCCCCTGACCTTTTCCCAACTTCAGATCTTCCTCACAGCCAACCCTCCATTATACAAGACATTTTTTTAGACTTCTCATCTCTGTGATAACATGGGTCCATTTTTTTTTCTAGTCTCCTATTTTCTGTAGGTCTTATAATGGGGCAAATATACTTATAATGGGGCAAAGACACTTTGGGAACTATTCCCTCAGAGGAAAAACTTTAAACCTGCTTTATTTTGTGATGCTTTATTGTGCTTCCAGTTACTTTTTGGGAAGATGCAATATAATTGTAAATATTTCCTCCATAAAAGAATATCTTATTTTAAGGTACTTGGTAGTGGGAGGTACTGATGTGAAATCTAATAAATAATAGACTGTGAAAACTCTAAAAGGGCAATTTTACAGATCTCTTTGCTTGAAATGATTAATATCCCTTCCAATATACCTACCTGATTTAAGTTCCTCATAGAATTTAGCCTATAGGCTATCATTTATAATCTCTGAAGGAAAACATCTAAAATCTAATATATACCTTTTTATGTCTTTTATGAATATGCTATGTGTAATTTTAAAATATAATTATTGCATCAATAAGAGATATACAAGTTGAAGGAAAGTTTCTCAAACTCCACTTTTCAGAAAAGCTGCAGCAAGGGGCTAAAATGGCCTTTAGGTAGTTATTCATAAGTGGTGGCAGAATGTTTAAAAATATGATCTTCCTCTTTGCTGAGACTGTAAAAGATAATTTTAAAGAGGCACTCACAAAACATAAGCTCCTTCTCTGGGAAAAAGATTCATCACCCTTGTATCCTGTGAAAATTCATCTTCTTCTTTTCAGCTGAGGTGGAGACTCACTCTGTCCTTCCCTGTAGGTATCATCTGTGTCCCAATGAGGCTGTTACTCTAACTCAAAGCAGACTTGCAAGAATAAAATAATCAATCTTCATCATATTGCTGCACTTTCGACAGTTAATTTCCTAGAGTAATTTGTCAGCACACGGTTTGTCTGAATTTGTGTCAAAGGTTATTGAGTGAATTGCCACCTTGTCTTTTCAGTCAATCTATAAATATGGGCAAGTTTGGGCAGAGGCTAATGTCCTCTTGCTGAGTGGATGAGTGGATGAGATTGTCCAAGTTAGGCAGCTGATAGGGGATAGAAATATCTATTGTTCCACTCATTCTTTGTGGTAGACTTGACTTAGTGTTAGTCTTAGAAACTTCTAGTGTTTTATTCATTTATTTTTTTTTTCTGTAAAACAGGGCTAAAAGTAGTCGTGACCATATCCCAGGTTCCACAAAAGCTAATCTATGTGTTAAAATGTATAACTTTATGAGTGACCGTATATTTTCCACAAAACTAAGGGTAAAATATTTTTATTTAACTTCCATTGCATTTTTATGGATAGCGTTTGGTTTTTGGGAAAACCATGTCATCTTTACACTAAGAGTGATTAATCAACCTTAAGTCAGATTCGTGTTCCTTGTTTGTATTCAGAGTCTGATATTGAGAATGTCTAGTGGCTATATGAGGGATTTTATCATGCTTGCTGATCTGTTACTTTTTTTGCTCACATTACAATCTAATAAGAATAGTAAGGATATAAATTTTTATCAGGAAATACCCATTCTCAATTCCTGCCAGTGGTATATTTCTTCCTTAAAACTGGCAGGGAGGGGGCAAGGGGGAGCAGAGAGAAAAACCAGTTCACATATTATGGTTAAACACTAATAAAACATTTGGCTGGATATCTTTAGTGGGTAATTGTAGAATAGATTAGTTTAAAATACATCTAGCCCTGAAATACATAGTTGGATTATTTTTCATAGATGTTGATTCCTTTTGCTATTTCATTATATTTTTTTCATGCCCGTATTTGAACTCCTTGAGGAAGTTACCTTAGTAATGGTAGCAACAACTGCAGTAGAGAACTAAGAGTTGTTGTACTCTCCATGTCTGCCACACAGCACTCTTAGTGCTTGACATGAATAATCACACATCACACTCATAATAAACATAGGAGGATGAAGAAGGCTAAATAATGGATTCCCAAAGGTGTCTACATCCCTTAATCACTGCAACAAGTGAATTATCACACTAAATGGCAGAAGGGACTTTGCAGATGGAGGTAGGGATAAGGATCTTATAATAGGCAGATTAGTCTGTATTACGTGGATGGGTTTTAGAAGTGGAAGAGTGGGTCACAGACATGTGACTACAGGAGAAGAAGCAGGAGAGACTCAACCTGCATTGCTGACTTTGAAGATGGAGGAGGAAGGCCATGAGCCAAGGAATGCAGCTACTTTTAGAAGCTGGGAATAACCCTTAGCTGGCAGCCACCTAGGAAATTGAGACCTCAGTCCTATATTGCAAGGAACTGAATTCTTCCAGGAAACCTGAGAGAACAAGGAAGCAGATTCTCCCCAGAGCCTCCAGAAAGGAATACATTCTAGCTGACACCCTGGTTGTAGTCTGTGGAGAGACCCATGTTAAACTTCTGACCCGTGGAACTATAAGATAAATTTGTGTTTCTTAAGCTGTTAAATTTGTGGTAATTTGTTAAGGCCACAATAGAAAACTAATGGAGAGGTAAAAACCATCTGCATTTTATGAATGAGGAGACCAAGTTGGGATACACCATTAAACACTCATTTTTATCTCAGTTCTTAGTAGTGCCTGGCATATGATAAGCCTTTAATGTGTTTGCAGAATGAATGAATAAATAAATGAATAAATGGATTTTTTAATGTTTTCTTCCCAATCCAATACATATTTAATTCTTTCTTGAACTAGGTTTTTTCCTAATGGAAATATTTTAACTAGTCAGTGATTCTACACACCTCTTCTGTTCATATCACTGCTTTCTGAGGGTATACCAGATTTAACTCCTCAATAAAGTACAATATATTTGAAAAGCAAAATAGAGCGCCATCAGAAATTCAATGAGTACACATTAATTATTCAATAAAATAGAAGCAGTATTTTACTATAGTACCTGTGTAATCGGAAAATATATAAATTGCTATTGACCTCAGTTTCAACCAAAATCAAGTAAATAATTCCCTCTGTTTCTCACACTGGAGAGTGCTAGATAGTGCTTTCTATGTGAGGAACAGCTCAATTACTACTCTCTTCCTGTAATTCAGAACATCTATATTTGTGACTTATGATCTGAAAATTTTCAACCATTTTTGCAACCATTATATTTTCTCTGTCTGTGGTATCTTAACAGCAATGACATCCCTATAGATAAGAACTTTTTATAGTTCCATTCCAACTGTACAGGGGAGTGACTGCATATCTCTTTAAAGTACCCCTGTTACCAAAAGTGGGGTCCAGGTGTTCACTGCTCTAAAGCCAATAAAGAGTCAAGGTTGGTGAAAAGAAAAGTTTGCTTTATTTCAGAGGCCGGCAACTGGCGGGGGGCAGGGTGGGGAGTTGTGGTGAGGCTCACGTCCAAAGGCTGACTCTCCACCCCCCTCACGGGATACGGCTCAGAATATCATCTATAGCCTTTGAGGAGGAACTAAAGGTCCTTGACTTTGTTTAATGACTAAACTCTTATTATTTTGTCTTGTTTGAGCGTTTTTCTTTGTTTCTGCATTTTCTCACTTCTCTTATTAAACTTATACTTTGGCTAAAGTTTTTCTACAGACAAGAGGTAAGCAGAGGAAATGGGGGGGAAGGACCATAGAGTGCTGCTCCGTTTCACCCCTACCTTTTTCTTTTCCCCATAGTTAAGTTGCATGTCACATAGCCTGGAAATTAGACCAAATTTCACATACTTTCCAGTACTGGTGCAAATCAATACTCCAGTTTCAGCTGCTCTGGAGGATGACAGCCTATTTCTTCGGGAAGGTTTCCATGAAGTCCTAAACTTTGTGTAGGATATGTAGCCTTATTACAAGCAGCCCATCACAGACAAAACACCTAAATTTGGTGACAATCTTTCCATTTTATTTTGAATAACATAGCAACAAACAATGTTTTATTTATTTATATAATATTTAGATGGTTTCAGAAAAAGTTGAGATAACCTCACTTTGGATAATTAAAAAGGACAACCCAAAAATGTGGACATAGACTTAGGTCTTGAAATATGTGTAAAACAGAAAGGAGGAAAGTAAATTACTCAGATGGAAGGAGAGCCTGGATAAAAGCATGTGACGGGCAACTGCAAGGTGTTTCAGGGGAACATAAGCAGTTTAAATAGAAAAGATTATAAATTAATAAGAATTATAGGAAATAAGCCTGAAAAGTTATGTTGGAGACAGAGTGTAAAAAGTGTTGGAAGTTAAATAAGGAATTTGAACCCAATCTCAAGTCATTCAGTTTAGCTGAAAGTCTTTTAAGATGAACAGTGTTACCATGAAAGTATGTTTAATATGTTCAAAAAGTGTGCCTACAATGTATTTTAAAAAATGAGTGGTAGCTTAATTCATAATGAATGATTTCTAAAAATATTATAAATCCATCCAAATGACTTGATAGCTAAAACATATGTAAGTTTACAAGTAGGAATGTTATAGATAAGCACACTTCTTTATCTATATTGACATGATTTTGAGATTGCACATGAATGAGACTGTGTGTTGAATAAGAAATAGTGGGTGGAAGACTATGCATTCAGCAATAAATTGTATTTTAGATGGACATTTATGGATGTGGTGAGTTTCAATATCTGCCTATTGAGACCTTTTGCTTTTACTGTTTTGGTTGAATATAGTGTTGAGTTGAGAGCCTCATGTTCAGACTGGCACTTCAGGTCTCAAAGGATTAACCTGGTGAAGAAAAAAAAAATCCCACTCTAGGAGAACTGATGACATGTTGTGTCCAACTGACTGAGATGAAATAAATTGACTTTTTCTAAAATGCGTGTGTTGAAAATTCAAGTGTATGGTGTATTGCAAAAAAAGGGGGGGGGAACAATGAAACTTTTTCATCAAAACAAGCCAAGTAATTTTAAAAATTCTTGGAGATAAATGTAAATCTCATGCTTCAAGGAAAAATCTAGTAAATATTTAACATGTTATTTCATGAGACAGACTTGTGTATGCTGTTGACAGAAGGCTTAAGATGGAATAGACATTGCAAGCTAACATAATATTTTAACTTTTTAGAAGACAAAAAGAATGCGATTTCAAAATATTTCTTTTTCTATTAGTTCTGAAAAGAATTCTCACAGAGACAAGTGAAACAAAATGTAACTTTCAAGCTGGTTTAAGAAAGATACCCAAATTAATTCAAATGAATTGTTATCATGAGTTACAATTCCTGTTACTTCAGTGAATATTGGACAGAGTCTTAAATTTTTATTTTGGTGATCAAAGGTTACATGTCACAATAATTTCAATGTAGTTATTCTTGGTTAAGGTGCTGTTTAACTAGTTGGAGTGACTATCATAACACACAGTGTGAGTTACAGGTGCAGAGGACATCAGTCACTGGAACAAGTCTAGTCCAGCCCCAGGAACTTGAGATGTTCCTTTCTGAAGGACTGTCCAGAAGTCAAGTTGTTCTAAGACAAAGGTAAAACTGATTAGGCTTCTGTAACAAACAGAAAGCTAAGAATTCTCTGGACCTTGGGTCCCAGCATGGACACAAACGTTACGTGTCTGCTGTACCCTTATTTATAACAATATTGTTCTCACAATGAATTCTTACCATGCATTCTCTCCTCTTCTTTCTTCCTTCCTTCCTCCCTCCCTCCCTCCCTCCCCCTCTTTCCTTCTTTCTTCCTTTCTTTCTTTCTTTCTGCTTAAATTTTCCTGTACTTTTACAATCAAACCAAAACCAACAATTTAGCCATTTCACTTGATATTGAATCTTTCCAACTTTTTTTGTTCGTTTCAGTTTATCTTCCAACCCCTCACCAACTTTTATTCCTGATGTCTTTAATGCTCCAAAATGCAGGCCGTTTTTAAAATTAACTGATATTTGGCTTCCAGACTCATTGTTAGTGGGGAAGAAAGTATTTATTGACATCTACCAATAAAAGTATTTATTGACATTAATCATTTCCCTTAGCAAGGGACCTGTCTTTGATCATCTGCCAAGAGGAAGGTAGCCACTATGGGAAGGGAGATAAGGTCATGGGATCACGGAGTCATCAGGGACCTGGAAAATGAGAGAAGTGGCTAAGCTCATCCCTCAGGAATGAATGGAAATCTGAGGGAAATCTGGGGTGCCAATAGGGGTGAGGGAAACAGAAATGAGAGGATGGTAGAGAGGAAAAGGATGGTCTATTGTCAGACAAGACAGGAGGCAGGGGTGAAATAAAATTCATATCTTATGATAAGACAAGAAAAATTTAAACATAAAAATTCTTCTCTGCCCTTTGGCCGCCTCTCTCCCCCTACTGTGCATTGTGTATCTGCATTATGCATCCACTAAACCTCCCCCATTGGCAGAAATACCTACTCCACCATAAAGAGCAACATTCTCCTAGCATCAGCAAGACAACTCCTTAAAAGATAACATTCTTTCTTGATCTCATAAGGGGTCACATGGCAAATGGCACATGGTCATTCTGGATTCTGTAAACTGTCAATAACACATCATTTGATGTACAACCCTCTGTCTCAAAAAACTTATAAAACCATGCTTTGTCTTCTTAATGGGCAGGACAGTTCTCAGAGTTTTCTGAGATGCTCTTCCTCAATTAAAATCCTCAAATTCTGCTCGAATAAAATTTTCCATTTCTTTCTTAGATCAACTGGTTGATTTTTCGTTGACATAGGGAATTTAATTGAGGATGTCATAGGGGTTTTTAGTAACTGAAATCACCACCACAGGATTTGTAATTGCCTGAATTGTTGCAATGTAAATTCCTACAAGTTTTCATCACTTTTAATACCAAAGTCTTCCACATACACATATGGAATTTATAAGTAAATGGCTGATCTAATATAAACTAATTTTTAAAAATGGGAACTAATTCCATATCTGGTAGAATCAAAGACATTACAAAGATAAATCAGAGGTCATAAATTCTGGCTTCCCTGTGAAGTTAGGGAAATTTTGATAGATGATTTTTTTTCTTCTGTGTGACAAATAACAGGGGTTGGATCAATTTAAAGTTGCTCTGAAGGGGCAGTGAAATCCCTAGATTACACATGTTTTTATCAAAGTTTTTTTTCTTGAGAATTTCTGGAGATCTCTATGCATTTGGCGTCTTTGGATGTGTGATGGTTAATCTCCTGTGTCAAATTGACAGATCACAATGTGCCCAGATTAAACATTATTTCTGAGTATGTCTATGAGGGTGTTTCTGGATGAGATTAGCATTTGAAATGATGGGCTCAGTAAAGTAGATTGCCCTTCCCACTGTGGGTGGACATCCAATCCTTTGAGGGATTGAAGAGAGCAGAAAGCAGAAGGAGGAACTTGTTCCCTTTTTCCTGTCTCATAGTTGAACTGGGACATTTCATCGTATCTTTTGTGGACCTTGGGTTGGGATTTACACCATCAATTCTCCTGGTTCTCAGGCCTTCAGTCTTGAACTGAATTACACCACTGGCTTTTCTAGTTCTCCATTTTGCAGATGGCAGATCGTGGGACTTCTCATCCTCCATAATCACATAAACCAAGTTCTCATAATAAATCTCTTTACATATATAAAATTGTCCCTCTATAACCACTCTCACTGCCAAAATCTATACTAGTAAGGATTCTCCAGAGAAACAGAACCAATAGTTTCTATTTATAGAGGATTAAATATTCCAGAGGTGTATTTGTTTTATTTTTTTCCAAAGGGATAAATCTAGCTTGATAAGTTATGCCATTCTCTTCTAATTCATCCATTTCTGCTTTTTGTTTTATTCACTTCTTTCTTCTGATTGTCTTAGTTTTAATTATTGCTCTTTTATTTTTAATTTTTTTGAGAGATTGCTTTAAAAGTAAAAACAACTAAGGATACGATTTTATTTTCATTACAAAAACATTTTATTTTAAAAGAATTTTAGATTTACAAAAGTGTTCCAAAGAAAGTACAGAGAGCTCTGATCTATCCTTTCCAACCTGCTTTAATGTTAATATTTTACATAATCATGCTACATTAATCAAGCTAAGAAATTAACATTAGTACAATTCAATTAACTAAAATACAAACTTCATTTCACCAATTTTCCCAATGTGTCCTTTTTCTACTTCAGGATCTAATACATAGCATTTAGTCATCATGTTTGCTTAATCTTCTCAGTCTGTAACAAATTTTGAACCTTTCCTTATGTTTCATGACTTAGAAAGTTTTGAAAGGTACTGGTCAGATATTTTGTAGAATGTCCCTAAATTTGGGTTGGTCTGGTATTTTCTCATGATTAGCCTAGGGGTATGAACTTTTGTGAAGAAGACCACAGATGTGAAGTACCCTTTCCATCACATAGTATTGGGGGGTGTGTGTGTGATAAAACTATAACATTATTAAAGATGTTAACTTTGATCACTCATTTAAAGTGGCATCTATAGAGTTAATATTCTTCCCTTTCCATACTCCATTAATTAGAAGCAATAGTAGTATCCTATAAAATGTAAACAACCCCATATATCCATCAACTGCTGAATGGATAAACACATTGTAGTACATGAAATGATGGAATAATTTTCAACAATAAAAAGAATCAGATTACTGGTACTTGCAAAATCACAAATGAATTTTGAAAGCATTATGTTATGTGCAAGGAGAAAGATTCAAAAGACTGCATACTGTATGATCCCTTTTATATTAAATTCTGGAAAAAATCAGAAATCAGATCAATGGTTTCTAGGGCCTAGATGTGAGAGTAGGAAATCA
Source organism: Physeter macrocephalus (assembly GCF_002837175.3). NCBI lineage: Eukaryota > Metazoa > Chordata > Mammalia > Artiodactyla > Physeteridae > Physeter > Physeter macrocephalus. The sequence goes on along the minus strand of NC_041220.1, from coordinate 76,116,866 downwards.
AGTATAAAGAATCATGCATTTTGGAATGATGGAAATATTCTAATCCTAATTTCATAGTGGTTACATGATTGTTTAGGGTTGCCAAAATTTGTAGTAATTGCATGTATTAAAAATAAAAGTGAATTTTTCTGTGTATAAAATATATCTTGATAAACTTATCTTAATACAAATGTAGAGCCAAAATAGGCTATTAAAGACAAGGCTGACAGTTGCCATTAAATGCCCACGAGGAAATACTGAGTTCCCACTATAAACAAGTGGATCTCAGGGTGAAGTATATAAAAGGAAAGCAAAGTTTCATAAATATAGACTCTGTCAGTGCCCCATCATATAACACTGGGCACTCAATATTTTCCTAAAACTGATGGTTTCCTACTCAGAGCAGAAGTGAGTCTTAGCCTCAAGGTTTTCTTTGACTACTGCAGCCCATTATATCCACGGACATGGACGAACTAACCATTCTAATAGAACAGTCCTCAACCAATGACTTATCAGAGTTAGTGGGTAAACCTCCTTGTCCCCCTGTTAGGACTGAGCTCCAGTACCCACATGGTATCCTGTTTGATAAAGCACTCTTCACTCTCTTTCTTCCCTTCCCTCACTTCCCCACTGCCCTACTGGTGTTTCCAGGATCACAGGCTCAATAAACCACTTTTACTCACATCTTATCTTGAGACCTGCCTCTGGGGGAACCAATCTATGGAGACATTTGGAACAAATTTTTGTTAATAAGTAACATGATCCCTGAGGTTTCATGATAGGATAGCACTCCCTCAAAGGGGAACTAAAAATACCAAAGCAAAGTTGTCTTATCACTAATATAAGGCCCGTACTTTATACTAGTAACAGGCCCTGTGGGGTTTATGGAGTGGTGACAAAGACTCTCTCCTTGACCAAACTTCAGTCAGGTTCCTTTGAACCCTGACTGAACTCCAACTTTGGGCTTCTGTGCTTGTCTTTACATGGCCTAGTTTAAGTGAGAATCCAGCTAAGTCACTTTAGCAAGAATCCTCTACCCTCAAAATCTGATCACCCTGGCCTGCCTTCAGTAAGAATCCTATTAAGTTCATTTAGTCAGAATCCCCCCAACCACTGATGTTTCCATCTCCCAACCCCTCAACTTGAACCTTGGCTATAAATCCCCACTTGTCTTTGGACAATTTGGAATTCAGCTCAGTTCTATACTGAGACTTCTTTTCCTTTACTGCTATCATTCCTCAATAAAACATGTTTTTACCAGTTTAATTACTGTCCAGCTCTGGTTTTCTTTGACAGTAGTTACAATTGGCAGATCCCAGATCAACAGACTCATGGGGCTAGAGCTACTTCAGATTTTCTGCCTTTGGTTCAGAGTAATCCCAGGCATAAAAGCAGTGCCAAGCAAGTCATGTGGTTTCCATGATCCCAGCTGTGAAAGAGGAGAACTAGAGATACTGGAATCCTGGCCAAGTCTCAAGTAGATAGATTTTTAAATATTTGGTGTTCGATTAGCGAACTCTACTGGTATAGACTACAGAAAGTATTTTTAGCCCAATTTGAAATGCCACATACATTGTATAAGCAGAGTTTGGTATTTATTCTCTTTCATTATTTTAACTCAAAAGTATTCATACTTTCATGAGTGATGAGAAAGTAAATTGAGTGACAATGGTCTGGGATGAGAAATATGAGAAAGTTCAAGACCTCTTAATAAATAATACCTGCAGTATCAAGGGGATATTTTTGAAGGACATTATAGCTGCATATAAATGTGAAGAATTATTACTGTATCTGGAGACCTTCTACTTGAATTAGTTCACTATATATTATTTTGGTTTGGGTACATGTAAAAAAAGAAGCAATGAAAAATCATAAACAGGGATTACATGAAAATTAAAGATGTAACAAATGCTAATGGAATTGTTACACTGGCTGGTAAATATTTCTGAAAGGATTTCAAAACGAAGAGTTATTTAAGTGAAAAAAATTCAGTCATTAACATCTTGATAAACATTCACAGCATGTTTCCAGTTTGTGTTATTCTTTTTCATGCCACCAAATATAACTATTATAATAGTAATAAGAGAAAATTATAGTTTTTTTTGCATTACCCAAGCAATTATTTTTATATTGTATATATTAAGTATATATATATATGTATATTTGTGGGATATCTCTATGGGTAATAAGGTAATATTTGGTATCATTTCTATGAGTTACTGACCACTGGTCAGCTGATTAAAATGAGTTTGGGTGAATTACCATGTAAAATATGGCAGAAATATGAATAACTACCTATATAATGAAGATTATTAGTAGTCAAGATAATAAGAACAAGAGAGATATTGTTAATAACCTAAACAAATAGTACTTTCTCAAAGTCATTTTTGTCAGAAGAAAAATGCATGAATGTAATATTACAGGATTATTTCTCTAAATTACTTTATTCCTAACAACGATTATTAATTATTACTTAAAATAATTTTCAGTTATCAATAGAAAACTTTTTTCTTTTTCTGCTGTTAAAAATTTCTAAATAATACAAGAATTTCTTCATATGCCTTTTGTTTATAGCTTACAGATTTTAAAGATTTAATTCTGCTTGTTTCTTATCTAAAACTCGTATAAATAGGGCATAAGCATGCTTGATACAGTTAGCTTCTGACAATGCGGTCTGGACACAAACCCAGCAGTGTGAGCAAGTACACACTAGATGATCTAGTTGATCTAGATGATCATTCTTGCATGAATGTTTCAGGTCTTCTGTGATTCAGGAAAGCCTGTGACAAGATTTTCAGCTGGTGACTGCTGAGGCCAGTCAGAGTATACCTGCCAGGGGAGTTAAGTAAGGAACTCTGGAACATGCAAAACAAAACGCAGTGGTGATTGTTTGGCTCCGTGTGATCTAAGGGGAGAAAATCAGTCATCACTGGGAACACTGCACTGTTCAGATAAGATATGTTCAGGTTCTCAAGGGAACGTAAGGCACCCACTCTCACTAAATAAGCAGTAGAGTAGCATTCATGGATAATGTACAAACAGAAGAGCCCTCATCAAGCTTCATGTGGCAGAAAGAGCACTGGCTTGGGAGTTGAGAGACGTGGTTCACAGTTTTGTCTCTAATATATGTTACTTGACTTTTGAACTTAGATAAACTAGTATTTATAAGCATTAATTTTCTCATCTGTAAAACAAGAATAATAATACCTCTGACTACAAAAGGATCATTATAAAGATCACATGAAATAATATATGTAAAAGGTTCTGAGTTCCCAATATACATTCATAGGTATCAGTGTATATAAACAAAGAGATCTGTTTTGTGATCAAACATCTGGACTCAATCCTAATTCTACTACATACTCCCTTATTTTGTGTGTCTTCTGATTATCAACTTCTTTATCTTTAGAATATTTGTAATTATATGTCACCATACTTTTCTGGAAATTATATCAAGTAACACTTGTAAAACAGTACAGTGTCTGGCACATATCAGAGCTTCATATAGAAACTGTTCCTTTGTTTAGTAATTTCTAACACAGAACATTTACTTTGTGCTAGACACCATGTATATATCAACTCATTTTATTCCCATAACAACCTTCAGAGGACTCTATGATTATCATATCCCTTTTATAGATGAGGAAATCTAGGTGCATGGCAATTAAGTAATTTATCCAAAGTCATACAGTGAGTTAATAGTGGTGCCAGATTTCAAAATTAGGCAATAGAATTTCAGAGCTCTGCTGTTAACCATCATACAACACTGTCTCAAAGTGGAATTGTTGAAAAAATATTGTTCATAGTCATCTACTGTGTGTAGGACTCTGTTCTGAGTACTGTGCATATGAAGTAGAATAAGATTGAGTTTAATATATATTTAGGGAAAGAAGAGGTCTGTAAAAACCACAAATAATTTAAGGGAGAATAAGTGTCCCTAAGTGTTTGGAAATAGAACCATCTCTCAGAAAGGTTATAGTTTCACTGCAAGGATGGAACTATTCTTATGTTTTGAAGTCCAGGTGGACATTGGTGAGAAGAAGACATTTTGGAGGAAGGAAGGCAGAAAATCAAGGGCGTATCCAATGTGATTTTTTGGGAGAGCGACAATGAGAGAAAATTCTATTTCAATTCCTTTAGGGGTTGACTGTGATAAAATTTCTACTCTCAACAAGCTCATTATGAATTTCTTCTCAGTGATTCTATCAGGCTGAATTTCTGGATACAAAAAGACAAAGAGTCTTAACAGTTTGGAGAGTCTGATTAGAGGATCAGAAGTATTTTTGTTTGGTGATAATTCCTGCTACCATGGTGAAGATAGTTTGGTTTACCTTACTTATTACATGTGGATCTTTGGGAAGCAGTTTCTACAATGAGAATGTGATTAAATTCATTTCTAAGCTAGACTCAAGTCTGAATATACTCTGAGATTTCTTATCAAAAGGAAAAATTGCTACTTTACACCTGATAAAATAAATTATTTTGGGATAATTTTAGATGGTAAGGCAGAACGATTAATAACCTGTAAAGATGGATCTCCCCTGCTTATCAGAAGACCTTGAAACTGGGCCTCAAAGAAGCAGGTGGCTTGTAGTCTGTTACTCAAGGAGAAAGTCCAGATTACTCTTTTACTTGCTAGGTTCAGTATAAAATTCTGAAATGAATAGAGTTTGAGGAAAGACTGATCAAAATCTGTCATGCAAAACTATTTTCACCATAAGCAGTTAAAAAGATAAATAATTTAGTTCTCTTACTCCCATATGTGTATATTTCATTGAAATTAGGGACGCTGTCCTGATACCGGAGAGTTGAAACAATTATTCTTCCCCTTATCTAGGTTGTCTAGTCAAAATGATGTGCCATATGTCTCCAAGCCATATGTCCACTGATTTTTTTTTAAAATTCTAGTTTCTGCCAGAAAATTGGCTCTGGCTGTTAATTTCTTCATGTTATGAATCCTGTCTGGCTTGTTCTACTATTTCCTTTGAACTTTTTCAGTTCCCTGGAATGAGGGAATTATGACCTGGATTTTCTCTATTCAGTTCCAGTGACATATTAGAAAGAAAAACATCATATCTGCAACATACCTGGTTATTTAAAAATGCATGGAGATGTGCTCTCTGGAATAGAAAATCCTGTAATTCCATCAGAATCCTCAAGGGAACTTGATTAAATGATTTTATCTTAAAATAAGAATTAGCGAATATTTACTCTTGTTTATCGTAACCTTGCAAGCTGTTACCTATTTAGTTAACACTCTACTGTTTAGTAATTTGTTCCTCTGATGTTATCAAAAATAAATCTAAGTGATGAACTTGGGATAGTTGAGTAAATGTAGTGCATAGGAAAAAATGCAATCTCTGTTTAGGTTGTTGTTACACTACACTACTAAATGTGCAAAGAAACAACTATCGAAAAAAATGATCAAGAGCCAAACTGGCTTGTCTGGAATTGCCCAATCAGTGGCTCTCTAAAGCTATGTGTGTGGAGCAACAAAGTGCAACTGGAATAGAAAGTGCCACTGAGACAGCTGCTCCTGTCTTAAAGAGCTTAGTAGGAAGTGAAGTGTGTGTTGAATAAATGAATACATGAATGAATGGATGAAGCTATTTTAACTCCAACCAAACTTTCTGACTGCAGTGAAGGAAGGGTGTGATTCATGCCTTTTGAGTTAAAGGGAAGTTTATATTGAGGTTGACTTGGCCTTGTGCACAGTACTGGCTGGCACAGGGCAGACACCAGAAACCAACAGGTAGGATTTTAGCATTAACCAGGTCAGCACAGTGAAGTTGAGGAAGCTTTCCAGATTTTAATTATAAACACATGGCGTTTCCATCTCAATCCATTTATTTCTTGGTTCTACAGGCATTAATGAAGGCCTATGTGCCAAGCAGTATGCTGGACACTAGGCATAAAGACCACAAGTGGTCTTTACTCTCAAAATCCTTTGGTCCAATGAAAGAGACAAACTAGCAGTTTGTTCCAATTCAGTGTGATTCATGCTATAACAGAGATTTGTTCCAGGCTTTATGGGAGCAGCATAGCAAACAAGCACAGAGGCTTTCAGAGTTGGAATAAGTTTTACACAGGAGGTGGGATGTAGAAATACCCAGATTCAGCATTGTGAATAGAGGACCAGACTGTAAAAACACAGACAAGAGAAGAGTCTGGTGTGTTTGGAAAATAGGCGGTGCTCTCCATGGATGTAAAGAACATATTTGGGTGGTAGCCAGAGATGAAGATGAAGCTGGTAGAATCACTTGGAGATAATCTGTGAAGCCCTTTGTATGACGCGTAAGAGGGGTTGAACTAATGCAGGCAACATGTATGATCTAGATCAATTGAGGTAAGCCACACAGGTAAAGTCCAAGTGGACACAGACATTCTCTGAGAAGGTACATATGAAAGGATACTCCCATGGAAGATACAGGATTATCTGTTGTCATCTTAACAAAGGATTGTTGTCATTTGTTTAGCTTTTGGTAATAACTAAGCATTACCAATGAGTAACGAGTAATGGTTGCTATGAATAATCGTTGCTATGGCCTTGTTAGAGACACCCGGAGAGACCTCAGGAAAAGAAAGGTGACCCAACTTAGCTCTTTATGTGGCGAAGAGATTCTAGGATGTGCTAAAATATTTATGATGTGTGTGTGAAAGTGCACACATGTGTGCATATATATTTATTTCTTGAGTTCAGAAGAAGGGGATTGTGCAGAAGATAACATAATAAAATCACAGCTTTGGTAAGCCTCCAGGACCAATTGGAGCAACTAGTTTTAACATGGTAATTTTATGTACAGATAGACTAAATAACATTCTTCACTCAATGCTGGTTTCCTTTGCATTTTAAAAATGTAGCTAACTAGGCTCTGTCTGAGGATTTTATTAAAAAGTTAGTTAGAATTGGAATTTGTGTTTCCATGTTGAATTAGTCAATGATGACAGAAAAAGCATCATCCTGACATTTTCTTTTGTGTACTTTTCAAGGTGAAGAGAGAGAAGAGTTTTTTTTTTCATGTTTCTCTCCTGTTTATGAAAGCAGACACTAACTGGACATAAAGCATTAAGTGATGTTTATACAAGCACACTTAGGGTGATTTATAAACTTCTTGAGCAAGTTACCTTATTTTGGGTAAACATTTTATATATACATATGTCCAACACATTTACTCACTCAGATTCCAGGAAAAAACAAATGCCTGTAGATCTTAGTTGTTACCTCTGTGATGTTAAAAAAAAAAAAAAGAAAAGAAAAGAAAAGAAAAAAAAGATCATTACCTGAGTATTTAAATCCAAATCAAATGCATTAAAACAACTCTATATTGGATTTTTAAACCTGAAGAACCAGAACTCCATGTATTTCTAAAGCTTCTGAAGTTGATTTAAACCCTCAAACTTGGAGCTCTTTTCTATTATAGTAAAAACAAAATTTTATTGAAGTATAGTTGATTTACAATGTTATGTTAGTTTCAGGTGTACAGCAAAGTCATTCAGTTATACATATACCTGCATTCATTCTTTTTCAGATTCTTTTCCCTTATAGGCTATTACAAAATATTGAGTATAGTTTGATGTGCTATACAGAAAGTCCTTGTTGGTTATCTATTTTATACACAGTAGTGTGTATATGTTAATCCCAAATTCCTAATTTATCCCTCCCACCCCTCCTTTTCCCTTTGGTCACCATAAATTTGTTTTCTATGTCTGTGGGTCTATTTCTGTTTTGTATATAAGTACATTTGTATCTTTTTTTTAGATTTGGAGCTCTTTTTAGAACCAGTGGAGGCTTCTGTTTAAGAAAAGCTTCATGGTAATAGAGGCAAGATGAGAAGTTCATTTTATATTGTAAATCATGATTTCCATACACCAGTAATTATATATCCAATAGAAGAAGCAAATGAAAATTCTCATTTTATAATAAAGCTCTAATTGAAATTTACTTTAAACTCATGTAATGAATTCCTTGTGGGCAATTAAAAAGATTTCTTTATTTATAAAAAGGTTTTTGCTGTTCCTTGCAATTTATATAATTAGGTGCATAGCAGAATCCATCAGTACATGTGGATTTGTCTGTACTTTTGCAGAACAATATGATAACTCAGTTTCCAAATTGACAGGAGTGATCTTGAGTGACTTGCTAATTTCATAGACATTTTTCTTATCCACAGATTGTGGCTTAACAGTGCTCTATTACTTTTGTCATAGAGTTGTTATGAGGTTGACATGAGGCAAAATATGTTAAAGCATTTTGTAAACTACAAAAATACATAGGATTTTTAGAATATGACATCGAAAGTCTTGTTCAAAAAGTGATAATTAGCCTTTTTATACTATAAATTTGCTTAAATTCTGATTTTAAAATCTTTCCCCACTGTATATAAGATGTCTACTAACTCCTTCCCATTAAATAGAAGGACCTAATGGAGAGACTGACCTTTTTCTCTAGTCACTGCTTTAAAATACAGTTCTATACACATCAAAGTTCAGAGCTATTAAGTCCATTGGCTTACAGATGAAAGTAGATGAAAGCTAGGTACACCTATTCCACGTTATTTTATAATGTACTATTTTTGTAAATACCTTTAACGAAATGAAAACTGATAAATATAATATTTATTTAGGCCTCTAAAGAAAACCTTCAATTTAGTTTTCAGTAATATTTATAAATGTAATTTAAACGTCTTTCTGTCTCCTCTACTCAAATTACAGCTGTCAGTCCTAAGAAAACTCAAGAGACTACTGGATACAATTTCCTGCCCTGACTTTTTGGTCAGGATCAATCTGCTTATCATGTCCCAGTATAAACAAATCGGGGTGAAAAAGAGGGGCCAAGCTTTATTGGAAGTAACTGAAAGAAAACTTGATCAAGCTGGACGTTGTTAAAAAGGGTGTATTTTAATAAGTGAGTTTTGCCAGGATGTGCTTGAAATTGCTTTCATGCTAAATAGAATCTGATCGAAAATGACAGTGTGTGGACAGCCAGTTATGTATTTGAGGGCTTTTTGGCTTGGCTTTCTTGGACTCACTGAACAGACAAAGTTTGCTTCTAAGTACATTTCTTGATGTACCAGTATGGTTTTGGTGGCACCGCTAAAGATAATCAAATGAAGTATCTAAGGGTAACTCTGAAGCAAAACAGGCATCAACTTCATAAATTAAAGTGAGTTCATTGTTTTATTTGCACCTCTGCATGCTGGGTTCTATCACAGTTACTCAAATTATCACTTCCAAAAGAGCACTTGAGAAAAAAGCCTAACAGCTGTTAGATACGACGTCTGTTCGTTAATGTTAAGTAAAACAAAGTAAAGAGACTTATTAGCAATTTAGATCTTCAGAATAAAGTGAGACAGATTACCCACCTGTTAACACCTGTGTTCCTAAAAGTTCACATGATTACTAACAGGTGGCATTTATGAGTAATTTATGATGGAATAAGTGGTCATAAAAATCAGTAAGTACCTTTTGGCTTCCAAATAAATAAATATATAGTTGTGATGCCTAATAAAAACTTGTAAACATTGTGATTTAAGCAAGAACTGAAACTGTATCTTAATTGTACCGGAGGAAGTTTAGTTGGTGGAATAGAGTTTTGAGTTGGACCATGAATATTGTAGAGTAGTCTAAAGGATATTTGTACTCATGTTTGAAAGGGTATGATGAAACTGTAAAAGAAAATAAAAATAATTTTATAAACTCATGAATAAAAGTATAATAATCTCTGTTCATGAAAATTCAGTCACTTAATGCATACTGGGTACATCCACAGGCAAAGAATGGTGTCTTGAAACTAAGTCTTGTGCTTTAAAATCATGATCAATTCGGGAGAAAATTGATTGCTTTATTGATAGGCTTTTTTACATATTAAGTTAGCATTTACTTGAAGTAAATGGTTGTTTTCCTTTGGAAAACATCTACATCATTTAAGGAGTGTTACTAGTGTGTCTAAATTGAAGTTGCTCATGTGCTTACATAAAAAGGGAATTATTTCACATGTAAAAATGGATACTAACAAAAGTTATTATCATGCATGTATCATTTCGACTGTTGAAAACAGTGAATTTAATTTATTGCTGAGAATATATGAAATACACATTAATTTATATACACCGATTAAGCCATATAGACTTACAAAATAAATACATTGAAATATATGCTATCAATTGATATATTGGATGAGTATCATGCTGCAGTCTTAGTTACTTTTTCTTTTTGTCTCAAGATTTATTTTGTTCATTCCACAGTTAATTTTTTGGATTGTATATAGTCTCTGGTCAGGAAAATAGGGTGTCCCCAAGTCGTCAATGAATATGATGCTTAATATAGGAATTTCAGTGCTATATTTTTACCAAAGGGAAGAGCTACAGGAGTTAATATCTGAAAATCTGCCTGTACAATTGGAGAAAGAGTCCCCCTGACTCTTGCCCATAAGCAGCTCTGAAGCAGAATGGGAAAGCTGAGGATTGTAAGAAATGCCTGTACCATCATGATGCTATAAAACTCTGTGAACCACTTTGACTGCAGAGTGGGAGCTAGTGAGGCATCTGGAAGCTTGCTGTGTCTGTTCACCTTGGCCCCTGCTTTGCTGAGCTTGATGATAATGGCTTCTGCTTTGCTGAGCTTCCTATTCTCATGAAAGTTCTTTGCAGTGACAAACTCTACCTCAAACATAAACAAGGAAGGAGATGCCGGGAAACAAATTTCCTGATCTTAGAAGAGACAGGTGGTGATAATGCCAAGTTGACAAGCACTCCTGCACAGGTGGATACTCATAAAATATTTTTTTTCATTTTTTGTTTTTGTTATTGTTTTTGTGTTTGAATCAAATTTATATATGCTGTTCTTATTTCAGGAATAAATCACCCGCTATGTATCACTATTCCAACTATACCAAAATGAACTAAAGGACCATGAAAAATGTCTCTACAAAAAAACAAAACAAAACAGAAACCAACACCTATTATCTGAGCCTTATTCAAGTCAAAAGGAAGTTAACACTAAGGTTGGGATTCCTAGTTAGGAAGCTGAGGGGTAGAAATCTAATGGAGGTTTGGAGCATAGGCAAATCTACCAGCTAACTATTATTCTTTACAAATTCATAGCTGCAGAAACCTAATGTACTTTTTCTAGTCCTTCAACCTTTATATGGCTGCAAGTTTCTGAATCAAAAATCCATAATTGATGCATCTTACAGCATTCACATTATCCAGCAAATTTTGTTGCTAATAGATGGCCTTTAAAAATTGTGTCTAAGAGGGCAATATAGCATAGTACTTAACAATGTTTTTACTTGGATTAGAAAACCAAAAAACAAGCAAACAAACAAAAACCTTATCTCTCCATTTCATGACCCAAACATACTGCTAAATATCTTTAAGACAGGATTTCTTCATTTTTAGATGGGGATAATAATATATTGTTTACTTCTGGGGGGAATGCTTACTCCTTACCTTTAAGATTCCCTTTCTGTGGTTTGAACTCATTATTGCAAAACACATGGGCTTTCTTTCCTATAGTCATTGTCTCCAGTGAGAACAAAAGTGAATTATTAGATTGATAAGAGTTGGGGAAAATAAAATGTCATGGTGAACATCAGTCTTCCCTTCTTCCTCTTGGAAACACTGGTCCTGATGTGGAGAAGGTCCTGCCCAAGTTCAGCCCTGCTTGGAGCTATGAGGATATTTCCAGTTGATGCCAGGGTTCCATAAGCACACTTGCTTATCAGGCCTCAATCCACATAGTCCAACCTGATTTCTCTTCAAGGTGATATTTTAGTTTTTCAACTTTCATTCCTTCTTTTTATGTCTCAGTATGTTCAGAATGTGGGAAACTGGATGTAAGTTATTGGGCCTTTTCAGAGATACCAACATCCACCTTGTAGGACTGTATTTGTATTAAATAAATAAAGTAATCCAGTTACAGTGCATTCAATAAACTTCAGTAAACATGTTGGTTACTGTTACCATAGGTCAGTCTGAAATTAAATATCTGTAAACCAGTTGTTGCATGTGCCTTAGTGTATATATCACTTGTAATTAACATTATTTTTCCAAATGCTGTTCTCCTAGCATAATTTCAATCAAATTTTGAAACATTTCATTGCTCATGGTAGTGGGAATATGTACTAAAAGCCAAGTATTTTGCTTCAGTGATTAGTTAAAAAGTAATATAAAGAAAACATTATTGGCTTGACTTATAAACACCTTAGAATCTCCTACCTTCCCCCAAAAAACTGTAATATTTGATATACTAAACATACTAAGAGCCTTGAGTTTTTCCCTGGAAAATGGAAATATCTGTATTCTCTGTCTTATGAAGATGCTTACATGATTGGCAATATCCACCAGTCCCGGTTCAATGAAATACAATAGAATAGAATTTACCTTAGATTTTAATTAATCTTTATTTACCATTTGAGTTATTATATTTTACTAAGAGAGCTCAAGGACATTCTCTGGGTGATAAATCATTTTATTTTTTACAATAACCTATTTTGCCCAAATTATACTCTCCAACTTTCCATGTAATTACATTTTTCACATAGCTTTATTCTCAATAAACATTTCAAATTACATCTGTAGCTTTTCTTCTGACTCATAAAGCATTTTTTCTACCTTGGTTGTGAAAAAATTGCTTGAATTATGATATTGATGATAATAAAGGATAGCAACATTGTTGAGTACTTACTGTGTGCCAGGTAGCCTTATTAACATTCCCATATTACAGATAAGAAAATGGTGATACAGAATGGTTTAGTGATTTAGCTAAGATTACAAAGCTATCAACTATGGAGCAGGGATTATTATAGTTCAGAGACTCTGGCTCCAATGCACATATGTTTTTATTTTTATTTTTTTAATTTATTTAAAAAATTTAACATCTTTATTGGAGTATAATTCCTTTACAATGGTGTGTTAGTTTCTGCTTTATAACAAAGTGAATCAGCTCTACACATACATGTATCCCCATATCTCCTCCCTCTTGCGTCTCCCTCCCACCCTCCCTATCCCACCCCTCTAAGTGGTCACAAAGCACCGAGCTCATCTCTCTGTGCTAGGCGGCTGTTTCCCACTAGCTACCTATTTTACATTTGGTAGTATATATAAGTCCACATTACTCTCTCACATATGTTTTTAAAAATTACACCATTTTGTCTCATGTGATCTATGTCTCCATATAACAGTGATGAAAAAGCTTAACTGTGTGTTATCTCATACACTTTAATTCTAAAAGAACTCACATGATGCTTCTTTATCTCTTTTGAATGAGATGGGCTAGAATATGGTGATAGATTGATTGTATCCTACCAATACACAAAAAAATTATCTTTAACCTCAAGCTCTGTTCTGAGGCAAAATTAAGTAGGATGTGTGAAGTGCATTTTAGAATAAGGATAGTAAACAATGTATTCTTATGCAAACCTCTTTAATAAATCATTTTGTTAGCAAGGTGAGATTTTAGTGTGAAAAGAGAAGTTGGCTAATCACAGACTGACTCTAAGAAAAGAATTATTCATTGACTCTGTCTGCAAGCTAAATAAAACAAAAATGGAGAACTTCTCTACAAATTCATTAAAGAACTTCGACTTAATTCAAATTTGAGTAAATATCAAACCTGTTATCTATTTGCTTCCAAAATTGTGTTCTGTTGTGTTCTTGGAATGTATATTTAGCATTGGTTAGATAAGCAAAATTATAAAAGTTAATGCAGATCTGAACCATTTTAATTTTTGTTAGGTTTTATATAAATTGTAAACTTGGCTCTAGAATACTCTTCCCAGAATTGACCTAGAATAATTTTGTCCAAGAAGAACAGGTATATTTCTAAAAACATCACTTTACACTAATACAGCAGGAAATAAGTATGTAGTTTCCCTCTATCCTGGTGAAAGGAAGTTATTATTTCCTTCTTTGTCATAGTAGAAATGTAACTTATTGCTTTTATGGAACTTCAAGGGTAAAGCTTGGCTTAAACTTTACCATACCTACATTATCTTATTCATTTTCAAGCAGAATCATATAATGAAAATTGTTTTAATATTCTAAAATGGAAACTGGAAACACTTTAAAGGATAGAACTTCCCTAAGGGAAATAAAAGTGTTGGTTCATGTTGAACATTTGCTCAGTTATTAAAACACAGAAACTAAATGTCCTCCAAACGGCAAGGTGCCCTAATAACTGCAGGCTCAGAAATATGTGTGTCTGGTAAATGAGGCAGAGCAAAAATCTGGACCAGTGTCAGAAAAAAACCTACAAGATTAGTTCACCACCCATTGTTCCTGCTGTTGTATGTCATTTCTAAGACTTCAGGGAAACTAGTTCAGTACGTTCAAGCCGCATTCCAATGTCACAATGGCCACAGATCTCAGAGGAACAAACTTGTCAAGTTCAGAACATGCTCATGTGTACTGAGACAACATTGCAGCAACATTGCATTATGTTTGAGTTTGCGTGTCAGAGGAGGAATTCACGTAAGAAAAGAGAAAAGCATTTTTTGATAGATACAGCACCCTGGGGAAGCTGTGCATGGGATTGGCATAGAGGCAGTACTTCACTGGATGGCAAAAGCACCTCAGCAGACACCTGGCCCACTGTGTTGTAATTGACATCCTAAGAGCACCCCAGGGAATGATGTCAGCTTGGTGTCATCTTTCCTGTTAGAGGATTTCTTAGATGTGATTTGTATATTCATTTTTAAAATTAATTAATTAATTAATTAAATTTTTGGCCATGTTGGGTCTTCGTTGCTGCACGCGGGCTTTCTCTAGTTGCAGTGAGTGGGGGCCACCCCTCGTTGCGGTGCGCGGGCTTCTCATTGCGGTGGCTTCTCTTGTTGTGGAGCACAGGCTCTAGGTGCACGGGCTTCAGTAGTTGTGGCACACGGGCTTCAGTAGTTGTGGCTCGCGGGCTCTAGAGCGTAGGCTCAGTAGTTGTGGCGCACAGGCTTAGTTGCTCCGCGGCATGTGGGATCTTCCTGGACCAGGGCTCGAACCCGTGTTGTCTGCATTGGCAGGCGGATTCTTAACCACTGCGCCACCAAGGAAGTCCTTATATTCATTTTAGAACTGTCCTTCGTAATAGCTTCCTAAATCAATTGAAATGCATTCAGAATGTGTTGATGTTTTCACATAGAAGTCAGAGTTTGGAGTTATAGATACATGGAATTTTTAAAAATCTGTGACCTTCTGATAAAACCCGCTAAATTTTGATCTGAATTTTGTCCCAAAGTTAGTTCTTTGTAATGGCTCTGTCCAATTTATATCTTCCTGTTGGTCACAAAAATTTTGAAAGATAAAAATATTTTATGCAAAAGCAGAAGTAATGTGTTCTAGATCAGGGGTTCATGGATTTATAATTGGAGATAAGTAGCTTCAAGTTAGGAAAGTGAGGTAAAAATTAAAGTCAGTTGGAAAGCGATACCCTTTTGATTTGTGTCATGAAAGGAAAATGGAGAAAGGAGACATTCAAAACTCTCTTTGATGAGTGTAGCACTATAGCATAATTTGCTTATTTTTTTGTTTTGTTTTGTTCATGCAGAAGAAATCTTAGAGAAGTAACTTATTCTGATGAACTGGGAGATTAGGAATTGGATAAGAATATTCCTCATGGAAGAACACTGTCAAAGGAAGATACCCCATGGAGCCAAACAGACTTAGGCAATTTAGAATACATTGAACTATGGTAAAAGGGTTAATTAATATCAAGATATCAAACAAGTAACTGGTATAATAGATAGATAGATGATAGACAGATAGATAGGTAAGGACATATATGCATTTCAAAACAGCAAAATGAGTCCCCAAATTGGAGAATGCACAATGGATAGAAAAGAATATCAAGAATAATTGAAGTGTAAAGTTTTAGATCTAAGCTGGTAAAAATTGAGCAAAAATTCCTGCAGGAAAGGGATGGCTCATACTGGATTAATTCAGAATAAAACAAGCAGACAAAAAAATGACAATACATAATGGAAAATCCAGGGTTAAAAATATAATAATTAATAAAAGAAAATTTAAAAATTATTTATCTTTCTCTTCCCTCAATTGCCCCAGTATTTTTGTTGATAGCTAAGAGAGAGAAAAAGAGTGAAATAGTCATTATGCCACTTAGGTAAGGGAAGGTAAGTCATTACCGTTAGGACTTTACCTGGAACTCTGGAGAGACATGTACAGCTGCTAGGATTTCGAAACTATTAGAAAGCAAGTAGATAAGAGTCCATGTACTTTTTTCTTTGAAGTTTTAAAGAAGAGAAAGACTCAGAGTAATAGGAGATAATATTAATTAGACTATAGAATCACAATTCAGGCTTTCTTAATTTTAAAATTTGGTCTAAAGCCCTACATTAAAAATGTAGAAACTATTTACATGTAGAAATAGGGGTTGAAGTTCAAAATTTGCTGAACTACAGGTTATAGAGGAGGCAAATCAATCATTTTAACAGTTTATCAAATTCTTTATTTATAATAAAGTATCTAGAAATACAGAGATGGATAAGTATTTAATAAGTATCATATTAATAGCCAGGACATAACACTGGAAAAACATAGGGAAAGAAGGAAAATTCTCATGGGATGTTCAGGGGTAGCACAGGAGTGGATGATTCAATTAGAAGGCAAAATTTGTACGATGTTTTGTAGTTTGAATAGGATTTTGCCTGATGGAGAACAGCGGGTGTGTGTGTGTGTGTGTGTGTGTGTGTGTGTGTGTCTTGAGGTGAGAGGCCAGAGATTTCTTCTTTTCTTCCTTCAGAAGAAATAACTGGAACAAAGGAAAGTGAGAGAACACAACTTGCTTAGGGCTCATAAGACACACATCTGATGGGATTCTTGGGTAAAGAAGGGCAGAACTTTATGCTGGGAGAAGGTGTAATATGAGAAAAAGAACGTTATGCATAAAATTCTAGGATAGCTGGGGAAGGCAAACTGGAAAGGTGACTAGGTGACTTCCCAAGGAATACGGAGGTTTTCCTGTGACTAGTGTACGGCTTAGGAGAAAACAGAGCTTATAGCACTGAGCCAGAGAAACTAGTGGTCGTGTGAGATGGAACCCAAAAAAATAGGTGGAGGGCTGTGTGGGAATGCGATCCCTGTGTGTGTGTGTGTGTGTGTATGTGTGTGCGTGTGTGTACACTGTAGCTAATCTTGCAAAATTTCTGAGTGTGATTTTGTCTCTTGTGAGACAGAGAATGGGTGGTATATTGAGATCCAAGACTCATCGGGGGCAGAATCAAGGCAGCCTGCATGGTATTAAAAGATTAATCCCCCCCAAACAGACTTATGTGGTTATCACACCCAACATTCAGTTTACCTGCAGAGATTAAAATGTGCTAACATCCAAAAAGGGAAGCCAGAGGCACCATGGGTCATGGAAATTAGAGCTGGTTAGGACCAGAGAGTTAAGTATAATTTTGAGTCTTGTTAAGGAAGTTTAGCTTTATTCTGATGGCTTAAGTCAGTAAAGGCAAGCATAGCAAGCTGTTTCTTCATTCTTGATTTCTTCTTGTTCCCACAGGAAAGCATTTAGCCAGCAACATCATTTACATAACTCTGTTGCTTTTTACCCTTTTTTCTTTTGGTAGTTAAAAAAATTTTTCTTGTCCACCACACCACGCACACACCCACACACACATGCACAGACACTTACATGCACACACTCTCACACACTCATGTCTTGTGCTCTGCTTTAGTTAATCTGTCTCTTTGCATATTCCCTCTTTTATAGCAAAGTGATATGTTATACATGCATGCAGGGCTACCACTTTGAGTCCCATCAATAGTACAGTGCATTGCCCTAGGTGACACAATAGTGATTCTCTTTGTATGTGACAAGTCCAAAGTAGTGGTGAATGTCATATTCCATCTCAGGTAGGAAGTTAAAATTAAAATCAAGATAGAGCTGATAAATGTATCATCTCGTTCCATAAAAATCTCTGTACAAGAAAACAATGGGCCACCTTTATTATAGATTTGATTAAGCATTAACTATAGCTTACAGAGAAAAGGTGAAAGCAAGGCTTATTCCTAAACTATATAATTCATAAAATTAAGTAAAAATATCTACTGCAAAACTCAGACTTCCTAACTTTTCTGTACCAACTGCTTTATTACAATCATTGCCAAAGCAGTGAGATGGTGAATCACAGAACATCTCCAGTTTAGACCGTCTGTTAGGGGAGCTTTTGAATGTTTCTGTCATGTTAAAAAAAACACTGTTGTAACTTATGCTGTACAAAAGGTTGTGATTTTATAAACTCTATATAAAGACAACATTCTGTTATTGAATTTGCCTCAATGCACTGATTCCTGCAAATAATTACAGGCAATCTCCTAAGGATTTAAAATTTTAAGTATTTAAAAATCTATTTTCATTAACCAACACCAATATAAGATTAAACAGATTTTACCCTGAGATTTCTTTGAGTTAAATCACTGTCATGTATGCAATGTTCCATTTCTAAATAGTCATTCTTTGGAAATGAACAAGTGTTCAGTAGTATGGATGAGCTAAAAGAAGAAATTAAATGAACATCAGGAAAATTAGGTAGTGCCTGTAATTTTAAAGTATTAAGTTATAGATGGATATTTTATACTTATAAAATGCTTGGGGGCAAATGAATGCTTTAGTTGAATTAATACTTAAGAGAAATGTCTTCAAGAAGATATGCCAAACAGGTGTTCTAGATAGTACTAAAATCTAATTATTTCCACTTATTTAAACAAAGATAAAGGGGGATTTACCAAAAAACTCCAATTCCTTGTAGTGTTGCCAATAAGTAAAATTTTCCACAGTTTGTCTCAATGATTAAGCAAAATAGAATAAGCTAGGGGCTGCACTGTCCGGCACGTCCATGTTCTGCCGGGGCCTGACACATCACATTCACAGAGGAAACAGCTCGGTTCTACAATTACTCTCATTAGCCTGTACTTGTGGATTGATAAGAAGTGGCCATTAGCACACATCCAGACCTTAGTAAAAATTCAGATTCACTCACTGTCCTCTAAGAAATCTAGAGCAGAGCTATAAAGAGTGGACCCCCAAACTATAGGGTCTTAAGTGGTTACGTTTGTATTGGGTATACATTTGGGGGATAGGAAATGAAAACAATAGATAATTAGGTGCATTCCTTTGGCAATTTGGGTATGAGCTTGGGGAGAGGTGGTGGCAACATATATTTACTGCCCACACAGCCTAGTAAAACAAACAAACAAACACTGACCTGGCAGTTAAAGTGCTGAAGTTTTGGTTCAAATGCTGATGTTTATCTTCTGAATGATTTTAAACAATACCCTGCCATTTTCTGGTATAAATTTCTTCATCTGTAAAATGACATATTTAAATTAGGTAGGTCTCCTCCAGTTCGAAAATATAAAGGAAATATACAAAGTAGGCAGAAATGATACCAGAATTCTAGTGAACAAATACTGGCAATATTGTTTCCAATGGAAAATTGTTAAATTCAATTGGAAAACATTAAGTTCAAATGGAAACTATTGTTAAATAAAAACAAAATGTAAACTTTGGAAAAGGGAGGAGATTGCCAGTTTTTGAGCTCTCCTTATGTATTGGCACTCTAACAATTCTTCACTTACATAATCTTGTTTAATTCTACCAACATCTCTATGGGATGTAAGGAGGTTGTAGTTGCAATTTGCCCATTTTATATAAGTGGGTAAACTGATACACATTCTCAAAATAATAACAAATATAATTAAGGAAAAAACACTTTACAGGCATAGAAAAGGTTATTGGAGAACACTGAAATGAGAAGAAAAAAACAAACAAACAAAAAACTGGGACCACTTTGTTCAGTAGATAATTACTTAGCCTGAAGATTAAACTTGGAAGCTTTAACCTAATGTTCCATTCTTAGTTGTTTTAAGAATTCACCAATCCATTTATTTTTCTTTTAAATTTGTTTCTCAGATGCATTCAACAAAACAGGTTTAATCCCTACTTTTTGAGAGGGTTAGAGAAGGTTGGAACTGAATGCTTATGATGACCTTGATTTCAAAAGTTTAGAGTAGACATAGGACACATAAGCCATATCAAAAATAATAAAAGTTTGAAACTAATTATTCTACTATTGATTGGATAATACTCTTCTTCTGTGTGTTAGAATTAGGCATCCACACTCTTTGCCATGTAACTTCATAGTGCCTTTTACTATGGGTGGGGCATATATTCCTGCTCCTTTGATTTGGGGATGGGTGAAATGACTTGCTTCGGTCAATGGGATGTGGATGGAGATAGCGTGCAAGTTGCCTTCAGAAGTCTTAAGAAGGAAGTATCCTTGGGCTTCCCTGGTGGCGCAGTGGTTGCGCGTCCTCCTGCCGATGCAGGGGAACCGGGTTCGCGCCCCGGTCTGGGAGGATCCCACGTGCCGCGGAGCGGCTGTGCCCGTGAGCCATGGCCAATGGGCCTGTGCGTCCGGAGCCTGTGCTCCGCAACGGGAGAGGCCACAACAGAGGGAGGCCTGCATACCACAAAAAAAAAAAAAAAAAAAAAAAAAAAAGAAGGAAGTATCCCGAGCTTCCATATAAACTCCTGTGCTCCTGCGATCCATGAATAGAAGAGCATTCAGCAATAGCTGTTTCAGCCTGGGTTCCAGAATGAAGACAGACGAAGAGACCTGGCCCTGAGAAGAAGCCTGAAGTCTTGCCGGACCCAGCCAGGCCCAGCTTAGATCAATGGCCCTGCAGCCACACTGCATGCCTGGGAGCATGAGAATATGTTTGTTGTAAGCCACTGAGATTTTGATATTTTTTGTTACCCAGCAGAACATAACTGATACAGTTCTCAAACTATTTTTATCAGGAGTCATTTTTCATTTTTTTAAAATTGCAGAATCTTGTAGGGCTGAGTCAGGAGAATTAACGCACTGCTCTAACAAACTTCTTAGACTAAGCTTGTACAAATTAAATATTGTATGATACACTAGACTAGATCCTCATTCACCAAATGTTTCACGGGTTAACTCACTAACTCTGTTTCTCAGCTTTAAAGCATCTATTTTCTAATATTTAATTACAGGAATATGAAATTTCTAAAGGGAGAGTTAAACTTATCCAGTGATGTTAATTTCAAATTTTATTTCAAAGGGAAAAGTCCACAAAGGGATGGTTCTTTAGGAATTTGTACTCAATATAGTGTTAAAATGGAGTAATGCAATTTCTTATATTAAAGCTTATACAATCATAACTGAACTATTACATTATAATCAAACAGTCAATCATTAACATTACAATTTTAGATGGCATAAAATCTTACTAAATCAATGTGGAGAGGCCTATAGAAAGCTCTGCTGGCTTTCCTTCTATTTTTGCAGTACAGTCAGGGTACTGTATTGCCCTAAATAATGATGTTTTACTTTGGATCAGTGCTTTTCACCTTTAAGGGGTGTATGGCATATAAGCCACCTAGAGATCTTATTACAATGCAGATTCTGAATCAATAGCTCTGGAGTGGAGACTGAGGTTCTGCATTTTCCATTTCTAATACCCAGACTACTTTCCTCTGAAGGTAAGCTTTATCACAAACTCATTTAAAAAATATTTTCAGTTACTATTGCATATTGTCTGAGATATGTATTCTCTATAATTTCTACTTCTGCAGTATCCTACTTCCTGAAACTCACCTAGTAAGCCAATACTGGAACTAGAACGTAGTTGTTTTGATATGCAGTGCTAAAGGCAGTAATCTGCTTTTCTCTTATTTTTAAATGAAGAAAAATAAATGTAATCAAATCTTTTTTAGATGATTGAGAATATGAGATAGTCATTTTGTTCTAATTTCCATTCATATAATTTTCATCAAACAGTATTAGCGTTACATGAAATATAGTGGGTTGGATTTTCTTTCCCCAAAAGATATGATTGAGTTCTAACCTCCAGTACCTGTGAATGTGACTTTGATATCAAGGCTGCTCCTTTAGCCTGAAATCCTAAATGAAGATAATAAGCAGAACCTCTTTCCAATGCATTGTGGACAAATTGAGTGTATAGGAATATGAGTTGGTTGTTTTAGGTCAATGCAACTAGATGGTGGTTTATTACTATAGTATAATCTGGCCTGGCTTGCCTCATATAAAGTTTATGGGTGGACATTCAGGAAGTTCTTGTTATTATATGTAAAAATTGTGCATGAAATGGTATACCCATCATCTTCGAAGGCTTTGGACATATTTTTATTTGTATCCTAACCTCAAAACTTAATAGCTGCATGACCTCAGACAATTCACGTAAGATCTCTGTGTTTTCTTTTTCTGTATAATATGGACAAAATAATAGACCCTTTATGTAGTATCATTAATGCTGGTGCTCTCTTCTTCCTGGCAGGCTCGGATTCCACCTCCCACTTGAAGTGGGGAGAGCCCATGTGACATGATCTGGCTGAAGAAAGGTGAGTAGAAACAACATGTATCATTCTTGGGCAGAAGTTGTAAGTGCCACTGCTTGCTTCACCTCTTTCTTTCCATCTACCATGATAATGAGTAATTTTAAATAATTGTCTGCTCCCTTATCCCAGATCTTGGATTGAAAATGAAGTAGTACAGAACCCCCAGTCAACTCTGAATGGACATGTAGTAAAATATTATGCTTGGAGTGCTTACGTCAGCATAGCCTAATCATCAGGATGGGCTCTTTCTGGAGACTCTGAGGGAGTATCTCTTCCATGCCTGTCCCCCAGCCTTTGGTGGTTGCCAGAAATTCTTGGTATTTTTTTTTTTTTGTGGTATGTGGGCCTCCCCCTGCTGTGGCCTCTCCCGCTTCGGAGCACAGGCTCCGGACGCGCAGGCTCAGCGGCCATGGCTCACGGGCCCAGCCGCTCCGCGGCACGTGGGATCCTCCCAGACCGGGGCGCGAACCCGGTTCCCCTGCATCGGCAGGAGGACGCGCAACCACTGCGCCACCAGGGAAGCCCGGTATTCTTGCAATTGTATCTGCATTACTTCAATCTCTGTTTCTATCTTCACATGTGCTTCCCCACTGTGTGTGTCTCTGTGTGTTCTCTCCTCTCATAAGGACATCAGTCATTGGACTTAGGGCTCATTCTAATTCCATATTATCTCATCTTTACTTGATATCAAATATTTCTGGATTGATATGTGAGTCATGAAATATGAGCTTTGGGATGTTTCACACTGACAATTTAGGTTCAGTCTAGAAGAACTATCTGCCACTTTCATTTACAGTTTATTGGCTAGAACTAGTTTACGTGTCCTGAGTCAATTAGACGGCAGCCTAATGTAATTCTACTAGATGCTTGGAAGAGATAAGAACCAAAAATAATGGACAAAGAGTATTAGTGATAACTACAGACTCCATCCAAGTTACTAACTACATATATTACATTGAATTACAAAAGTATCATATGATGTGGCTCCCCCCTCCCAGGGGCAGCATGCCTTTCTATAGAAATACCACAAACTAATGTATTTACTAAATATAGAAAAATTTTTTTCAGTTAACATAACAAAAAAATCCCTTCTATGTACATAGGGTTTCATCAGTTCCCTGAGACACAAATTTTGAAAGAAGAGTTTATGCTTTTATTTATAAAGTTGTTTTAAAATAAATCATCACCTTAAAACCAACATTTATGATATCAATCACTCCCTTTAACACCCAATATCAGTTACCCATCCCACTATAACTTTTCTGTTTCAATCAATAATTTGATTATTTCCCCAAAGTTACATGACATTTTTTGCTGTGTTTTGATTACTTACTCTTCAGCATGATACCCACCGCAAATGCTGAATGCTAATCATAAAGGAAAGGAATTGGTTGTGGTCATGCTTAAGCAGAAAATTGCTCTGGTCCGCGGGATGCCTTTAGGACACATTTATTCATACACCATGCTGTGGTATCTCAGGTGTAGCAGATGGTATGCAATGGCTGTCCATCACTAAAATGGCATGGTTTGACTATTAGGGTGGCAGGAGTGTGGAGAGTCAGTATCCATTTGCTTTTATTAAGTATCACCCAACATGACATTAGCTAATCCCCTCCATCTCCTGTGTTCACTCCATTACTTTAATTAAAGGCCCAATATTTAAAGGTGAGAAACCCAATAATAGATGAAAAAAATACCTAAAAATGTAGTTGTTACTCTAAAATTGGCAGCCATCAAAATAAGGCAATGGTGATTTGCTACTTCCAAAAAATAAAAATAAAAAAGAGAGACAAAATGAAACAAAAATATATAAAACTTCTTTCTCTCTTCTTCATTCTTCACATCAAATCAACCATCAGTTACTGTTGATTCTCCCTTTAAGTTTTCTTGTATTTTTGTCTTCTCTTTCACGTTCCTACTGTCATTTTCATAGTTCAAGTCTATGCTCTATTTCAACATGACTATTGCAATAAACTGATAGCTTCTTTTCCTACTACCAGGAACACATGCTTTTAATTCAGCACCACCAGGTTTAGTAGCTTCTTTCCTTTTCTAACGTTTTCACAATTCTTTATTTTCTATGCCAATGTTTTTCATTGGGGGATGATACTGAACCCTAGGGAGAGTTTTGGAATTTCATAGGCAAGGATTGGTTTTTTCACCATAACTGAGGGGATCATACAGCATAATTGAGGGTGCTGGACCCAGGCTTGCTAGATTGCAAATGTGGGGTAACCTCATACAAAAAGAGTTCCCTGGCATCTTGCATGATTTCTATCATGTGGTCAAAAATCTACTTAAAATTAAATGAATCTAGAAACTAACCCTATTTTTATAAAAATATAAACTATTTTGTACATTTTAATATAAAATGAAATTTCCAAGATGCCACTATCATTTGTATTGAAAGAAGACATATTTATAACTTGATAAAAAGTTACTTATTATTTCTGAAAATTACGTCGCTAGCACCCATTGTATTTGTGGTTTTTCAGACACAAATAATCAACACTAACTTTGTTACTCTCTTAAAACATTCATTCATGGTGATTCTGAATATAGATGCCATTGAAATTTGTTAAGTGTTCTACTGTAGTCATGTCAAAGCATCTGCAGACCAAAAATACATATTATTTCATTATATATATATATAATATATATTCCATATATATTTTCCTTTATATTACAGTTAAGACATTGTGTTTATATTTTTTAAATGTTTCTAATTTATTTCAGGATATTAATAAATTTGTCATCACAAAATATTTACCATAAAAATAGAGTTCTGTATCTAACACTGGTGAGAATCTGCTCAAATAAATGGAGACAAATTATTTTACTTGTCTTCTCAGGCCCTCCAAAATTTCCTTTTCTGTCTCACACTCTACAACTTCTCAACATGCATCCTCCACTTCTGCCAAATTGGTTGAGTTCCTCTTCACTGAGTGATCTTTAGTCCTGCCAGCAACGCCTCCTCTTCCTCTTTCCTCTGTATCAAAAAACTCACTATTCTTCAAAGCCAGTCTTTCCTGATTGCCCTGACTTATAGCAGGGAATCTATATCTTTAATCTTCAGCACCACGCATTCGTCACTTAAATCACGCTGTGTATGTGTATATGTTTTTTGTCTGTGTCTTCTAAGTCAATTTTCAGCTTCTTGAGGATGAAGATGTAGGAACTCTCTCTCAGACTCCTTCATCTTCCCTATCGTGCCCAGCAGACTCTTTTTAAATAATAAGTACTGAAGAATATTTGTTGATTGATTCATTTGTCTTTAATGAACATCTCAGGGCTTCTCAAAACAGGGTATGTGAGGATCACATGAGAGGTTATGAACAGTGAAAATAGTGAGGCTGTACCCAGATCTCTTAGGTCTACTTTATTTATCTAGAAACTCAGAGTCTCTGTAGAGCTTCCGATGCATTTGACTGGTAACTCCTGTATCTTCCTAGAATGTGAATCTAGCTGCCCTTTACCTGATGTCACACGGCATTTGTGATGAGGGGTAGTTAAATGTTACTACATTTTATCAAGAATGCTTGTGCTATCAAGTACCATATTGACCCACTGGCCTCTGTTGTAGATGTTACTCAGCTGAGTTTCTGTAAAGTAACAGCTTTTTGTACCTGCATAGAAACAGTCAAAATGACAAATAATTCCATCTCTTATCATCACTTCTATTCCACTATACAATTTTAGTTGCCAAAAGATTGGAGACTCCTGAAAAATGATGGGAAAAATAAATCATGGGCTGCATTTCTTTTGCAGCTTTCATAAAATTTCCATATCCATCAAAACTTTGTACTTTCCTTGTTTATTTCCATGATTATTGGTTGAGAATTTAATCATTGGACTACACAATAAAACACAAAAGAAGCAAGCAAGAAAACAAACCAAAACCACTTTACTTTTTTTACTTTGGTATTATCATTCCAATTTTAGGCAAAAGATATAGTAATTTTTCTCTTCATTTTAATAAGCATCATTAATATTGTCATACAAATATAATACCCAAATATACAACTTCCAATATTTTGCTTTCTTTAGGAAAGCACATAAAGTGAATAACTCTATTCAAGATAAAATTTGGTTGAGTAGCCTGTCAAAGTCAGTTATATTATTGATGTTTTCTTCTCCAGTGAAAGAAACTGTCAAATGCTCTCTTGTACAGACTCAAGATCACCTTGAAGCAATTTTTAGGAGGGTATCTCAAATTATATAAATGTGTTATATGCTGGCTCCCTAACCAGCAGAAAAAAGTATAGATCATTCAATCATTCATTTAGTAAGTAATCTTTGAGTCATTCCATGTGCCAGACACTGTTTCAGGCATTGGGAATACAACAGGGGTCACAATAGACAAAGTCCTTACAGTGGTATAATTTACAAGGGAGAAAGAGAAAAAAATCATCTAGATATCTGATGAAAATATCAGGTTGTGTGAAGTGCCATGAAGAATAATGCACTGGATTAAGGTTGTAAAGAGTGACGGTGGCTACTCTTTTAGACGGGGTTGTCAGGAAAAGCCTCTCTGAGGAGGTGGCACTTGAGCAAGGCAAAGGGAGCCTCAGGAGGAGAGAAGGAGAGAAAGCACGTATCATGTGGAGCAGGGAGCTCATGCCATGCTGGGAGAGCAGCAGGGAGTGCACTGCATGCTGGGAGAACAGCAGAGCATCTTGCTGTGAAGGGGTCTTTGTGAGGGTCCCTGAAATAATTTTACATGGGAGTACAGTGAAACAGGGCATTGAGCTTGTTGGGACACCGTGTTCAGAAGTGGGTGAGTGTGGGGTTGCTTTCAGAGCACATAAACTTCTGATTCAGACCCGACCCTCCTCAAAGATCTCAGCCCTGAGAAGTGCTACACTTGGGAACTAGAACCTGCAGATGTGGGTCTCCAACCTGCTTGGATTCTTTCAGCTCCACGGAAGCCGGGGTGTTTTCCCTCTTTCAATATAAATGCATTTGGAAGAGGTTCTCTGGGGTCAGTTGGGGAACTGCAGAAAAAGGCAACTTTGCCTTCAAAGACAGCTTAGTCTCCCTGATATCCCCTCTGAGCAGCTTGGTCTCACAGGCTGTTGGCTCCACCTTGTAGACTCAGCTTACCACCAGGGGT
The DNA here is from genome assembly GCF_002837175.3 of Physeter macrocephalus. Classification (NCBI taxonomy): domain Eukaryota; kingdom Metazoa; phylum Chordata; class Mammalia; order Artiodactyla; family Physeteridae; genus Physeter; species Physeter macrocephalus. Next base: position 76,089,379 of record NC_041220.1, on the reverse strand, counting down.
AGCTCAGCAGCATCTGGGTCCCTGAGCTGTGCTGTACACATGAAGTAGTTTAGTCCCAGAGGACTTTTTCTCTGAGGCCAGAAGTTTCCCTGCCTGTGAAGGCAGTGCACATAAGAACCTACACTGACCTGACTACCTGGGGTGCCTCAGGACCCATGGCAGAGACATTGGCTTTGAGCATCTTGATGAATTTGCAGAGGCATATCTAGGTTAAGAGGGTCTTCCATAAGAAAAAGAATAGACAGTTACAGATTTGAAATTAAGTTTGAAAGTGAATGTTTATTTTAAGTGAGAAAATAAAACACAATGAATTATGAATGCTTACAGATACATGAACATTATGACATTTGAAACAAATAGCATTTTTAAAAATGAAGTGATTTCTTTACACATTTGTAATACTTTCCCCCTACACTTTCTGGTTGTATACACTTTTTCTTTTTCTTTTTTTCTTTCTTTATTCTCCCTCCCCTAACCCCCTCCTCTGATAACCACAGATCTGATCTCTTTTTCAATTAGTTTAGTGTTTTTGGGGTTTGGGCTTTTGGTTTTTTAGATTCCACATATAAATGAGATCATGGTGTTTGTATTTCTCTGACTTATTTCACTTAACATAATGCCTTTAAGGTCCATCCATGTTATCACAAGTGGTAGGATTTCTTTGCACTTTTTTATGGCTAAATAATATTCCATCGTGTATATATATATATATATATATATATATAGATAGATAGATAGATAGATTACAACTTCTTTATCCATTCATCCATCAGTGGACACTTGGGTTGTTTCCATGTCTTGGCTATTGTAAATAATGCTGCTAGTATCATGGGGGTGGTTGTATATTCTTTAATCATATCCACACAGGACAAAATTTTTGTATAATCATTTTCTATGAGAGAATAAAGAATTCCATTCTTCCTCTAAGATGACTACTCAAAATTTGTTTTTATTATTGATAGTTTAGAACAGTGGTAGGCAAACTTTCTCTTAAAAGGCCAAGTAGCAGAGATTTTAGCTTTGTGTGCCAATAGGAAAAACTGACAATATTGTATAGGTACTTGTATAACCATTTAAAATGTACCTGTGTAAAATGTAAAACACATTCTTAGCTCATGGGCAATAATACAAACAAAGGCGGTGGGCCAGATTTGATCCATGGATATAGTTGGCTGACTCCTGGTTTAGAAAATTTTCTTTTAGCTTCAGAACTCCTTATTTGTAATATTTATGTAAGTTTGAAAACTGTTAAATTTGGAAATCCTGAAAATATAATTTATTAACCAAACCTTTGAGAATAAAATGAGTGTTACTGCTAATTAAATTGAAACTACAGGTGTAGACAGGAATAGCTTAAACAGCTTTGACATATGGCCACATTAAATTACTTTGGTATCTGACTTCTAGAATCTATGGACCTAAATTTTCTAGCTAATCAAACATTCTTCTAATTCACCGTACTCATTAATATGATTGTAGTGGCACTGCATTAGTTTCTATTGCTGCTATAGCAAATTACCACAAACTCGGTGGCAAAAAACCACAAATTTATTATCTTGCAGTTCTGTATGTCACAAGACTGACACAGATTTCACTGAGCTAAAATAAGGAGTGTCAGCAAGGCTGCATTCCTTTCTGGAAGCTCTAGAGAAGAATCTAATTCCTCATCTTTATTAGCTTCTAGAAGCCACCCACATACCATGGCTCATGACTCCTTCCTTCCATCTTCAAAGTCAGCAATTTTGCATCTCTCTGACCCTTCTTCCTTAGTCACATCTCCCCCTGACCAGGACTGGGAAAATTTACCTGCTTTTATGGAAACATGGAATTAAATTGGGCCCAGAGGGAAAATACAGGATAATCTAGAATAGCCTCACCACTTCTAGGTCTTTAACTTAATAGCATCTGCAAAGTTCCTTTTGTCAAGTAAGGTAACATATCAACAGGTTCTGGGGATTAGGATGTAGACATCTTTGGTGGCCGTTATTGTGCCTGCCACAGGAACATATTAATTTTATTTTCTTTATTGATTTTAGTGTTTCTTGTCAAGTCAGCAACCAATTTGATATTTTCCACAATGTTCATATGATACAGTCATCTTCATTAACTGGATTATCAAATAATCTAGGATACTATTTATTACTTTGGTTTAATCGTCCTCTCATCCCCTTACTGCTTTTATTGTGAGCTGCATATAATTTCCTCTGCATTTGTCCCACTTCATTAGGACCAGCTACATTAGATTTGCTAAAATGACCCTCTATGCTGGAATGAATTAAACATGTGACTTAGGAGTGATTAGTATGTGTAGCCCTGGCTCCAAATTTGTTCCCTATAAATTCTATTTAGCGTGATTTCATCAAAAAGGGAAAAAATTATGGCACATTTATGATTACACATGCTATTTTATTAGGTATATTTATGATTGGAAAAAATGTCCATTTTGACTAAGCATTGATAAGACCCAAATCATCTGCTTAAAATTTTATATATGATGATTGGACAAATTTTCTGCAGACCAGCTTTGGTCTCCAGAACCTGTTTCTTTTCTTCAACTACTTTCCTTGCTAGACCCTCTAGGGCATATTCTTATGTTCAAGAACTTCTGGCTTTGCATCTTCATGTCATGGTAACATGTAGTTAGGAGGGATACTCCTGGAAGCTAGCACCAACTTAACTATACTCAAAACTAACAGCAAACCAAGTAAATATAATCCAGCCAATTGTATTCCAGCCAATTGTATTCCTAATTCAACTTCTCCTCACCAGAATCCCCAGCTGAAATGATAATTCATTCCAATGCCACATGACGTAAGGGGAAATGCAGCTCACAGGACAGCAGAGGAGAGACAGCAGTCTAAACTGCTTGTAGTTAAAATGTCTTACTTTGCATATTAATAAAACACCTGCCCATGTGAATGCATGTCTGGGAGCTCTCCCATGGTCTTTGAAGAGACTTATTTCAAGCAAAGCACAAAAGCATAAGTTTTACTAGCTTCAAGATATCTCCACCTCAGCCAATTTGAAAAAGAGGTCTCTTCACTGAATGTGACATGGAGAGTGGGTTTGCTCATCTTTAAAGTTTGTCTACATGAGAGAAAGATACAGTCTTGGTACCTGAATGGTACCTTCCACTGATTGGAAGACTTTATCCAGCTGCATGCTTTACAGAGTAGCTGCTTTTTCCCAGAAGTCAGGGAACAATCCTTTATGGTACTTGATTCACCAACACAGGTAAAAACATGTTGAATTCTCCCCTTTTACAAAACACAAGTGAGTCAGCAGATCCTTGGGGGGCAGGAGGGGATTTGCCTGTATTTTGGAAGAATTTTCATTTACTATTGGCAGTGAGGACTCAATTTCTGAACATTGATGTTGGACTTTTGTTTACCCCAAAATATAAAAAAAAGAAAAAATATCATTACAAAGAGATTAGAATTGTGGAGTCTTCTTTAAATATGCTATATGAGAATGATATATATTCTGAGCCTTGGAATTCAAGCAGAAAATCAAAGCAATCATTAAAAAAAAGTTAGAGTCTGTTTCTGCCTTAGAAAGCTCTTTCTAAAATCTGGGTGCTTTAGAGAGGTATTATATTCTAAGACAGTGTCCAATAAGAGCAACTGATACATATGAAGCAAACTGTGAAAGTGGTTATACTTTTTTTTTTTAACATCTTTATTGGGTTATACTTTTTTGAGCACCCATGGTGATTCTCACAGCAGCCCTGAACGGCAGGTATCTATTTTGCAAGTGAGAAAACTAAGTTCGGTTAGTTTAAATGAGCTACATACCCAACCCAACCCAACGTACCCAAGACCATATAGTAGCAAACTGGGATTACAAACTAGGACTGTTTTTATCACTGTGTTTCTATTCTTTCCTACATAGCATACTGCAAAAACCTATTCTGGATCTCTGTGGAAAATTTTCAAGTATAAAACAATTTTTTGTGCTCAAAAAACTTACAGTATACATTGAGGATAAGTTGCAAAACATAAAATTACAAGAGATGTTATAAATCAGATATTATAAATGCTACATGGTTAATCACAGGCTAATTTGTCCAAGCAATCTGAACTTATTTACCTCATACCCAACAGGAAATTTCTAACAGCTATCTTCATAATGATTTTTACATTTAAACATAATTTCTAGAATATTAGAGATAATGTGGTTTGTATATAAACAACTAGGTCAATTTGGTATCTTCCTATACAACTTTTAGATACATCCTTTGCTTCTTTATTTTTTTCATAAGGAAGAATAACCTCAGAAAAATGGCTGACAACATTATGGTTCCTGGAGATGAGCAGAGATGTGCTTGGCTTTCTCCATATTAACAAAAAGGTGACATAAAAAATGACTTGAATGCAAAGAATTGATACACACTCCATCACACATCAAGTAGGGTTATAGGACATTGCCTTGAGTTTTTCAGACAGGTCTGGGTTAAATAAAAGATATGGTCTGTTACAAAACAGCCTTACCTTTTTCAATTTCATCTTGATAATTCAATGATTTAAATATTTTAATAGATTCAAGGTATAATATTTTCTGAGTGTTGAGTGAGTTTGCTGAAACATTAGCATGATAGGTTCTGGACAATCCCTTCTAAGCAATTTAGCTGAGATACTTGTGGGAATGGTCCTGACAACCAATGAAAGACACATTTATCAGCTCTTGAAAGTTGTCTATTTCTCTGTCAGTTAGCTGAAGACATCACTGAAAGCCACTACCTTAACTGATAGCAGATTCCAAATAGAAAATAAGACCAAACAAATATCTTATTCTACCCACATATTTCTCCCCAACATGTTATTTTATTGTGCGCAGGCAGATATTTATTTTATAAATGTCAAATCACAAGCCACCATGAATCTCCTGAAACATGGGAACTTAGTCACGTTTTAAAGTGTACTTGCCATAAAAGGCAAAAGAAAAAAATGCCATAACAACCATATTAATTTTATGTTTTGGCAGTTCACAATATTTTGAAAAGATAACTTTCTTCATCCAACAAACTCAGAACACGTGTAGAAATTGTGGTCATATAAGTACAATTCAGTATCCCATTTGTCTTTGCTTTTTTCAGAGTTATTTTAGAAGATGGATTAAATGTTAGTTCTACTAACTTTTCATAGCTGTGATTATTGTTTTATAATGACCCAATATTTCTTTACCTGTATTGTTGTCAAGCCCTTGACATTTTTGTCTCAAACAGATTATGTAGCCTTTATAAGACATTGAAAATGGAACTCTTTTCAGACATATTTGCTTTAGCCTTGTGTATTCCATTTTTAACTTAAAAAATTGATGTAATTTTAACTTTAGGACAAATCTTGCACCAAAACATGCCAAAAAATTTTAATCTAAATTTAATTATCATATACAGTGTGCCTATTAGATATTAGACAATGCTAGATTGACAATGCTTCCATACAGTCGGCATTTAATATCCACAGTCTTTTAAGTTATGTTGTCCTATGTTATAGGGGAAATAAATGAAATCCATATAAGTTAGGTGATATCTTCAGGTTTATGTAAATGGTCAGTGTAAGAGACAGGACTCACTTCTTTTTCATCTTGAAGCTCTTTTTTTTAAATGACCAATGTCATATATATTTATCATAAGTATATAATTTATGTCACATGTAAAAGTCATACCATGGAGTTGCAAGAAGAGTAAATCTGGAGTCAAGCTGCTTTTGTGAAAATATCAGGTTTGTCACTTTGTGACCTTGGGAATGTTTCTCAGGCTCCCAATGCCTCAGTTTTCTTCATAGAACTGCTCCTTCTGATGAACAGCATCCAACTCAGAGCAAATCTCTACTTCCTTTCATCTTCCCCAAATCAATTAACACATGTACAAATTTTTTTTTTTTCTTTTTTTTTTTGTGGTACGCGGGCCTCTCACTGTTGTGGCCTCTCCCGTTGCAGAGCACAGGCTCCGGACGCGCAGGCTCAGCAGCCATGGCTCATGGGCCCAGCCGCTCCGCGGCATGTGGGATCCTCCCGGACCGGGGCACGAACCCGTTTCCCCTGCATCGGCAGGCGGACTCTCAACCACTGCGCCACCAGGGAAGCCCCCAAAATTTTTTAATAGGTCCTTTCTCACATGCTCTTACTGAGATGGAATATAGTTCTCCATGGTACGTATTCTCCCCCTCACTGCAATAAGTCAACAAACCCAACTTTATTCAACTACAAGTGTGCTCTTGGTGATCTATGGCTGCAAGGTATAGATGATAACAAAAAATGCCCTCAGCATGATCAACCCCAGACCTGACCTACTGCCTTTTATTTAGTTTGAGCATGTTAGAAGTCTATATAATTTACCTTCAACCCAATTCTTTCATTTCTAATCTATGACTGAATCATTTTATTTTCACTGCAACTATCTTTGCCTAAGTTAATAGTATCTCTTACTTAAACAACTCTATAGCCCTTTAACAGTCCGCTCATCCTCCATTTTTATATCAACTTGGGAGAGATTTTTCTAAAGAACCAATATTATGACGTCTCTTTTGTGCTTATTACTTTCCAATTAGTTCCCATTGCTCTTATGATAAAGACAAAAATCCTTAACATGGCCTACATGCAGAAATATTACATTTTGTTTGCTTTGGAAAGTCCTGATTTGTGCCTGGTGTCCTGGAAAAATAATAGTGCCACATTTTAATCTCAGAAGTGTAAGAGTTTTATGGTCACCATATTCATAGGGAACTGAATTATGTGGTGTGTAACCACATCTCCATTCTCATCTTATGCTACCCTCTCTCTCTGTGCTTCATCTACACTTACTTTTTTTTTTAACATCTTATTGGAGTATAATTTATTTACAATGGTGTGTTAGTTTCTGCTGTATAACAAAGTGAATCAACTATACTTATACATGTATCCCCATATCTCCTCCCTCTTGCGTCTCCTTCCCACCCTCCCTATCCCACCTCTCTAGGTGGTCACAAAGCACCAAGCTGATCTCCCTGTGCTATGCAGCTGCTTCCCACTAGCTATCTATTTTACGTTTGGTAGTGTATATATGTCCATGCCACTCTTTCACTTCATCCCAGCTTACCTTTCCCCCTCCCCATATCCTCAAGTCCATTCTCTATACACTTACTTTTATTTCCCTTTTATTTTATGGCTATGACATAATCCCTCTATTACTAGCTATCTTTCTTCATATCCCTTTCTCATCATCTTTCCTCTTAACTAAAAAGTTAAGCCCTTTACTAAGCTCAAAACTGAGTTTCTAAATTAAAAAAAACAAATGAACAAACAAAACTGCTCCTGACCCTCCAGACAAGGTCAGAATCTACCATATGCTTCCACAGAGCTCTGTATTTATCACAGGACTTATCACAATTATACTATTGCATGTTTATTTTGTTGTGCCTTTTTCTTCAGTTGAACTTAAGCTACCTGGTAAGGCCATATCTTTTGGTTTGTTTGTTTACTCTCCATTTTATCATGAGGCCTGATACTTAATTATAAGCCTTGAATAAATACAAATGTATTTTTCTTATGCAGAAACGGATCTGAACCATAACTAACCCTGTTAAGTGTGACACTGAGGTAACCAATAAAGAGGCATCTTTAATCTCAATCAAAACATTTGTTTATCTCTTTCACCTCCAGGAAGCTATGACTCAAAGATCACCCTTGAATGAGTAAAAAGCATCAGCTCTGTCTAGACAGGGATTGTTCTGCATGTCTGCTCACAGAACAAGAGGAATGAAGGACAGGATGGAATGATTTACTCCAATCTTCCCTAACTTAACCAAGTAGACTGATAAAATTGAGGTTTTCTTTTTAATATCAGGTGCTTAAAAATATGTTATCAACAAAGAAAGAAAGAGTGACAATTACCCAATCACCAAATTGCCTCCTGGTAGTTCCAAGGAGTGACAGTTTCCCAGTTTCAGTGATCTCGTTAAGGACAGATGCAGCTACTAGCAGATGCCATGTGGGTGATCCTCCTGGGAACAAGCACCTGAATGTCTAGTTTCCCAGCAATGCTACTATCTCAGGAAACTTCATTTTCTTAAGGTTGTGGTATAAATAAATAAGGAGAATTTGTGATATGCCTACTGACAGGAATATTCCCTCAGTTCTCCAATATTGTCACAAACACACCCACACACCCACACACCTTTCATCATTAGAAGAATTTGTCTGATTCTCATTGTTCCAAATATTCGAGGGTGCAAGAATATATTTCTCAAGGACATATTACTTGTGCAATTCATTCACTGTATGTTTAGTAACATTAAAAATTGCAATATAACTGGATATCAGATAAGGAAACCACTAAGTACAACTTAAATAAACTTTCTGTATCAATGTAAAACAGGACACAATATGGTCCATATATTTGTGACATATGCAGAAAAGAGGGGGGGAGTAAATCCTTTTAGGAAATCTGGGTTCAGGTACTTTTATTTTATTTGAAACACTAATAGCTTATTTCCCAAATTTACTTTTTATATAAAATTACTTTCATGACACACACCTCCTCAAATAAATTTACTTTCATAACTAACTGACTCATTTGACAGGCATAAAGAAGGAATTTATTCTTTAAAAAAGGGTGAGAGGTCACAGAAAAAGAGGAGGAAATATGAGGCATTTTATAACGTAGTGGGATGTAAGTATCAAAACTTACTTTTTAAACTCATATTCAAATAGAATTCTTGTCTTAGATTCTCCATTGCTCAAGGTCAGCCAAATCATAACTTTTCTAGAACAATGTGAATACTAAGAGTTGGATGTCACATGCTTTCCTTTCTCTCCAGAGAACCATCCAAATGTGAGTTTCTGTTATGAATAAAGTCAAGGGCAGCAGGTCCATGCAGGTGAGGGAGTGACAAATAAACCTTGTCCACAGTCAGGACTCTGGTTTACTAAAGTAGGAATTATAGATGGTTTACCAGATACCTATTCATTTATTGCAGAGGTTTTCTGGAGGGGGGAGGATAGAAGTCACTGAACACTAATCCCTAAGAGAAGATTGTGTTTGTTGTTACTGTATATGGCAATATGGCATTAATTAATTGTCTTCATATGAAGTTGGTGGAGGGTTTTTGTAGTAACCCGTGTTCAAGGGTTTGGGCCCATGTTGGAGTTTTGTGATAACAGACCAATGAAAGTTTGTGGGAGCTAAGAAAGAAGTTGATTTTTACATTAGAGATGGAAAAGTACAGTGAGTCAGGGCTTATACAGTTGAAATCGAGAAGATCAGCTAAAGAAAACAAGAGCCAGGAGTTACTTTAGGTTCAAAGAAGCAAAGAGTTGAATCTAGGGAATTAGCTAAGACAAAGATAAGAAATCTAGGTTAAGAGACTAGAGAGCCAAATATCAGGAATTAAATATTTGGACAGTCTGAGATTAACTCATGGCAAGGCTCTGGAACCAGAAGCAAGAAGGAAAGTTGGTATTAAACGCAGCTCGCACCTCTCTTCTTAGGCTATGATTGCTTATAGATGTAGAAGCCACCCTCCAAGATGGGTTTCAATAATTTCTACCTCCTGGATTTCTCATTTTTGTGAAGTCTTCTCTTGCTTTGTACAAGGGTTTGTCTGTATATAACCATTTTTATATTGCAGAAGCGATGAAATATCAATTATGAGATTAGGTTATAAAAGATCATAACTTTCATCTTGGATGCTGTCATATAATGGGCCAAAGGTGTCCCTGCATGTTGCCCCCTATGTTATTTTCTTTCTTCATAGCATGACAGGATCATTAGCTCAAACCCCACGGGTGCCAAGCTCAAATTCTTGCACATGTTTTAAATATTAAAAAAAAGCATATTTTTAGCTGTTTTGAGACTGTTTGCCTTGCATACCCCATGAAAATGTACTCAAATAGACATAGATAAGGCAAACCCTATAGCTATAAGAAACCTCAAATTGCTGCTGCATTTTAGAGTTCACTAATCCAGAGACTCCCACGCTGGCTGAATGACACCACCCAGACAGGTAAACCGTCCCCCACAAACTCTCTCCCAAGAGTTCCCTTGCTTTCTTCTTCTTCTGAGTGGTGGCCTTCTGCTATTTCCAGAAAGTATCCTGCTGTGAGGGACATCCCATCTCATGCAACCCATCCAGGTGCCACACTATGAAGCTTGTTGTGAAATATCACCATCTCATGATCTTGATTTTTCCTTGATCAGCCTCAAAAACTTTGAACTCATTTCCAGTGCCAATGTTGCTTGCCTTTCTTTTGGAGCTTTTGCCTTGGAGGAGGGAAGCTGCCATGTTGTGAAGAGCCTAGTGGGAAAGTCCAAACAATGAGGGACTGAAGCCTCAAGCAAGTGGCCAGCCAGGAGTAAAAACCTGTCAACAGCCACACAAATGAGCTTGGAAGCAGTTTTGCCAGCTCCAGTGAAACCAACCAACAGCCCGACCAGCTGATCAGAGACCAAGTCAGAACCATAGGGCAAAGCCACTCCGAGGTTCCTGACCCTCAGGAATTTTGTGAAATGTATGTTGTCTTAAGCTGCCAAATATGAGGGGATTTGTTACAGAGCAATAAATAAATAATACAACAACCCTCCTACCTGGAGTGCAGACACCCCAGAAAGCAAGAAAGTGCATGTGATAGGAAGAGTGACCAGTAATCTCCTGTCACTCTTACTTTATATCTAAATATGAAATCAAATTTTAGAATCTGATGATTAATATTGACCTGCCTTCCCAATGAATGTGAACAAATATGGGGAATTCAACAGTGAAGATCTGGAAGGAAATGACTTTTAAAAGTTTGTCATACAGAGGGAGCTTCAAGATTGCAGAGGAGTAAGATGTGGAGATCACCTTCCTCCCAATAAATACATCAAAAATACATCTACATGTGGAACAGCTCCTACACAACACCTACTGAACACTAGCAGAAGACCTCAGACTTCCCAAAAGGAAAGAAACTCCCCATGTACCTGCGCAGGGCAAAAGAAAAAACAGAGACAAAAGAATATGGACGGGACCTGCACCTCTGGGAGGGAGCTGTGAAGGAGGAAAAGCTTCCACACACTAGGAAGCTCCTTCATGGTGGAAACGGGGGATGGGGGGGAAGCTTCGGAGCCACAGAGGAGAGCGCAGCAACAGGGGTGCAGAGGGCAAAGCGGAGAGATTCCCGCACAGAGGATCAGTACCGACCAGCACTCACCAGCTTGAGAGGCTTAAATACATCAAAAATACATCTACATGTGGAACAGCTCCTACACAACACCTACTGAACACTAGCAGAAGACCTCAGACTTCCCAAAAGGAAAGAAACTCCCCATGTACCTGCGCAGGGCAAAAGAAAAAACAGAGACAAAAGAATATGGACGGGACCTGCACCTCTGGGAGGGAGCTGTGAAGGAGGAAAAGCTTCCACACACTAGGAAGCTCCTTCATGGTGGAAACGGGGGATGGGGGGGAAGCTTCGGAGCCACAGAGGAGAGCGCAGCAACAGGGGTGCAGAGGGCAAAGCGGAGAGATTCCCGCACAGAGGATCAGTACCGACCAGCACTCACCAGCTTGAGAGGCTTGTCTGCTCACCCACAAGGTAGGTGGGGGCTGGGAGCTGAGACTAGGGCTTTGGAGGTCAGATGTCAGGGAGAGGACTGGAGTTGGCTGTGTGAACACAGCCTGAAGGGGGCTAGTGTGACACAGCTACCCAGGAGGGAGTTGGGGAAAAAGTCTGGAATTGCCTAAGAGCCAAGGGACCATTGTTTCAGGGTACACGAGGAGAGGGGATTCAGAGCACCGCCTAAATGAGCTTCAGAGATGGGAATGAGCTGCTGCTATTAGCACAGACAGGAGAGACGGGCCTGAAATGCTAATGTTGCTGCTGCAGCCACCAAGAATCCTGTATGCAAGCACAGGTCACTATCCATACTACCCCTCCTGGGATCCTGTGCAGCCCACTACTGCCAGAGTCCCGTGATCCAGGGACAATTTTCCCAGGAGAACACAGGGCATGCCTCAGGCTGTTGCAATGTCATGTTGGCCTCTGCTGCCGCAGGCTGGCCCAGCATTCCATACCCCTTCCTTCCCCCAGCCTGAGTGAGCCAGAGTGCCCTAATCAGCTGCTCCTTTAACCCCCTCCTCTCTGGGCAAAGAACAGAGGGCAAAGGGTGACCGACACACAGAGGCGGGGCAAAATCCAAAGCTGAACCCCAGGAGATGTGCAAACAAAGAAGAGAAAGGGAAATTTCTCCGTGCAGCCTCAGGAGCAGAAGATTAAATCTCCACAATCAACTTGATGTACGCTGCAACTGTGGAATACTTGAATAGAAAACGAATCATCCAAAAATTGAGGCAGTGGAATTTGGGAGCAACTGTAGACTTGGTGTTTGCTGTATGTGACTGAATAGTTTCTGATTTAGATGTTTATCTTAGTTCAGTTTTTAGTGCTTGCTATCATTGGTGGATTTGTTTACTGGTTCAGTTGCTCTCTTCTTTTTTTTAAAATACTTTTTATATTTTAATAACTTTTTCTTAAATTTCTTATTTTAATAACTTTATCTTTTCTTTCTCTCTTTCTTTTTTTCCTCCCTTTTCTTCTGAGCCGTGTGGCTGACAGGGTCTTGGTGCTCTGGCTGGGTGTCAGGCCTGAGCCTTTGAGGTGGGAGAGCTGAGTTCAGGACATTAGACCACCAGAGACCTCCCAGCCCCATGTAAGATCAATCGGCAAGAGCTCTCCCAGAGATCTCCATCTCAACGCTAAGACCCAGCTCCACTCAATGACCAGTAAGCTCCAGTGCTGGACACCACATGCCAAAAAACTAGCAAGACAGGAACACAACCCCACCCATTAGCAGAGAGGCTGCCTAAAATCATATTAAGTTCACAGACGCCCAAAACACACAACTGGACGTGGTCCTGCCCACCAGAAAGAAAAGAACCAGACTCATCCAGCAGAATACAGGCACCAGTCTCCTCCACCAGGATGCCTACACAACCCACTGAACCAACCTTACCCACTGGAGGCAGACACCAAAAACAATGGGAACTACAAACATGCAGCCTGCAAAATGGAGACCACAAACACAGTAAGTTAAAAAAAATGAGAAGAGAGAGAAATACACAGCAGATGAAGGAGCAAGGTAAAAACCCACCAGACCAAACAAATGAAGAGGAAATAGGCAGCCTACCTGAAAAAGAATTCAGAGTAATGATAGTAAAGATGATCCAAAATCTTGGAAATAGAATGGAGAAAATATAAGAAACGTTTAACAAGGACCTAGAAGAACTAAAGAGCAAACAAACAATGATGAGAAACACAATAAATGAAATTAAAAATTCTCTAGAAGGAATCAATAGCAGAGTGAGGCAGAAGAAATAGTGGAAATATTATACAGTGGAAATAGTAAAATAGTGGAAATAGTAAAATACTGGAAATAACTACTGCAGAGCAGAATAAAGAAAAAATTATGAAAATAATTGAGGACAGTCTCAGAGACCTCTGGGACAACATTAAATGCACCAACATTTGCATTATACGGGTGTCAGAATAAGAAGAGAAAAAGAAAGGGACTGAGAAAATATTTGAAGAGATTATAGTTGAAAACTTCCCTAATATGAGAAAGGAAATAGTCAATCAAGTCCAGTATGTGAAAGGAAATAGTCAATCAAGTCCAGGAAGTGCAGAGAGTCCCATACAGGATAAATCCAAGGAGAAACACGCCAAGACACATAATAATCATACTATCAAAAATTAAATACAAAGAAAAAATATTAAAAGCAGCAAGGGAAAAGCAACAAATAACATAGAAGGGAATCCCCATAAGGTTAACAGCTGATCTTTCAACAGAAACTCTGCAAGCCAGAAGGGAGTGGCAGGACATATCAAAAGTGATGAAAGGGAAAAACCTACAGCCAAGATTATTCTACCCAGCAAGGACCTCATTCAGATTCAACAGAGAAATTACAACCCACACAGACAAGCAAAAGCTAAGACAATTCAACACCACCAAACCAGCTTTACAACAAATGCTAAAGGAACTTCTCTAGGCAGGAAACACAAGAGAAGGAAAAGACTTTCTATAACAAACCCAAAACAATTAAGAAAATGGTAATAGGAACACACATATTGATAATTACCTTAAATGTAAATGGATTAAATGCTCCATCCAAAAGATATAGACTGGCTGAATGGATAGAAAAACAAGACTTGTATATATGCTGTCTACAAGAGACCCACTTCAGACCTAGGGACACATACAGACTGAAAGTGAGGAAATGGAAAAATATATTCCATGCAAATGGAAATCAAAAGAAAGCTGGAGTAGCAATTCTCATATCAGACAAAATAAACTTTAAAATAAAGACTGTTACAAAAGACAAAGAAAGACACTATGTAATGATCAAGGGATCGATCCAAGAAGAAGATATAAATACTTATGCACCCAACATAGGACATAAGGCATATGCTAACAGCCAAAAAGGGGAAATCGATAGTAACACAATCATAGTAGGGGACTTTAACACCCCACTTTCACCAATGGACAGATCATCCAAAATGAAAATAAATAAGGAAACACAAGCTTTAAATGATACATTAAACAAGATGGACTTAATTGATATTTATAGGACATTCCATTCAAAAACAACAGAATACCCTTTCTTCTCAAGTGTTCATGGAATATTCTCCAGAATAGATCATATCTTGGGTCACAAATCAAGCCTTGGTAAATTTAAGAATATTGAAATCATATCAAGCATCTTTTCTGACCACAACGCTATGAGATTAGAAATCAGTTACAGGGAAAAAAATGT
>NC_041220.1:76072054-76074431 GCF_002837175.3 Physeter macrocephalus | reverse complement strand
ACCCAAAACCTATGGGATGCAGCAAAAGCAGTTCTAAGAGGGAAGTTTATAGCAATACAATCCTACCTCAAGGAACAAGAAACATCTCAAATAAACAACCTAATCTTACCCCTAAAGCGATTAGAGAAAGAACAAAAATACCCCAAATTTAGCAGATGGAAATAAATCATAAAGATCAGCTGACAAATAAATGAAAAAGAAATGAAGAAAACAGTAACAAAAATCAATAAAACTAAAACCTGGTTCCTTGGTAAGATAAATAGAATTGATAAACCATTAGCCAGACTCATCAAGAAAAACAGGGAGAAGACTCAAATCCACAGAATTAGAAATGAAAAAGGAGAAATCACAACTGACACTGCAGAAATACATGGGATCATGAGAGATTACTACAAGCAACTAAATTCCAATAAAATGGACAATTTGGAAGAAAAGGACAAAATCTTAAAAAACACAAACTTCTGAGACTGAACCAGGAAGAAATAGAAAATATAAACTGACCAATCACAAGCAGTAAGATTGAAACTGTGATTAGAAATCTTCCAACAAACAAAAGCCCAGGACCAGATGGCTTCACAGGCAAATTCTATCAAACATTTAGAGGAGAGCTAACACCTATCCTTCTCAAACTCTTCCAAAATATAGCAGAGGGGGCTTCCCTGGTGGTGCAGTGGTTGAGAGTCCGCCTGCTGATGCAGGGGACATGGGTTCATGCCCCGGTCCGGGAAGATCCCACATGCCGTGGAGCGGCTGGGCCCGTGAGCCATGGCTGCTGAGCCTGCGAAAAAAAAAAAAAATATAGCAGGGGAAGAAACACTCTCAAACTCATTCTATGAGGCCACCATCACCTGATACCAAAATCAGACAAAGGTGTCACAAAAAAAGAAAACTACAAGCCAATATCACTGATGAACATAGATGCAAAAATCCTCAACAAAATACTAGCAAACAGAATCCAACAGCACATTAAAAGGATCATTCACTGCGGTCAGATGGGGTTTATCCCAGGAATGCAAGGATTCTTCAATATATGCAAATCAATCAATGTGATACACCACATTAACAAATTGAAGAATAAAAATCATATGATCATCTTAATGGATGCAGAAAAAGCTTTTGACAAAATTCAACACCCATTTATAATAAAAAAAATCTCCAGAACGTAGGCATAGGGGGAACATAACTCAACATTATATAGGCCATATATGACAAACCCACAGCCAGCATCATTCTTAATGGTGAAAAACTGAAACCATTTCCTTTAAGATCAGGAACAAGAAAAGGATGCCCACTCTCACCACTATTATTCAACATAGTTTTGGAAATTTTAGCCACAGCAAGTATGCAGAAAACTATAAGACACTGATGAAAGAAATTAAAAATGATACAAACAGATGGAGAGATATACCCTGTTCTTGGATTGGAAGAATCAACATTGTGAAAATGACTATGCTACCCAAAGCCATCTACAGATTCAATGCAATCCCTATCAAACTACCAATGGCATTCTTCATAGAACTAGAACAAAACATTTCACAATTTGTATGGAAACAAAAAAGACCCCGAATAGCAAAAGCAGTCTTGAGAAAGAAAAATCGAGCTGGAGAATCAGGCTCCCTGACTTCAGACTATACTACAAAGCTACAGTAATCAAGACAGTATGGTACTGGCACAAAAACAGAAATATAGATCAATGGAACAGGATAGAAAGCCCAGAGATAAACCCACACACATATGGTCACCTTATCTTTGATAAAGGAGGGAAGGATATACAGTGGAGAAAAGACAGCCTCTTCAATAAGTGACAGCTACATGTAAAAGAATGAAATTAGAACACTCCCTAACACCATACACAAAAATAAACTCAAAATGGATTAGAGACCTAAATGTTAAGACCGGACACTATAAAACTCTTAGAGGAAAACATAGGAAGAACACACTTTGACATAAATCACAGCAAGATCTTTTTTGATCCACCTCCTAGAGAAATGGAAATAAAAACAAAAATAAACAAATGAGACCTAATGAAACTTAAAAGCTTTTGCACAGCAAAGGAAACCATAAACAAGACGAAAAGACAACCCTCAGAATGGGAGAAAATATTTGCAAAAGAAGCAACTGACAAAGGATTAACCTCCAAAATTTACAAGCAGCTCATGTAACTCTTTATCAATGAAACAAACAACCCAATCCAAAAATGTGCAGAAGACCTAAATAGACGTTTCTCCAAAGAATATATATAGATTGCCAACAAACACATGAAAGAATGCTCAACATCACTAATCATTAGAGAAATGCAAATCAAAACTACAGTGAGGTACACTTCACATAGGTCAGAATGGCCATCATCAAAATATTTACAAACAATAAATGCTGG
>NC_041220.1:76060956-76071957 GCF_002837175.3 Physeter macrocephalus | reverse complement strand
TGCAGCACTATTTACAATAGCCAGGACATGGAAGCAACCTAAGTGTCCACTGACAGATGAATGGATAAAGAAGATGTGGCACATGTATACAATGGAATATTAGTCAGCCATACAAAGAAACGAAATTGAATTAATTGTAGTGAGATTTGGACCTAGAGTCTGTCATACAGAGTGAAATAAGTTAGAAAGAGAAAAACAAATGCCATATGTTAACACATATATGTGGAATCTTAAAAAGAAAAAAAGGTTCTGATGAATCTAGGGGTAGGACAGGAAGAAAGATGCAGATGTAGAGAATGGACTTGAAGACACGGGCAGGGGGAAAGGTAAGCTGGGATGAAGTGAGACAGTGGCATGGACATATATAAACTACCAAATGTAAAATAGATAGCTAGTGGCAAGCAGCCACATAGCACAGGGAGATCAGCTTGGTGCTTTATGACCACCTAGGGGGGTGGGAGGGAAATGCAAGAGGAAGGGGATATGGGGATATATGTGTACGTATAGCTGATTCACTTTGTTATACAGCAGAAACTAACACCACAATGTAAAGCAATTATACTCCAATAACGATTCTATAAAAAAAAATAAGGTTTGTCATACATATATCTATTTATATCTGTGTCCCAGGTAAGGAGATAATGAAGATGCTCAACAGGTCAGGAGAGATGTTATTTTAATTTATATATTATTTTACTTAACTTTTAAATTTAATTTAATTTTATTCTATTTTATTTTATTATTTTATTGTATATTATTATTTTATTTTTAGTGTAGGGGATACATAACAACAAAACTCTTTAGTAAAATAGCACTTCATGCCTCATGTCAGATAGATGAATCACTTTTCTTCCCACTGTCCCTGGAACATCCTCCTGCTATTGAGTGCATTGCTGACCTGTGCTTCCTTTTGTTTATTTGTATGCATTTGTCTTTGTACCCTCAGCAGCTAGGTCAGACAACAACTGAGATCTAAATTTAATTGAACTTAAAATTAGACATTTTAAATTTTGCAAGGTATATGCTACTTCCTCTTGATTTTTTGGATATAGATGAAGAATGGGATGAAAATTAACAATGCCACTGAAAAATCATGGGAAATGTGAATTTAAAGTAAAACATTTCCTATTCAAGTTTGATTCACTTCACTTTATGCAGGGATTACTATGTGGAAGTCATTGGTTTACATGTGAGAGTGAGAAGACAAGGTAAAACATAGTGGCCACTTGCAAAGGAAGAAACACATATATGTGTTTGAATGAGACTTTTCCTGATGTCCCACAATTCACTCCTGAGGCCCAAACTTCTAAGGAGAGTGGCCCTAAGTACCCTACATTTAAAAGAGACTTGCTTTCTTTAAAGCTGACAACATTTGGAACCATGACATCTTTTCCAGAATGTACTAAAAGGGAGTGTAACCAGGCAGGTTATGACAAGTGCCATTACAAATGTAGGAAATTCTATGGGATCGTAGAGAATGGAACCATCTGTTCTTACTGGGGTGATCATTCACCCATTCATTCATTTACTCATATACTCATTCATTCCGTAAATATTTATTGAACACATTTAATGCCTCAGGCACTGTGAAAAGTGCAAGGATAAAGAGGTGAATAAGAGATCTTTGGTCTTTGCCCTCAGAAAACTTACATTGTGTGTGACCATGAAGAACAACTAGTATTGTAAAATGCAGAGATACGAGTAGCAGATTCCAGGTGAAGCAAAGGGAACAGTATGAGAAAGGGCATTGTAGATCAGAATGTCTGATAAGGTGGATAAAGAAGGCTGGCAAAGGTAGGTTTGATATAAGGTTGATTTTTGTAGAGGAAGAGTATAAGAAAATCATGTTCCTATTTTAATATAGAATAAAAATTTTACCTCTCTCTCAACTATTAAATTAAACTTATCACTACACATACATTTTTGGGTATACATATTGAAATTTATTGTGCAGTGACTACTCTTAGTATCAGCTTTCTCACCTGTGACGAGAATGGCTAGCTGCATAACTCGGAATTCACACACTAGCTGTCTGTGGTATATTACTAGTCAAAGACATACTCCAAAAATTTGCATATGAGTTGACATTATTAAAAATATGAGCAACTATACATAAACATATAAGCATGCCATTTATCTTGAAAAAATATGAACATATGACAACACTGGGTCTAATTTATTGCATGGCAATAATTGGATGAAGCTGATAAAATCTGCCTCTTTTAGAACGGTTGTGAGTTTTCTCATTTGCCTTAGCTTTCATCTTCCCTGTTACCTGATGTATTCAATTGCATAACCTGCCTGCCCACTGTTAGTATTTGAATTAGAAACATTGACAAAGGATTCTGGATGTGCCTTTCAGTGTTAAGTGTCGGTGGTTCTGTGCCTCATTTTCTTTCATACTTTACAATGTACTCTTCCAGAAATAACCAGGAAAGTCTTGTTAAGCCTGGCAATATTCTAAAAAATCCTTGGGGAACAAAAATATTTCCATTGAAATACTGACATGGAGAAAAAGGAACTCTTGTACACTGTTCCTGGGAATATAAATTGGTTCAACCACTATGGAAAACAGTATAGAAGTTCCTCAAAAAATTAAAAATAGAGCTACCATATGATCCAGAAATTCCACTTCTGGATATATACCCAAAGGATATGAAAACAGGATCTTGAAAAGATAGCTGCACTCCCAAGTTTACTGCAACATTATTCACAATAGCCAAGATATGAAAATAACCTAAGTGTCTGTCAGTGAATGACTGGATAAAGAAGATGTGGTATATATATTATTTCTCATATATTATATATATGAGAAAGAAGGAAATTCGACACAACATGGATGAAATTTGAGGGCATTATGCTAAGTAAGATAAATCAGACAGAGAAAGACAAGCACTGTATGCTCTCATTTATATGTGGATCTTAAAAAGCCAAACTCATAAAAACAGAGTAGAATGATGGTTACCAGAGGCTGGGGTGTGGGGGGAACTGTGAAGATGTTGTTTAAGGGTACAAACTTGCAAGTAGTAGATAAATAAGTTCTGGAGATATAATGCACAACGTAGTAATTACAGACAACACTGTATTATAACTTCAAAACTGCTTAAGAAATGAAATTTCTTCACAAAAAAGAAATGATAATTATGTGATGTGATAGAGGTGTTATCTAATGCTACGGTGGCAATCCTATTGCACTACATAAATATATTAAATTAATACATTGTACACCTGAAAGTTACACCATATCATATGTCAGTTCTATCTCAGTAAAATAAAATTTCTATGAAAAATATTTTATGTATGCTGTTTTTACCACTGGAAGTCCTTTGTTAAACTAAGATTTTTGGTTAAGTAGGTCGAATGTCTTCCTTTCCAGTATTCATTAATTGTAAACTGTGCTGGGAGAATAACAATTGCTCTAATTGAGGTAACAAGACAGAAAACAAAGCTGACTCCTGAAAGGAGCTGAAGAAGAAAATAATCCCTTCATATTTCTTACCATATCTATTCTTCACATTATTAGTAAAAGAATATATATAAATCAAAAGCCAGGAATTACTAACATTATTGAATAATACTCCTGCCAAGCACTTTACATAGATGATTTCATTGCTAATTCCCACTTGTCATATGAGATTGAAAATATTATTATATTTTATTGATAAGAAAATTCAAACTTAGAGCTGTTAATAACCTTATACAAGACCATGTGGTTGGGTGTAGTCAGATTCCACAGTGTGCTGACATAGCTCATCCACTGAGCTATTAAATGGAACTATTAAAACCATCCATTGGCTGGTAAGCCCAATCATTGGTATTCACAAGATTTTCTATTTACTATATTCACTAAGTATTTTCCTCCCCCAAGCTGGCATTATTTAAGCCCTGAAATAAGTTTATATCTGTTCTTCATCAAGTCCTTTCTGTATCTTATAGAATATACATGTAAAAGAATGAAAATTATACTGTAGAATAAATCAACTGCTATGAGAGGTGTCTACTTGAGTTGTCTTCAATCATATTTTAATCAGCATCTGAGAAACCCTAATTGCAGAGTGGATAGAGAGAGCTGGACACTGAATCGAATTATTTTGGCAACAAAAATGGCACAGAAATAGGATAGAAAAGAGAGTAAAATTCCATGTCACATATTCTTTAGTAGTTAACCTGTTAGTTGGGTGGTGATATAATGTCCAATTCAGGTTGAATTTAAGGTTATCAGTGTCTAGTTGTATTAATACATTATCTAGATATGAACTGATTGGTTTTTGATTGGTTTTTGAATAGTTTGGCTTGTATCAGCTGCACACACCAGGCAACATTAAATTGCAGGGCATGTTTTTACTCATGAATTTATTTTTATAAATATGTTCTTTGCAAGAAAGTTATTGAGGCATACTCCTAGAAAGAATTTATATCAGTTACTTAGTAGACAATTTCTTTATAATATGTGTTGTACGTGCTTGGGAAATCTTAACTTTTGCATTTTAAAAATTACATCTCCGGATATTTTTGCAAACAATATTAATTAAAAGGGCATATTTTGCAGCACAAGCTATTCCTAAGAGCCTCTGAAGATAGGAATGCTTGTTAAATTAGCATATTTTTGTTTCTACCAGGGTGTGCCAATTAGGTGGATTCTATCATATTATCATCTTATTGATATTCTATATCATATATTCATCATCAACTCATCAGCATTCTTGATTCCCTAACTTTCAGATGAATCTTATTTGGATAAGGATAATAACTCATTGAAACAAGTTTGCTCCTAGTGGAATTTTTCTCTCCATGATAGTTTTTCTAATGGAGTTTCTTTGTTTGTTAAATAAATTTAGGTGATAGAATGGAGCCTCCAATATAATTTTGGGCTCTATTATCTTCTTAAGTTTCCACACAAATTGTAATATAAAAATTGAAGAAAACCTTTGTAATAAATAGGAGAAAATATTTTATTAGGATCTAAGTATTTTCTACTTGTAGTAATTGACTTACTCTGGTATTTAACTTCTTCTTACTTGTCTTATTGGGCAATTCCTCAATCGTCCATTACCTCTTTGGAGAGAATTTTTGATTTTCTCTACCCTGTGTCTGATACTCTTACAACCTTGACAGAAATGTCTTTTTCTTTTAATAAAGTCCTAATTTTATAATGTTGACATTAGCAATTTAAGTGGTACCTTCACTAAGAAGAAAAGTAACTAAGATTTACTGAATACCTACTACATGTGAAAAACTAGACCACTCAAATTTGAGTTTATTAATTCATTAGTAACTGGATAAAAGACTTTGATTTATTTTGTTACCTAATCTGTAAGCTATTTTTTATCAGTTCAGAATGGTCTTTTCTGTGATTATTTACATTGTTGACACAATCTATTTAATTCTAGTCAACTTTGATGGGGCAAAGACCAAAAGTGGGGTTAAAGTGATAATGTCAAAATGACAATTGGTTCAAAATGGTTGGGGAACATTGAAGTTTTAAAAATATCTGCTGTCACTGAATTTAGGAGCCATTCTCTTACAGAAGTGGTGGTGTGTATCTGGGTTGGATGGGAGTGTTCCATTAACATAGGAATGGGGAGGAGGGACATGACACCCTTGTGTGAGTAAACTTTTGGGGCACGTAGGACTTTTTAAGTCTTCTAAATACCTTTCAAGTTCAGACTCATTGCTTAGGCTTGTGACTTCAGGTTGAGAGAAGACATGTCTTCATTCTTGGTTAAGTGATAACTACCATAGACTCAGTGAGGTAGCATGCCCTAAAGAAAAGAGAGAAAACAAAGTGTTAATCTTGGCTCATGGAAAAATAAATAAATAAATGAGAGTTCTTAAATCATCATTTTAAGTTCTTGACTGAGACCCTCACTCCACCTCGTATTAAAGGACAGATTAATTAGGAGAAAAAGA
Organism: Physeter macrocephalus; assembly: GCF_002837175.3. Lineage (NCBI taxonomy): Eukaryota > Metazoa > Chordata > Mammalia > Artiodactyla > Physeteridae > Physeter > Physeter macrocephalus. Next base: position 76,066,047 of record NC_041220.1, on the reverse strand, counting down.
AACAGAATTTTAAATACATGTATTCTTTCTGTATACAAGGAAGAGACCCAGAAAAAGTGAATAACTCCCCAAAATGGCTCAAGGCACCACCTTAAATACCATTTCCAGCTAAAGAAAAAAAAAAAGTTGGGTAGGAGAGGTCAGTATAAAGGTTACCAGGAAAAAGCACAGTATATAAAGTTATGGTAATTATATAGATTTAAATTGTTGCCTTCACCATTGGTAAGTTTCTAGAGATTTTTTCTCATCCTCCACTTCCTGGTATAGAGAGGAAGGCACCCTTACAAATTTCTTCCTTAAAAATGTAAATGTTTCTTACAGAAGGGTAACTTTTACTAGGTTTTCAGAGCTTCTCCTGTGTCCAATGTCTTAAAAATAACCAGCTTAAAATAATCCTTATGCCAAAGAGACATACCTGGGTGTGGAAAATTCTGCTCCCCTTCAATATGTATAAAAGACAGAGTTTTGTGGGAGATAGTGACTGTTCTTCCATAAAATACGGAAGAAACAGATTTGCTTCACATATTCAATTCTCCCATATGTCCTGCTGAGCCTTTGGTAAGATTAGGTCAGCAATAACGCAAATACAACAAGCTGTTAGACAAGTGCAATATCATTTTGTTTCAGTTATTCTTTTTTTTTTTTTTTTTTTGCGGTACGCGGGCCTCTCACTGCTGTGGCCTCTTCCGTTGCGGAGCACAGCCTCCGGACGCGCAGGCTCAGCAGCCATGGCTCACGGGCCCAGCCGCTCCGCAGCATGTGGGATCTTCCCGGACCGGGGCACGAACCCGTGTTCCCTGCATCGGCAGGCGGACTCTCAACCACTGCGCCACCAGGGAAGCCCTTCAGTTATTCTTTATGCAGAAAGATTTGTATAGTTGATTTTTCCAAGATCACTGAATCATAAGCAAATGTCACAAACCTTTACATTTTGAACGAAATGATGTTGTAACTGTGAAAGCAAATACACACGGAAAAGATTTTTAAAGAGAATTTTCCCTGGTATAAACAGAGAAAGAGATCTTTTTATCCCCTCCCTTTCCTTAGAGCATTTTTCTTTAGAAAACGTGTCATTTATTTCTCCTTGAGATGTATGTAAATATTTTTAAAAGCTAAATAAGACTTTTTGCCAGTTTTAAAAACTTTCTCAAAGATCTGGGAGTCATCTCTGAAATATAATCATCAAGGAAGATAGCCTCGTAGCCCCCTATTTCCCAGTTTCTGTGGGGAGGTAGGAGCTTAAATTTAGCTAGTGCTTGGCTACATGATACAAACCCCTTGTCAAAAAGGTATGAGAAATTTATTTTTCCTTTGGATAAAGTCAGTTAGCTAACGTAGAAGGCCACCCCAATGATCAGGTGTTAGGATGAACTGTGTGGACAAATGGTGCCGTCAAGTCCTTTTATTGAGGACTAGTTATTGTTTATCTCGAGAATATCAATCTAGCGGGCTGTATCTGCTTGGCTATATAAAAGGGTGAGGTTATTGTTTTTTCAGTCTTTGGAATCCCTTTGGCAGATTGCATGCGAAACCCATCACATTTTGGTTTAATGCTTATTCAATAATAAAAATATTTTCTTTCTTTTTTGGAGAGGTTTTGGGTTGGCTGGGGATTTTGTTTTTAATTGTATTTCCCCAACATCACACACATTTGATTATGTCACTATTTTATTTAAACTTTTTGGATGGCTTTCTCTTATTCATGAGACCAAGTCCAAATCCCTGGTATGGGTTCTACCATGTAGCACTAACATATCTTTTAGCTTCATCTCCTAGTGCTGCCTACATACAAGCCACAGCAAAATGCTCAACATTGTCCTGTCTCCTGAGCATGCTATGCAAATTCAAATATTCATTCAAAAGCAGAATGGCAGAGTAAAAAGCTTGATGGAACATTTTCCTAGCAAAATAACAATTTAACTGGTGAAAATTATAAAAATAAATTATTTAAAGCCTCTGGAAATTGTCCTAATGGCCAGAATGGATACATGATATGGAAATACAAGATATAGGAAACACAGGAAATAGAAAAACATTAATTCAAGAACAGCTGCTAAATCTTGGTAAGAACATGAGTCTTTGACATTCAAACTGTAAATTGTTCCCTTACATCCTCTCCTACAGCTCCCTGTTATGGAAAATTTAACCCAGTGCTCTTCTCTGGGCAAGTTCAGTCAAGAATACTGGGCTGCCTTTCCCACTAGATCCCAGTCTAAGGCTGGGAAATCAAGCTTAAAGAATCCAAGGAAGATATGATGAAAATGTGTCATTAAATAAATAATATCAGTAAAAGGACAGAGATCATTAAAAATAGAAATTCTGGAGCTGAAAAGAACAACTGATAATTAAAGATTCACTAGAGGCACTCAACAGTAAATTTTAGCTGCTCTCAAAAGGAAAATCAACAAAGGTGGTAAACAGATGAATAGATTATTTAATTTAAAGAACAGAAAGAAAAAAGAATGAAAGACAATAAACAGTGTTTCTGAAAAGTATGGGACACATGTATAAATTTGAAACAACCAGAAGACAAGTCAATCTACCCAATGGACTCATAAATGGAGAAAAAACGGAGCAGAAAGTATAATTAATGAAAAACACACATGAGTTCTAACATAACAGTACTTTCAAAGAAGTGTCTATTGGCTTAATTTATCAATTAGAAAGACACTTTTAGATTGAATTAAAAATAAGGCCCAGCAATTTTTTTCAAGATCTTTTTCTTAAAAGTATACTAAAGGTTAAAAATAAAAGTGTTTAAAAAGGACACCAGGCAAGTAGGAATCATCATAAAAATGGAGGTAATAACCTTAATAATTGTCAAAATAGAATTTAAGGCGAAAAAGAAAATTGGTCAAAGAAAGATCTTATAAAAGGTGCAATAGATGAAGAAGTTATATTCATCATAAACATGAAGTATAAACTACTTCAAGTATATATTAATAACTTTTGACAACCACAGGGTAAATGTAATTCAGGAATTGTAACTGGAAAATTTAACATACTTCTTCAGAAATATTGAGATAAATCAGTCAAAAATAGACTTGATTGGATATTAAAAACTTTCAACAAATAAAGGAAGCCTTGAATTAGCTTCCAGTCTAATTATTTTGAGGTAGGCTTTCTTGTTCATTGAAAAAAATAGTTAAACATCTGTCTGAAGTTCATTCAAACATTTAGGAATTATTTATTGAAAGGTGAAAAATTCTCTGCCACAAGAATGCAACCTCGGAGGAGCTTCAAGATGGCGGAAGAGTAAGACGAGGGGATCACCTTCCTCCCCACAGATACATCAGAAATACATCCACACGTGGAACTGCTCCTAAAGAACACCTACTGAACGCTGGCAGAAGACCTCAGACCTCCCAAAAGGCAAGAAACTCCCCACATACCTGGGTAGGGCAAAAGAAAAAAGGAAAAACAGAGACAAACGAATAGGGACGGGACCTGCACCAGTGGGAGGGAGCTGTGAAGGAGGAAAGGTTCCCACACACTAGAAGCCCCTTCGCGGGTGGAGACTGCATGGGGGGGTGGTGGGGAGGGGAAGCTTCAGAGCCACGGAGGAGAGCGCAGCAACAGGGGTGTGGAGGGCAAAGCGGAGAGATTCCCGCACAGAGGACCGGTGCCGACCAGCACTCACCAGCCCGAGAGGCTTGTCTGCTCACCTGCCAGGGCGTGCGGGGGCTGGGAGCTGAGGCTCCGGCTTCGGGCTTCGGTTGGATTGCAGGGAGAGGACTGGGGTTGGCGGCGTGAACACAGCCTGAAGGGGTTAGTGCGCCACGGCTAGCTGGGAGGGAATCAGGGAAAAGGTCTGGAGCTGCCATACAGGCAAGAGACTTTTTCTTGCCTCTTTGTTTCCTGGGGCGTGAGGAGAGGGGATTAAGAGCGCCGCTTAAAGGAGCTCCAGAGATGGGCGCGAGCCACGGCTATCAGTGCAGACCCCAGAGACGGGCATGAGACGCTAAGGCTGCTGCTGCCGCCACCAAGAAGCCTGTGTGCGAGCACAGGTCACTCTCCACAACTCCCCTGCTGGGAGCCTGTGCAGCCCACCACTGCCAGGGTCCCGTGATCCAGGGACAGCTTCCCTGGGAGAGCGCACTGCGCGCCTAAGGCTGGTGCAACGGCACGCCGGCCTCTGCCGCCACAGGCTCGTCCTGCATCCATATGCCTCCCTCCCCCTCGGACTGAGTGAGCCAGAGCCCCCGAATTAGCGGCTCCTTTAACCCCGTCCTGTCTGAGCGAAGAACAGACGCCCTCAGGTGACCTACATGCAGAGGCGGGTCCAAATCCAAAACTGAACCCCCTGGGAGCTGTGCGAACAAAGAAGAGAAAGGGAAATCTCTCCCAGCAGCCTCAGGAGCAGCGGATAAAGCTCCACAATGAACTTGATGTACCCTGCATCTGTGGAATACCTGAATAGACAACGAATCATCCCAAATTGAGGAGGTGGAGGTTGGGAGCAAAGATATATTATTTTTTCCCCTTTTTCTCTTTTTGTGAGTGTGTATGTGTATGCTTCTGTGTGTGATTTTGTCTGTATAGCTTTGCTTTCACCATTTGCCCTAAGGTTCTGTCCATACTTTTTTTTTTTTACTTTAAAAAATTTATTTCTTAATAATTATTTTTTATTTTAATAACTTTATTTTATTTTACTTTATTTTATTTTATTTTATCCTCTTTCTTTCTTTCTATTTTTTCTCCCTTTTATTCTGAGCCATGTGGATGAAAGGCTCTTGGTGCTCCAGCCAGGAGTCAGTGTTGTGCCTCTGAGGTGGGAGAGCCAACTTCAGGACACTGGTCCACAAGAGACCTCCCAGCTCCATGTAATATCAAACGGTGAAAATCTCCCAGAGATCTCAATTTCAGTGCCAAGACCCAGCTTCACTCAACGACAGCAAGCTAAAGTGCTGGACACCCTATACCAAACAACTACCAAGACAGGAACACAGCCCCATCCATTAGCAGAGAGGCTGCCGAAAATCATAATAAGGCCACAGACACCCCAAAACACACCACCAGACATGGACCTGCCCACCAGAAAGACAAGATCCAGCCTCATCCACCAGAACACAGGCATTAGTCCCCTCCACC
>NC_041220.1:76060117-76060695 GCF_002837175.3 Physeter macrocephalus | reverse complement strand
ACAGGATAAATCCAAGGAGAAACATGCCAAGACACATATTAATCAAATTATCAAAAATTAAGTACAAAGAAAACATATTAAAAGCAGCAAGGGAAAAACAACAAATAACACAAAAGGGAATCCCCAGAAGGTTAACAGCTGATCTTTCAGAAGAAAGTCTGCAAGCCAGAAGGGAGTGGCAGGACATTTTAAAAGTGATGAAGGAGAAAAACCTACAACAAAGATTACTCTACCCAGCAAGAATCTCATTCAGATTTGATGGAGACATTAAAACCTTACAGGAAATCAAAAGCTGAGAGAGTTCAGCACCACCAAACCAGCTTTACAACAAATGCTAAAGGAACTTCTCTAGGTAGGAAATACAGGAGAAGGAAAAGACCTACTATAACAAACCCAAAACAATTAAGAGAATGGGACTAGGAACATACATATCGATAATTACCTTAAATGTAAGTGGATTAAATGCTCCCACCAAAAGACACAGACTGGCTAAATGGATACAAAACAAGACCTGTATATACGCTGTCTACAAGAGACCCACTTCAGACCTAGGGACACATATAGACTGAAAGTGAGGG
>NC_041220.1:76058272-76058936 GCF_002837175.3 Physeter macrocephalus | reverse complement strand
CAGACCAATCACAAGCACTGAAATTGAAACTGTGATTTAAAATCTTGCAACAAAAATAGCCCAGGACCAGATGGCTTCACAGGCGAATTCTGTCAAACATTTAGAGAAGAGCTAACACCTATCCTTCTCAAACTCTTCCAAACTATAGCAGAGAGAGGAACACTCCCAAACTCATTCTACAAGGCCACCATCACTCCGATACCAAAACCAGACAAAGGTGTCACAAAAAAAGAAAACTACAGGCCAATATCACTGATAAACATAGATGCAAAAATCCTCAACACAATATTAGAAAACAGAATCCAACAGCACATTAAAAGGATCATACACCATGATCAAGTGGGGTTTATCCCAGGAATGCAAGGATTCTTGAATATAGGCAAATCAATCAATGTGATACACCATATTACAAATTGAGGCATAAAATCCATGTGATAATCTCAATAGATGAAGAAAAAGCTTTGGACAATTTTCAACATCCATTTACGATAAAAACCCTCCAGAAAGTAGGCATAGAGGGAACTTACCTCAACATAATAAAGGCCATATATGACAAGCCCACAGCCAACATCATCCTCAATGGTGAAAAACTGAAACCATTTCCAGTAAGATCAGGAACAAGACAAGGTTGCCCACTCTCACCACTATTATTCAACATAGTTTT
>NC_041220.1:76057506-76057913 GCF_002837175.3 Physeter macrocephalus | reverse complement strand
GGCACAAAAACAGAAATATAGATCAATGGAACAGGATAGAAAGCTCAGAGATAAACCCATGCACATATGGTCACCTTATCTTTGATAAAGGAGGCAAGAATATACAGTGGAGAAAAGACAGACGCTTCAATAAGTGGTGCTGGGAAAACTGGACAGGTACATGTAAATGTATGAAATTAGAACACTCCCTAACACCATTCACAAAAATAAACTCAAAATGGATTAAAGACCTCAATGTATGGCCAGACACTATAAAACTCTTAGAGGAAAGCATAGGCAGAACACTTTATGACATAAATCACAGGAAGATCCTTTTTGACCCACCTCCTAGAGAAATGGAAGTAAAAACAAAAATAAACAAATGGGACCTAATGAAACTGAAAAACTTTTGCACAGCAAAGGAAACC
>NC_041220.1:76038086-76057496 GCF_002837175.3 Physeter macrocephalus | reverse complement strand
AAACTACAATGAGGTATCATCTCACACCGGTCAGAATGGCCATCATCAAAAAATCTAGAAACAATAAATGCTGGAGAGGGTGTGGAAAAAAGGGAACACTCTTGCGGGTGTGGAGAAAAGGGAACACTCTTGCCCTGTTGGTGGGAATATAAATTGATACAGCCACTATGGAGAACAGTATGTAGTTTCCTTAAGAAACTAAAAATAGAACTACCACATGACCCAGCAATCCCACTACTGGGCATATACCCTGAGAAAACCATAATTCAAAAAGAGTCATGTACCAAAATGTTCATTGCAGCTCTATTTACAATAGCCAGGACATGGAAGCAACCTGAGTGTCCATCAGCAGATGAATGGATAAAGAAGATGTGGTACATATATACAATGGAATATTACTCAGCCATAAAAAGAAACGAAATTGAGTTATTTGTTGTGAGGTGGATGGACCTAGAGTCTGTCATACAGAGTGAAGTAAGTCAGAAGGAGAAAAACAAATACTGTATGCTAACAGATATATATGGGATCTAAGAAGAAAAAAAAAAGGTCATGAAGAACATAGGGACAAGACGGGAATAAAGACACAGACCTACTAGAGAAGGGACCTGAAAAGTGAGAGAGTGGCATGGGCATATATACACTACCAAATATAAAATAGATAGCTAGTGGGAAGCAGCCACATAGCACAGGGAGATCAGCTTGGTGCTTTGTGACCACCTAAAGGGGTGGGATAGGGAGGGTGGGAGGGAGAGAGACACAAGAGGGAAGAGATTTTGGGACATATGTATATGCATAACTGATTCACTTTGTTATAAAGCAGTAACTAACACACATTGTAAAGCAATTATACTCCAATAAAGATGTTTAAAAAAAAAAATGCAACCTGATCTTCTGATTTCAGTTCTTGTCCAAAGCATTTAAAAGAGTGGAGATCAGTAGCTCCATTGAAGTTAATGTCTCACAGTAAAAATCCAAGCTTTCTTCCAGAATCTTTGGCTGCAATTTGACGACTTTTATGAATCATGATTTGTTTACATATTTTTCTTTTCCCAAACAGCAAAAACAGTATTACTAACCATTGCAGATATTCCATTTCTGAACAGAGGATCAAGCGTTTATTTTCAGTTATAGATTTTAATAGCAGAGAAAATTCGGGGGATTTTGAAGATTCTAAGTGGAGCTCTCCAAATAGGAATTCTTTTTTGATGTAATCCGAGTACATATAAGCTGAAATCTAGGAGATGACTGCACAAAGAGATTTTAGTAGTTTCATATAGCTGCTTGCTGATGAGAAAAGACAGCATCCCTAATGCTCATGACCTTCTCTAACATTAGAAAACAAATGTTTCTAGAGTGGGTGATATCATTTATCACAGATACTGCTTCACTTTTTTTCCTGAATAAGTTACAAACCAGCTTACTCATTGCCAGGAAATATGGTTGTATCAAGGTCTCTCCAACTGTGAGCAGCTCTGTTTGACAATTGGAAATAGAGTATGCGATATTGTAGGATGCTTTGCAGGAAGAGTTTGATTTAGGATAGCTTGAATTCCCATGCTCTTTAAACGAAGCCATCTTCTCATGAGAAACACAAATACTGTGACATATTCTCAGGTTCTACACAGCTGAGCAGCTTTTGCAGCCTTAAGCACTTTAGGTGACCATTGGCAAAAAAGTTTGTCCCTCTATAAATACTATGGTTTTATGGCCAATCACATTCTTCAGTGAAATGAAAATCAAAAGTAATTTCAATTTTATTTAACCTTCTTTACTTTGATGGTTTCCAACTTAAGTTATACCCAATATAAAAAATGGCAAAAAGATATGTTTTAATTAATTTATATCAACCAGAAACTATTCTAAATGAAATATGGTGTGAGTAATGACTATAGTCATATATGTATGCACAGTGACATTTTAGGCCATTTAAAGCAAGGACATAAAAACATTGATGTAACATTTTCTTCATTTCTAACATGACAGAAAGATAAATCAAAGAAATTGGTGTGTGTGTGTGTGTGTGTGTGTGTGCGCGTGCGCGCACACGCACGTGTGTGATTGTATGTGATGTATTTTCTGGGCTATGCCCTGTTCAGGGAATTCCTAATGACCATTCATAGATAAAAAATTAAAGCTCCTGATTCAGAGGAATTTTAAAGAGTCTACTTTTACCAAAATTGGGTATAAGATCAGGGATATGATTTGTAACTCAGATATGAGGCTAGTCCTGCACCTCGTTGGCCTGGACTGGAGAGTGAGGGGTACTTAAAGAAATGTCACTGCTTTAATTGAGTAATGACCCCTTGCTCAAGAATCTGTAATTAATCTCTATTTTAGTCAGAATAAATCAAACTCCTTAATTTTGGCATTCAAGACACTCATAGTTTCTAAGCTTATTTTCGACTGTTTTCTAGCAGAAAATCTACATTATAGCTAACTGGAACTACTAAGTTATTGTATATATGTGTAGCACTTCCTCACCTCCATTAAAAACATATATTTTTCCATCCACACTCCTGTTTTTTTAAGGACTAAATATTTCTCATCTTTCACAATACAGTTTAAATAGTATGCCTTCTATATTGTCGGCCTTAATCAAGTCAGTTTACAAAAAAATGTCTTCAACCTAGAGACTCTATTGAGATTTTTCTATGCAATTCTACTGATAGTATGAAAATTTTCACATTTTATCCTGTATTCATCATATTTATGTATTTTTATTAACACTGTCTTTCTTGATTTATCCTTGTAAATTCTGTATCATTTCAGTGCTTTGCAAGCATTAGTCATTCATTAGCTACTTACTGAGTGAATGAATCAACAAGTGAAATAATAATGAAGAGTAGATTTTTTTTCTTAATAATTCTTTAGTTTGGTTTATGTTGCTTGTCAACTCAACTTAGCAACTACTCTTGCTGGCAATAATTTCACAGTTGATTATCTGTTTAGCAGCACCTAATGAAAAAGCAATTCTTAGCTGAGAATACTGATTCAAAGAATATTTGTTTTGCTGTAGTTGATGTTATGCAAATAACAAGTTTTTAATTGTCAAGATTTAGCAATATTAGATTTTTTTTAAAGAGCCTTGAAGTTCTAGTTAGACAGAATCACAAACATGAAGTCTTAGAGCTACAAATTTTATGTTAAAGGCTATTTATGATTAATGCATAAGGATCTGTTGTAAACGAGGCACTGTGTACAGACTTTACATCAAACCGCAGAAGAGCCCTTATATTAGATGTAACTCCATTCCTCAGATGAAGGTATAAGGTCCGCAGAGGTTAGGGAGATTTATGTCATACAAGGATTGACTGTTAGTTTCAAGATTCATATCCAAGTTTGTTCCCTTTCCACTATAGTAAACTTGCTGTTAAATTTAATGCAATTTTAACATTGAGGATGTCAGATATAGACTATTTGGTATAGTGAACAAAATCCTGAATCAAAAGTCCAACAACAAGGGCTCCAGAAAAGAAAAGAAGTTAAGCTGGAGTGGGTAGGGTTATAAAGAATTCATACTGGGAAGATAGAATATTATGATGTGTAAGAGCAAAATTCAAACGGTACAACTAGTGTTAACAAACAACATAATTTGGGGCAAAGTCATAATATCTTTAAAATGAGATATTTAAAAAGAGCCTCTTCCTTTAATATAATGAGCCTCTTCCTTTAACATAAATTCATTTTTCCAATCATTCATTGTTTCAGAGCAGCAAAATCTCTCTTCCAGGCTACTGAATTGTTACCTTCTCACCCTCCTTCTCCCCTTCCTCCTCTCTCTCCTCTTTTATCTGGTTTTGTTTTTATGTGTGTATATAAAACACTTTCAGGGTTTTTTCTAAGTAAAATAATACATATGTTTGACACTTAGGAAATGTTCAATAAATATTCAATAAAGAATAGATTTTGGGGGAAAGCTTTTAATCAACTTTAACTAAAATTGGGTATATTACTTGCTAGGGCTTCCATAAAAATATGTCATAGACTGGGTGGCTTAAACAACAGAAATTTATTTTTTTTCTCACAATTCTGGAGGCTAGAGTTCCAAGTTCAAGGTGTCTGCAGGGATGGTTTCTTCTGAGGCTTCTCTCCTTTGCTTGCAGATGGCAGACTTCCCACTGTGTCCTCACATGGTCTTCCTTTTGTCTATGTTGTTTGTGTCCTAATTTCCTCCTCTTTTAAGGACACTAATCATATTGGATTAGGATGCACCTTAATGACTCCATTTTAACTTAATCACCTCTTTAAAGACTTCAGCATATCAATTTGGGGGACACAATTGAGCCCATAATGCTCGGAGACTGAGAATATAATCCCAGGAAATAATATTTTAAGAACAAGATTAAGGATATGTGAAAGAAATACTGGAATGCCATGTTATGGAGAATGACTCCATACTGTATATACAACTGAGGCATTAACATTTTTGATCAGGTGAATTATGAAAAGAGTGTTTTCCTCCCAGATACTTTTGGTTGTGATCAACCATTTAATAAGTACTTAAAAATTAGACAACAAAATGTAGAGTAATGTGGATTACTTTTACTTCATGAGAAAATTACAGGCATAAATGTGCCCTTATATGCATGATCTAAACTCAGTTCAGCACCAGAAACTGTGTGATATTTTGTTCATACTGACTGGAATTCATCTCTTTTAACTTACTTCTACTTTTTTTTTTATCTTCCCCTCAAGAAAACCACTAATCCTTAGAAAACCCTGAGACAGCCAAGAAGTTGCTTGTCTTTTCAAAGTGAGCCTGTGGATTCTTCCTAGTCACTTCCCTTTCACAGAGTTAATTAAGCCATTACCATTTTAAATACCTGTCAAGAACCTGGACTTAGGGAAACATGAATACTTTTAGCTTCTGTGATGGCATGTAGATGCTTTATTTCTATCTCATCTTTCTCAAGGGTGAATGGCTTCTTGCTTTGTTTTCTTCCCATGACTCAACAGAAGGACCATCTTCACTCTAAGGAAAAAAAACTAATGTATCACTATTAAAAGGAGGTTACAGAGCCCTGTTTCACTTTTTTCCCTGCTTGCTTTCATCATCAGCTTTAAATCTTTCTTACTGAAGGTATTTCTGAAAGGAATTTGAACTTTCTCCTGTTGAAATATTTAAAATATGTTTTGAACATAATACTTTTTCTTTTATCCCTGATTCAACTGTATTATTTGCCACTGCACAGAAAATATTGATTACTTGATTATTTATAGTCTAACAGAGAACACTTTTATTAAGAAGAATTTTTTTCCCCTTATTATTAAACGCTCATATGTTAGGGTCTTGAATTAACTTCCTTTAAGAAAATCATTTGGAAGAACACATTTCTTATTTTCTTTTTCATTTTGAAGATGAACTGTTCACTCTTTTCTAATTCACATAGTGCAGACATGTCCCTTATGCTTTGCGGACACAGCAAACTTCTTTTCCGTGGTGAAAATTTGTTCACTTTGTTTTCTCTCCAACTGATCATTTTAGTTGACAAAGTGAGAGAGTGGCATGGACATATATACACTACCAAATATAAAATAGATAGCTAGTGGGAAGCAGCCACATAGCACAGGGAGATCAGCTTGGTGCTTTGTGACCACCTAAAGGGGTGGGATAGGGAGGGTGGGAGGGAGAGAGACACAAGAGGGAAGAGATTTTGGGACATATGTATATGCATAACTGATTCACTTTGTTATAAAGCAGTAACTAACACACATTGTAAAGCAATTATACTCCAATAAAGATGTTTAAAAAAAAAAATGCAACCTGATCTTCTGCTTTCAGTTCTTGTCCAAAGCATTTAAAAGAGTGGAGATCAGTAGCTCCACTGAAGTTAATGTCTCACAGTAAAAATCCAAGCTTTCTTCCAGAATCTTTGGCTGCAATTTGACGACTTTTATGAATCATGATTTGTTTACATATTTTTCTTTTCCCAAACAGCAAAAACAGTATTACTAACCATTGCAGATATTCCATTTCTGAACAGAGGATCAAGCGTTTATTTTCAGTTATAGATTTTAATAGCAGAGAAAATTCGGGGGATTTTGAAGATTCTAAGTGGAGCTCTCCAAATAGGAATTCTTTTTTGATGTAATCCGAGTACATATAAGCTGAAATCTAGGAGATGACTGCACAAAGAGATTTTAGTAGTTTCATATAGCTGCTTGCTGATGAGAAAAGACAGCATCCCTAATGCTCATGACCTTCTCTAACATTAGAAAACAAATGTTTCTAGAGTGGGTGATATCATTTATCACAGATACTGCTTCACTTTTTTTCCTGAATAAGTTACAAACCAGCTTACTCATTGCCAGGAAATATGGTTGTATCAAGGTCTCTCCAACTGTGAGCAGCTCTGTTTGACAATTGGAAATAGAGTATGCGATATTGTAGGATGCTTTGCAGGAAGAGTTTGATTTAGGATAGCTTGAATTCCCATGCTCTTTAAACGAAGCCATCTTCTCATGAGAAACACAAATACTGTGACATATTCTCAGGTTCTACACAGCTGAGCAGCTTTTGCAGCCTTAAGCACTTTAGGTGACCATTGGCAAAAAAGTTTGTCCCTCTATAAATACTATGGTTTTATGGCCAATCACATTCTTCAGTGAAATGAAAATCAAAAGTAATTTCAATTTTATTTAACCTTCTTTACTTTGATGGTTTCCAACTTAAGTTATACCCAATATAAAAAATGGCAAAAAGATATGTTTTAATTAATTTATATCAACCAGAAACTATTCTAAATGAAATATGGTGTGAGTAATGACTATAGTCATATATGTATGCACAGTGACATTTTAGGCCATTTAAAGCAAGGACATAAAAACATTGATGTAACATTTTCTTCATTTCTAACATGACAGAAAGATAAATCAAAGAAATTGGTGTGTGTGTGTGTGTGTGTGTGTGTGCGCGTGCGCGCGCACGCACGTGTGTGATTGTATGTGATGTATTTTCTGGGCTATGCCCTGTTCAGGGAATTCCTAATGACCATTCATAGATAAAAAATTAAAGCTCCTGATTCAGAGGAATTTTAAAGAGTCTACTTTTACCAAAATTGGGTATAAGATCAGGGATATGATTTGTAACTCAGATATGAGGCTAGTCCTGCACCTCGTTGGCCTGGACTGGAGAGTGAGGGGTACTTAAAGAAATGTCACTGCTTTAATTGAGTAATGCCCCCTTGCTCAAGAATCTGTAATTAATCTCTATTTTAGTCAGAATAAATCAAACTCCTTAATTTTGGCATTCAAGACACTCATAGTTTCTAAGCTTATTTTCGACTGTTTTCTAGCAGAAAATCTACATTATAGCTAACTGGAACTACTAAGTTATTGTATATATGTGTAGCACTTCCTCACCTCCATTAAAAACATATATTTTTCCATCCACACTCCTGTTTTTTTAAGGACTAAATATTTCTCATCTTTCACAATACAGTTTAAATAGTATGCCTTCTATATTGTCGGCCTTAATCAAGTCAGTTTACAAAAAAATGTCTTCAACCTAGAGACTCTATTGAGATTTTTCTATGCAATTCTACTGATAGTATGAAAATTTTCACATTTTATCCTGTATTCATCATATTTATGTATTTTTATTAACACTGTCTTTCTTGATTTATCCTTGTAAATTCTGTATCATTTCAGTGCTTTGCAAGCATTAGTCATTCATTAGCTACTTACTGAGTGAATGAATCAACAAGTGAAATAATAATGAAGAGTAGATTTTTTTTCTTAATAATTCTTTAGTTTGGTTTATGTTGCTTGTCAACTCAACTTAGCAACTACTCTTGCTGGCAATAATTTCACAGTTGATTATCTGTTTAGCAGCACCTAATGAAAAAGCAATTCTTAGCTGAGAATACTGATTCAAAGAATATTTGTTTTGCTGTAGTTGATGTTATGCAAATAACAAGTTTTTAATTGTCAAGATTTAGCAATATTAGATTTTTTTTAAAGAGCCTTGAAGTTCTAGTTAGACAGAATCACAAACATGAAGTCTTAGAGCTACAAATTTTATGTTAAAGGCTATTTATGATTAATGCATAAGGATCTGTTGTAAACGAGGCACTGTGTACAGACTTTACATCAAACCGCAGAAGAGCCCTTATATTAGATGTAACTCCATTCCTCAGATGAAGGTATAAGGTCCGCAGAGGTTAGGGAGATTTATGTCATACAAGGATTGACTGTTAGTTTCAAGATTCATATCCAAGTTTGTTCCCTTTCCACTATAGTAAACTTGCTGTTAAATTTAATGCAATTTTAACATTGAGGATGTCAGATATAGACTATTTGGTATAGTGAACAAAATCCTGAATCAAAAGTCCAACAACAAGGGCTCCAGAAAAGAAAAGAAGTTAAGCTGGAGTGGGTAGGGTTATAAAGAATTCATACTGGGAAGATAGAATATTATGATGTGTAAGAGCAAAATTCAAACGGTACAACTAGTGTTAACAAACAACATAATTTGGGGCAAAGTCATAATATCTTTAAAATGAGATATTTAAAAAGAGCCTCTTCCTTTAATATAATGAGCCTCTTCCTTTAACATAAATTCATTTTTCCAATCATTCATTGTTTCAGAGCAGCAAAATCTCTCTTCCAGGCTACTGAATTGTTACCTTCTCACCCTCCTTCTCCCCTTCCTCCTCTCTCTCCTCTTTTATCTGGTTTTGTTTTTATGTGTGTATATAAAACACTTTCAGGGTTTTTTCTAAGTAAAATAATACATATGTTTGACACTTAGGAAATGTTCAATAAATATTCAATAAAGAATAGATTTTGGGGGAAAGCTTTTAATCAACTTTAACTAAAATTGGGTATATTACTTGCTAGGGCTTCCATAAAAATATGTCATAGACTGGGTGGCTTAAACAACAGAAATTTATTTTTTTTCTCACAATTCTGGAGGCTAGAGTTCCAAGTTCAAGGTGTCTGCAGGGATGGTTTCTTCTGAGGCTTCTCTCCTTTGCTTGCAGATGGCAGACTTCCCACTGTGTCCTCACATGGTCTTCCTTTTGTCTATGTTGTTTGTGTCCTAATTTCCTCCTCTTTTAAGGACACTAATCATATTGGATTAGGATGCACCTTAATGACTCCATTTTAACTTAATCACCTCTTTAAAGACTTCAGCATATCAATTTGGGGGACACAATTGAGCCCATAATGCTCGGAGACTGAGAATATAATCCCAGGAAATAATATTTTAAGAACAAGATTAAGGATATGTGAAAGAAATACTGGAATGCCATGTTATGGAGAATGACTCCATACTGTATATACAACTGAGGCATTAACATTTTTGATCAGGTGAATTATGAAAAGAGTGTTTTCCTCCCAGATACTTTTGGTTGTGATCAACCATTTAATAAGTACTTAAAAATTAGACAACAAAATGTAGAGTAATGTGGATTACTTTTACTTCATGAGAAAATTACAGGCATAAATGTGCCATTATATGCATGATCTAAACTCAGTTCAGCACCAGAAACTGTGTGATATTTTGTTCATACTGACTGGAATTCATCTCTTTTAACTTACTTCTACTTTTTTTTTTATCTTCCCCTCAAGAAAACCACTAATCCTTAGAAAACCCTGAGACAGCCAAGAAGTTGCTTGTCTTTTCAAAGTGAGCCTGTGGATTCTTCCTAGTCACTTCCCTTTCACAGAGTTAATTAAGCCATTACCATTTTAAATACCTGTCAAGAACCTGGACTTAGGGAAACATGAATACTTTTAGCTTCTGTGATGGCATGTAGATGCTTTATTTCTATCTCATCTTTCTCAAGGGTGAATGGCTTCTTGCTTTGTTTTCTTCCCATGACTCAACAGAAGGACCATCTTCACTCTAAGGAAAAAAAACTAATGTATCACTATTAAAAGGAGGTTACAGAGCCCTGTTTCACTTTTTTCCCTGCTTGCTTTCATCATCAGCTTTAAATCTTTCTTACTGAAGGTATTTCTGAAAGGAATTTGAACTTTCTCCTGTTGAAATATTTAAAATATGTTTTGAACATAATACTTTTTCTTTTATCCCTGATTCAACTGTATTATTTGCCACTGCACAGAAAATATTGATTACTTGATTATTTATAGTCTAACAGAGAACACTTTTATTAAGAAGAATTTTTTTCCCCTTATTATTAAACGCTCATATGTTAGGGTCTTGAATTAACTTCCTTTAAGAAAATCATTTGGAAGAACACATTTCTTATTTTCTTTTTCATTTTGAAGATGAACTGTTCACTCTTTTCTAATTCACATAGTGCAGACATGTCCCTTATGCTTTGCGGACACAGCAAACTTCTTTTCCGTGGTGAAAATTTGTTCACTTTGTTTTCTCTCCAACTGATCATTTTAGTTATGTTGCTAACAGCTAATATATACGCACATAAAAACAAGACCAGATGAAAGAGGAGAGAGAAGAGGAAGAGGAGAAGGAGGATGAGAGGGTAACAATTTGGTAGGCTGGAAGAGAGTTTTTGCTGCTCTGAAACAATGAATGATTGGAAAAATGAGTTTATATTACAGGAAGAGGCTCGTTTTTTCCTCCCCAAATCATTTATTGACTAACAAAACCTGAAACCAATATAAGTCAACCACACACACACACAGAATCTGCCTGTTCTCTTTATATCCCCGATAACCCATAGTAAACTTGGAATGACACATTTCTTCTGCATATACTCACATTTCCCTGTTAAGCTTTGCAGATTGTTATACTGTGTATGAAATATGAAATGCTATAGGAGGCCAGGTACCTGAGAAAATCATGTTATAAAGCTATGCTGTGATTCATCTGCTTTGCCTGTTCCTGAAGATATAGGGCCTTACTACACCAAATCCAGATATAAATATTTTAAAAAATGTATTTTAAATTGAGATTCTGGGAACTTTTTCTTAGATAGGCCAATATCAATTGCAATAAGTTTTAGGATGGGTTTCTTTTCCTTACACAGTCAGCCCTCTGAGTCTGTGGGTTCCACATCTGCAGAGTCAACCAAATGTGGATATTTGGTTTTTTTTTTTTTAATTCCATAAAGTTCTAGAAAGCAAAACTTGAATTTGCCATGCTGACAACTATTTACATAGCAGTTACACTGTATTAGGTATTGTAAGTAACCCAGAGACGGTTTAAAGTATACGTAAAGGTGTGCATATGTTATGTGCAAACACTATGCCATTTTATTTAAGGGACTTGAGCATCAGCAGATTTTGGTATCTGTGGGGGCTCCTGGAACCAATGCCCATGGGTACTGATGGAAACTGTATATCGAGTGACTCTTAAGAAGGAAACATATAAGGTATTTAAGGAGAAATATTAACCCTGGGTTTATGGATATAATATTGTCTTTCTGTTTGTTTGTTTCTGTTTTTTGGTATCCATTAACATGGGTGACTTAGCAAAGCAATTGTGTAATGCATGCCCTGGTAAATGTGCAGACACCTCTTCTGCAGTCTGGCTCTAATAAAGTATTAAATAGTAAAGACAAAAATAAGTTGTTCCAGAAGACTAATACCAAGTGTTTCCTTCTTTTCTACATTAATTTCTGGTGTATTTAAAATGAGGAAATTGTCCTCTAAAGGGATGTAACAGAAATAAGTCTGTTGTATACATAATGATATACCTTAGGAGCATGAGGCAGTCTCACCCTTGCTGCTGATGTCAAAAATTTTTCAGAACCGTGACCTTTGGGATTCTTTTCTTTTTCTTTTTCAAAATGAAGATAAAGCCTATTGTTATCGACTGAATAGTGTATCTCCCAGATTCACACGTTGAGGCCCTAACCCCTAATGCAACTGTATTTGGAGATAAGGCCTTTAAGGAGGTAATTAATAGATTACCTAATAGATAATCTAATATTAATAATCTAATATTACCAATCTAATAGAACTTGGGTGCATGAATATAGAGAAAAGGCCATGTGAGGACACAGCAGGAAGGTGGCCATTTTCAAGGCAAAGAGAAAGGCCTCAAGAGTAACCAAACCTGCCCACACCCTGATTTTGGACTTCCGGCCTCCAGAGCTGCGAGAATATAAATTTCCATCGTTTACACCCCCCAATCTGTGATATTTTGTTATGGCAGCTCTAGTTGACTAATACAGTCAGACTTTTGGTAATGTGGAACTTGCATCTTCTGAAGTCAAAGTACCATGGGGAAAATGTGCAAAGTGACATGTAAAGCTGCTCTTAAAGAAACGTTGCAAAATCCTGTCCTCCAGTCTTTCTTGGTCAACTTCACAATTTTTATTGTCTTTCCCCATGTAAGACAATAATTACCTAGGAATGTCGGGTGGGGGTGTCGTATCAGGAGAGGTAGGCTAGGTCTGTGTGCAACCATGAACAAAAATAAGAAATATATCATTTTGTTTATGAGCATGAGACAGCAGACGGCTTCAATATGTAAAAGTGAAAATTAATACTTAGGAGAAAATAAGCCAAAATACACTTAGAGGATGCTGGAATCTACATGATTAATATTCAAAGAAATACATGGAAGAGAAATTTTGACCACTCTCTTAGGCTGTTAATGCTTTGTGCTTCTGTGTAGAAAGAATAATTTGGGTTATCAAAAGAAAAGTGCAGTTCAGGGGAAAAAAGTAATCATGTGATACTTAGGAGAAAATAAGCCAAAATACACTTAGAGGATGCTGGAATCTACATGATTAATATTCAAAGAAATACATGGAAGAGAAATTTTGACCACTCTCTTAGGCTGTTAATGCTTTGTGCTTCTGTGTAGAAAGAATAATTTGGGTTATCAAAAGAAAAGTGCAGTTCAGGGGAAAAAAGTAATCATCATGTGATTTTTGCACAAGCTCATTGTATGTTTACAAACGGAAAATTTTACATAATTCAAAGGATGATTTGAGGAGCTTGAGAAACCATGGATAGGGATAACTAAAGTAATCAAAGTAATTTGGAAACAGGAAAGCTGCATTATGAGCACAATATAAAGGATTGGTACCTATCAATCTTCGAAGGTAAAGAGAAAGAAAATGATTAGAATCTACATTGTTATTAAGGGTAGAAGGTGGAGAGTAGAATTGTTCATAAGATCAAATCCAATAGATATAATGGATATTCTGTGAAGCTTGAAAAATTTTAATCACATAATAATACTTACTTAAAGAACTTCAAAGAGAAATTTCTTTTTTATATGGTAAATATGAACTTTTTTCCCTGCTAAAGTTAGACTAATCACATCTAATTTAATGTTATAGTGTATCAGTAGCTATATTATTTCCCCAAAATTGATGGACCTTGGTAGAAAATATAGCAATTGTGAAGAAAAAACCCAAATGTTTCTCTTCTTTCCATATATCTAATAATTGAACAATGACTCATATCCCTGATAGACCCTGTGTATTTATACAGTAGTGCTTAAGTTAAAAAAAATCTTTGTTAGGGTTTAAATATTTTTTAAAAAACTGTGCAGTATACCATCATTGTTGGGGTAAATTCTCAGGATATTTGTTCTAATGTAGTTGGACAAGATGATCCATTGAAAAAAAAAGTTCACAAGTTAGGACCTGATGTCAACGATGGAATCTCATGGAAAATAGTTCTTTATGATTCTTGGTTAAAAAACACACCAAAATGAGGCATTTTAATTAAGACCCATGGTAGAGATATGAAGCTACATTTTCAAGCCTGAAGAGAGACTGGGAATATATCCAAGAGGCATAATGAAGAGGTACTACTACTTCTGTGATGTTTTAATCACAAAGGCTTCTGTTGTTTTATCTATCCCATATTGAGATACAATAAAAACTCATTTTTCCATACATTGGTGGTCAATTATATGACTAAAGGAACTGTTGGTTAGACCATTCTAAAATGAGTGTATTATTTAAAATATCGAAATTAATTTATCTTTAAAGATCCTTTTCTTCATTCGAGGGACAAATATTTTTAAACAGTACTAATAAAATCTTTCAAGCCACTGTATGTTTAAAATATATATAAGATTCTTTCCATTATGGCTTGTACTCTAGCTTTCCATTTAAAACTAACTTCAACACACCGTGATTTAATTTAAAACTCCAGTTAGTGACAAAGGATATTCTTTAGAGGAAATCAATAAGTTTTCCATATTTTAAAATAAATAAGTAGTAGGAGCATTGTGAACAAGTGCTTTATTTGTCAGCACAATAGGTTTACAACTATATTTTACTGTGTTTTTTCTTCTTCTTCTCTTAAGGTAGAATGCCTTTAGTCACCTTTAATACCCCAGATTAACAAAGATTCATATTTTTAATATAATGTCATATATAGTTCACATAATTCGTAACATAAGAATTGTTTTTGTTGCTTGAGATCCCTCAACTTTCTAAGTTTCATTATTTCAAAATAATAAAATATTGTTAAAGTACTTTATAAATGCTACAAAGGAGAGAAAATTAAAATGTGTCTTGGCCATGTGCTCAAATAACAATTGAGGAGGACCAACTTTAGTGGCTAAAGCAGTTAGGGAAATATGAGTCTCTAGGACACAAAATTTTTCTTCAAAGCAGGAATATGTGACATTTTCACAAGTATGGATCAACATTTTTATCTACCTTACTTTGCTTCCAGAGGCACTTAATCCTAGGATACAATCGTAAAGAGAGAGGATAAAGCAAACTTCAGAATTCTAAACTAGGCACCCGTGACTTTATGACTTGTTTCATGATAGTATAGTTCTTTGAAATTCGAAGATTGTAAAAGCATAAAAATATGTAAGGCTCTCATCACATGAACAAGTTAGGGGAATCAGAAACACACTCTAGAATACTGAATATTTGTTTAGGCCACATTTTACACCTACCCATGGGTCAAAACCAATTTGAAATGAAGAGCACACCATTTTTACATTCATAAACATTTTCAAGTGAATACCATCTCATTTTAGTATTTTATAGAAAAGCAATTGGAAAGAAGATAAAAATATTGTCTTACATATTTGCCTTGCATAACCCTCAGTTTTTTTAAGAGTTTCCAATCTTCTGGAGATATTTCAGAGTTAACAGATATTTCTTAGAAAAAAAAATATAGCATGCAGTTACATAATCTTCTGCAGAGGCAATGACAGATCTTTTGCAAATAAATCTTTTCTTATTAGTGTGTCAGCAGCTTGTACTTTTGCCAGGTTAATCATTTAGCCAGCTGAAATGTAGCATATTTGTTTTGCTGGTTTTGGCCTTGTCAGCAGTAATGCAAGGAAAAGTGGTTTTCCTAATACATCCATTTTTTCTCCCTTTTACCTTAATTAATAGAAGTAAACTCCTCTTCAGAGTTTTTTTTCCCCCTTGGGGAAATTACTTTTTTAAAAAACATGTGTGTGATCTAGAGGATGTTTAATTTATTAAGACTTCTTATCCTATAACCTGGATGAGTTCTCAGCAAATCTTCAAAATAGGTATGGCTCCTATTTCCTCAAAGTCTTTTATAAACTTTTTGTCAGGTCCTCCACAATCTCCAGCTGTCAATCAGAGGGCATCCTTGAAGAGCGTAAAGTAGTTCAGGACCACCTCCTAACTTCTCTCTGCCATATTCACCAATGTAATTAATTAATTAATATGTGTAGTAGTGCTCACATGTCAAAAGAAAATAATTTGGATAAATTAATCACACTGAAATTAAATATACAAACTGTTATACACTGCTGGTGATGGTACAAATTGGTAGATACTTTCTGGAATATACATATCTGGCAATATATTTTCAAACCCTTAAATATTATGTAAATTTTGACCCAGTAATTACATTTTGTAGAGCTCTATCCCAAGGAAATAATCAGAGATCAACTTTAAGTTATGCAAAAAAGAAAAATGTGTATCACAGTGTTATCATACAAGCGAAAAAGAAAAGAAACAACTTGTGTTGAGCTATGGGGTGTTGTTCTATAAACTAAATAAGCAAAATTACATGACGGAATAATATGAAATAGGTACACATGAAAACTTCTGCTTTCAGCAATTTGGTGGGCTGTATACTGTGAGGTCCTTCCACTATAAAACAACTAGATTTTCAATGAACCATTCCTTTTCATTGATTTATGGACTTCCAAGGAGTATGGGAAATCTATAAAAATCACCCAACCTCATTCACACCTAAACATAAACTATACTGCAGCATCTCGAAAGGCAGCAGGACCATCTGCCACTTGGCAGAAGTAAATCTTACATTAGGTCTACAGTTTTCAAAGGAGGCTAAATTGATCCCAGATAGGCACTACCATTGATTTCCATCACAAGCAAAAACCTTTCCTGGAGTAAAAGATCCTCAACTCAGGCTTTTGAAATTCCTGAGACTATGGTAAAGAAAATATGAGATGGCAGACAAAGATCCCTAACACGCAAGGAAATAAATAGACATGTTTGAGAGACAACAGTAATAACCACTAGATACAATGCCCACTTATTTCATATATTTTAAAATCAAATACAAGATATTAAATGTGTGTATATATTAAATATGTATGTATATATGTATATGACATGAAAAAAATCTGAAATTTAGATGATACAATTATTTTTAAAAGACAAAAATAATTAGAAAAATATATCAAATAATAATATTTAAAAATACATCCTTTTTGAAATAAAAAAAAAGACTTAATGGGTGGGTAGACAAAGTTGGAGAGTAAACAGGAAAACAAATCTGAAGAAATTAACCAAACAGATGAGGAGATGAAAAATACAAAAAATGAAAAGTGACATGTAGGGTACATTGAAAAAAATATAACACACGTCTAAAATCATTATTCCAATAGAAGATTGCATTAGATATTTATTACTGTGTTGGGCTGAACCCTGCAGGCCTGCAAGGCCTGTACTTGTCCAGCTTCAAGACCGAAGAAAGAGCCCAAAGTCAGCAACAGAGACGTCAATGGTTTAATGGACAGGGGGAGCTTACACATCTGAAGCAAGGTCTTGGAATGACACCCCATCGTGTGTGGCAGATGGTGGGCAGGACATGGCGGCAGTCTTTGCTCCTGGGGATAGGAGGAGGTTAGCAGTTATAGGGGGAATTGACGTCAGGTTGGCTCATTGGCTATCAGGGAACCCAGCAGAGGGGCACACACCTCACCATCCCTTCGATAAGAACAATCACTAGCTGGGGTGGGGGCAACTATGTAGGAAGGTCGGTCAGGTGGGTAGGGTGCAGGTGAAGCAGGCACTGGTCCAGCAGGGGATGTACAGAGTGCAAGAGAATAGCCATCTTGGGTGGCCTGATCATACATACTATATCACAAATTATCCCCAAATATAGCAACTTAAAACAACAATTATTAGCTTGTTTGTCTCCCTCAGGGCCCCTTACAAGTCTGCAAATTGTTGGCCTGTTGGCTGCAGTCTCTGAAGAATTGACTGTGCAGTAAGCTCATTCACCATTCTTTTGGCAGGAGGCTTCAGTTTTTCACCATTTGGGTCTTTGGAGAGAGAGAGAGAGGAGGAGAGGGGCTGCAACAAATCATCACAAACGAAGTGGCATAAAACAGCACACATATATTGTTGTACAGTTCTGGGGGTCAGAAGTCCTAAAATCACTGTGTTGACAGGGCTGTGTCCCTTCTGGAGGCTAAGGTGTAATCCATTTCCTTGCTTGTTTCCAGCTTTCAGAAGCCTCCTGCATTTCTTGCATACGACCCCTTCTTATCGCTCCAGCCTCTGCTTTGTTAATCACATCTCTTTTTCTGAGTCTTTTACCCTCCTGCCTTCCTCTTTCAAGGACCCTTGTGGTCAGTCACACCTGCATCATCCAGGATAATCTCCCCATCTCAAGATCCTTAACTTAATCAGAACTGTAAAGTCCCTTTTGCCATGTGAGGCAATATATTTACAGATTTCAGGCGTTAAAATGTAAACATCTTCTGGGGCATTATGTCTACCACAGCTCCTTGTCTGTAAAATGAGGGCGTAATGATATCTATTTCCTAAGGTTGATATAAGGATTAAATGAGTTTAGTTTTTTGTTTTTTGTATTATTTTTAGCACTTCAGGGTATGGGTTAGCACATATGAAGTGCTATAAGAATGTTTGATGAATAAAGTAAAGCACTGCATGATTTGGCTTTCTTATTGTTTAATTATTTTGGGTTTGTGATCACTTCTGTTTTTACCAACTAGCATGCCTCATTGTTTTTGATTGAGTACCAAACAGTGCACATGAGATCTATGGAGATAAATTGAAGTGCTAGCTTTCTATTCTATTTTATTCCTTCTGAGAAGATGTGTATTTGCTACTGGCTGGTGGCTAGCGAAAACCACTAGCCAACCTGGATTAATTTAATCAAATAAAGGATTGAGACCACGGTAATCTGGGCCTCAGACCTCTTGAAGATTCTCAGGATATTTGCCAGGCGTCCTCTAATTGTGAGTTTAAACTCCAGTCTTTGTCTTTCCCATCTGTCTGTGAAAAGCACTGCTCAGTTACCCAGCCTCTGAGTCTTCTCCAGAATTTTGATGAATTCAAAAGATGAAAAGCAAATATAGACACTAGCCTCACCACTCTTAATTTTCTTCTAAATCTTTCTCTTATAATTCTTTACTACTTTGGCAATTTTCTGATGCTTTCTAATAAATATACATTATATTCTCTCCAGTTATTCTCCTCGTTTTTAGTCAGCCATTATCAATAGCCAGAACTGAGTGACTGGATTTTGTTTCTAGATCACATGCTCTTTAGAAAATAAAAATACTTCTCTTAAGAAATAGTTCTCACAGTGCCAGCACCCTGATAGAATCTGAATGCTGGATTATGGAAAACTAGGTGATGATGTGACCTGAGGCACTGAGTCATAGGTCAAGGAGGCTAGCAGCACACTTTCATCAAGTGAAATTGTATATACTTGGCCATGCTGAGTAGATCCTGAAGCCACAAAGAGAGTGTCACAATTATGTCAATTGTAGCATAGTTTCCAATTGTTAAAAATCGACAACTTCTTATATAAGGAAATTTTCGTATCAAAGACAATGGAATACGATAAAGCTTAAATGCATGAACTAGGATTTTTGTATCTACCTGAATGCTTTAAATTAAAAAGTTATGAGAAAAGTGAGTCCATAAAAATATATACTGTTTAACACAACTTATTTGAAGACTAAGGCATATTAAACAACACTGTACACATTTATTATATATGTATACATTTTATATAATTATATATATTTATATATTATTTATATACATGAAGTAAAATTCTAAATACACTTGCAGAATTATCAATTATAAAATTCCCTAGAAATGAACAGAGGAGACTAGGTTTAGAATTATATAGAGGGCTTCAACTATATATATATTATATATATATAATTCGTATGTGTGTGTATATATATATGTATAATATGTATATATACACATTTTAATAAATGAAGCAAATCCGGCCAATTTTCTTTTTTTTTTTTTTTTTTTTTCC
>NC_041220.1:75997468-76038075 GCF_002837175.3 Physeter macrocephalus | reverse complement strand
CATCGGCAGGCGGACTCTCAACCACTGCGCCACCAGGGAAGCCCCGGCCAAATTTTAAGATTAGAAAAAGCCAGGTTGTTACACAGTGGTACTTAGTAGAACATTCTCTAGACTTGAATTATTATGTGTACTTGAATTATTTTAGAATACAAAATAAAATTTTTATAATAAAAAGCCTTCTTAGAAAAACTTATTTTCACACAGTGCCATTTATATACCTTTATATTACTAATTTGTAAGTTTTGTGTTTGCCTCATTCCAATCCACTTTCTGCCCTTCTCCGCCATATTCTGCCCTAGGAGGCCAAGCCTTGTTGACTACATCTTTAAATTTCCTTTGATGACTCTCTTCTGGTTGAGTCAAGCCAGTGGGAGTCACTGTCAGATTGTACTGGAATGGAGTAAAAAACCACAGTGTTTCTTCCATGCTCCTTTCTTTCTTCTTTATGGGGTTTCTGGCAGTACTTGTATGCCATCTGACCACTCCTCCAAAGCCCTGCTTCTCAGTGAGCTCTGATAATGCACTTCTTGTCTTTTCAGCCCTAAGAATGGTAATGGCTTTGCATTGATGCTATTGGTGTCTCACCATTCCTTACTTCCTTCCTTACCCTGTTCATTCCTCTGTAAGTGGAGTTCTTTATACGTCTGCTCATTGAAATATTTATGTTTCCTGATGGTACCTTGGCTTATGCATTTATGAAATGAGAAAGCAAAATAATACAATAGTACAAGTGGTAAAATCTATTAAATATATCAGTTTATGCAATGTAAAAAAATTAAAAAGTGTATACAACTATTTTAATTAGTTGCTGAACTAACAAGTCTGATTTGTTCACCCCAAACTGTGAAATATTTTATGGTCTATTTGGAATGTCCTAAGCCATAACACAAACTGGTTTACTGATAGTTGTCAGTTGTATTTAGGACAATTAAAATAGTACTATATGCAAATGTAACTTTCAACATACTTAATGATTATTTTGAAAGAGACTATAGTAGTATCTGTTGTGATCATCAATCCAGTGGTCAGGTTTTAATGTGGTTACAGTGATGTGAAAATTTTAAATGTAGCAGTAATATTATTATTCATTTTCCAAAGATTATTCACTAAAAGTAATATATCTCATTAAAAGCCCAGGGTTTTTGAAATGGAAAGTAACCAGGCTCCTTTCGCAAAACTGATTAGTCTGTCTTCCCACTTCAGTGTGTCTATCTATTAAAGCCAGACTAATTAGCAAAGTCGCTAATGAGGTTCCCACATCCGCTGTAAAGAAAAAACCTTTTCTTAGCAACCTTGTTATTAAAATAGTAGGTCAGACTAGAGCTCAGCTTGGCAAAATTCTGCAATCCATACTTGAGAGATGTAAGCATATTTTCCTTTCTTGCCATGTTGTCTGGTGATAACAGCATCTTAGTTCAAACAAATAATTAGAGTTGATGATAACCCTAATTAATGACTTTGCTAATGGCTTTGCTTGTTTAGGGCATTAAGCCAAGTTCATTGTTTAGCATCTTCATACCTACTAACCTATATGAAATAATTAGCAATTCAGTGACTCAGTCTTAAGGCATTACATGATGAAGAGTGACTGTATCCTTGAGGTGCTAACTAATGATTTTGCTTGTCTATTCTGCATTCTGGCCAGATCTTCTGCTGTGATTTTTCATCTTGGGCTGGGCATTCCACTCCCATGAACTCATTTTGAAGGAAGTGACTGACTACAGGTACTTCCGTAAACACATCACCTGGGGGTCACAGTGAAAAGAAGGGCACCTGGATGAAAGACCACCTGCTTTCTTATTGTCTATGAGCAGAGCTTCTGCACAGTACTGGCTGGTGACAGCTAGACCATCAGATCCTCCTACTTTCTCTTTGAATTCAAAACATGCAACATGTTTTAAGGGCTTAGAGACAAGAGATCATGACCCTTTAAAGAGGTGAAATAAGTTTAGATGCACAGCAGGAATGCCTAGAAATGAGGTTATAAAGCCATAGCTTATATATTGGAAGGTTTCTAAACTACATGAAGGATTCTGGTCTTTATTGGAATCCTTGACAGATATAAAACCAGGAATCAGACTTACATTTTTCTTCTTCTCTAGATTATTACATTAAACGTTGATTGACTGAGGTAACCTAAGCATGTTTCTCTTATAACCTGGAAGATGAAAGCTAACTCTCTTCTCATTTGACTGATCATAAGCTTAGATGATAATTTTGTTTTGTGCTCTGGGTGGACTCATTCTGTACTAGACTTGAGCTTTTTACTTTTTCCCAAGAGTAGATGTTTTAGCCTCAATTTCTGCCCCTATTAGTGAGCTTACTTTAAAACAAAAACAAACAAACAAAAACTACCCTTACACAACTTCTCATTTCTGGTAGACCATGTTTTACTACTGCTTACAGCCTTACATCTACAGGCTCTTAATTCTTGAATGAGATTCAGGGTCAGAGCTTGTGTCTTGGCTCTGCCCCTTGCTAACTAGAAGACTTGGCACCATCTCATCTAAATCCCATAGTCTGAATTTCTTTTTCTCTAAAGGAATATCTTGTTTATTATACTTTAGAGATTTATTGTGAGGGGAAAATTAGAAAGTCTAGATGAGGGTATTAAGAATATAAGATGATGCATGAATAAATTATTATGGTAAAGTGAATTTGACTTATATATATTATTGAGGCCATGAGAGGCAGATCACAACCCTGGGCTTTAGAGTCAGACGAGTTTCAATCAAACTTTGCTACTTAGCATCTGTGTAAGCTTGGGCAAATTAATGAACTTCCCTAAACTTTATCTATAAAACAGAGATGACAATCTACTTCACAAAGTTACGATAAAGCTTTAATGAGGTAACATACATGAAGATTTTAGGGAAAAAAAAGTAACTGGGACAGAGTAAGAGTTCAATAAAAGGTTGCGATTACTCCATTAAGTACTAAAACCACTTGGCATTTTAACATTTATTTTTAATTATAGGAACCTCTTATAATTGACTTTTTTTCAGGACCTAGGTACTTTTGTTTGTTTACAAAATTTACAACCTGGTCCCAGGCCTGGGTTCCAGCAGGGCATCAGCTGGGTCAGGGCACCTCACATAATGCCAGCAGCCCGGTAAGCAGGCAAATGGGAGCCGGGACAGAGGGTGAAGAGGCCGCTGCGGTCAAGGGCGAGTCATGGGGGCGCTAAACCAGCGCCGCCAATAAAAGGTGGTAGGCCGACCAGGCTGGGAGCGGAACCGGAAGTAGTGCACCAGCCCGGCTGCCCTTTCAGCCAATGGGCGCGTGGTGGGGTGTCTGACGTCACCTGAGGAGAAAGGCGGGAGGCCCAAAAGGCGCGGGTTACCAGAGCGTCCTTCCGCGTTACTAGGTGCTACTAGGCGAGTTACCAGAGCAGTGCAGTCGGGGAAAAGCGTCTCTTCCAGCTTCTCTTCCACGGGTTAACCAAGCTCAGGTACACCACACCTTCAGCCTGAGAACCGCCTCGCGCCTGCAGCTGCCCTCAGTTCTAATAATTGATTTAGAGGTCATAGCACGCGGAAAACTGATTTGGATAGAGTGACCATCCTGTAGCAAAATAGCCTTTGGTAAGTAAAGCTACACACTAAAAAAGGAGTTAATAGGAAGTTAGCAGCTATTCAGGAAAGTGGGAACAGAGTTTTTCTTTCTGTCTTCCACATTCAGCTTTAACCTTAGTGTTGAGCTCACAGTATGCTGTTTACTAGGTGCTGTTGAATAGCGAAGTGAAGGAAAGAATGAATAAATTAAGATCGTGTTTTGCAAAGGAGTCCTAGGATATTCAGGTCACTTTATGCATTGGGGAGTAACGTTAGAACATGCAGGGGTATAAGGTGAGATTGCTGCTCTAACGGTAGCTCTAAGGAGTGGACTCAGAAGTCTTTGGGGCAATAATAAATCAGTAAACAAGATGATTATAATGATGATGATGATGATATCTAACATTTATTGAGTGCTTAATAGTACCAGGCACATTTTCGAATGGTTTACTTATATTATCTATTTACTTCTTTAAGACCCCCTGTGAGCAAGCACTATCCCTATTTTTGTAGGAGCAAACTAAAGCAAAGAGAGAGTAAAAGACTTGCCCAAATTTACATGCTACTAAATAAGCACTAGAGGAAAATAGGATGAGAGAAAATGGCCCGATTTTACTCACACCCCAGGTTCCAGCCAGGTGGCGAGGGAATCCGAAGAACCTCCCTGCTCTCCGTAGGTGCTTGTAGGTGCCCTGGAAAAAGCTGGCACAATCCAGGTGTTTAACACCTCCCCCCTCCCTGGAGAGTGCAGCCAAGGAAGTTGTGTGCCTGCTCCTTGGAGAAGGGTTTGTCTAAGTCAGTTGCCAACGTGCCTGTCATTGCCTTCTCAGACCTTGAGTAAGGAGGGTATGTTCTATGCCCTGATATTCTAAGGACTGAGGTTGTTGGATACTCTCAGAAAGAGAAACAAAACAGCTATACATTCCTAGGTTTTTAAGGAGAGGAGCTAAGATTGGCTTAGGACATGGGTAAGTGCTAAGAGAAAGGAATCATAAAGATTTTAGTGCTAAAGATTGTACATCTTCCTTTCCATACTTTTCCAGTTTCTGCTTCTTAATGAGTAGTATCTTTTTGTGTGTTTATGTGCTCAATTGCTGTGGATGTATATAAGCTAAGGCCATCACCAGGAAACATACCATCTATGTTATAACCAATGAGAACCCAAGAGAAAGAAGAAACATCAGTATTTTCTATCCACACATATGCACACACAGGCACATGTACACATTTAAATTTTCTACATTTTTAGTTTGTGCCGAATCTCCTTTTCATAATTACTTGAAAGTTTCCTTTCTCTTCTTGTCTTTCCTTTGTTATCCTTCCCCCAGGGTCTGGTTGGCTATGCTTCTATTTATCATTTCTGCTCTCTCATTTCTTTTTACCAAGTCCTATTTGTCCTGGATTTTCACATTTTTTTAACCCCTAGCCATGAAAGAATATATAAGGTAAACAAGTGTCTCTCTTGTTAATACTGATCACATTTCACAGCATAAACTTTAAAGTACTATTACCCAGCATTTAACACAGCATCTAACACTTAATAAGTATTCAATAAATAGTTCATGTACAAGTGTCGAATGATGGCTCTCTGCTCCCGTGTACTGCAGAGAGGGACAAAGAGCTTGAAGGACACAGACTACCTTATCCTGCCCTATAAATTACTATTGTACCAAATAATGTTTCATTATTAGTTCAAATTAAAATATAAACATCTGGCGATAAGGAAATTAAACTTATTCTCATAGAAACTTAAAATAATCACCTTAGGACAGTTTGGGACTGATTAAATCCCAAAACAAGTTATATTGTTAAGTATTGAGTCTCATCATCATATAAAATTCCATATAAGGAGAGTTTGTCCTGGAACTTCTTTTAAGGTTTTTACCATTGACAGTTATATGTAGATCAGATAAAATTATCATTCTGACTACACACTTTAGAACGTGGTTCTATAAGGACAAAAAAGCGGCAAAGATCCTAAAATTATAGTGCAATTTCAATAATAGTTCTTTCTATTCTAAATACTAGATAACAAGAATGAAGTATGTTTGCATTTGGAAGCTTATAAACAGAATTTGGAGTCTTGGTCTATTATCTTCAAATCTCAAGTGTTTCTTGTATATTTAATTTTTTAATATTATTAGCACTATTCCTATAATATTGTCATCTTGAGTGCTCTATTTAACTTGGACAGAAATAACTTTCATTATGCCCTGCTTTTTCTTGCTGCTGATTTTATCCTGTTTTCCGATTTTGTATGTGGGACCCTCAAATCTCTAATCTAGCTCTTCTTTCTTACAAGATATCTTTTTTTTTAAAGAACTTACGCAAAGTTTTTAATTCAAAGATATATCAGTTTGATCTCTAGTCCTTTAGAGAAATCAACAAAAATACTTTGACAGGTTTATGTTTGACTTTGAAAAGCATCACCACCTTTGTGTACTGAAAGAAAAATTTCTTTAAATATGGCTTGTTGGTCCCATACTACAAGGTATCTTTATATTCACTTCCAAAGGTGTCCATTTCTTCTTAAAGGTTAAACTATTTTTTCCATTGTCACTATTTCTCCTAGAATTTGATGATTTTGGTCACTAACTTGTGTCTAATCTTAGGACAATGTCTTAGTTCTCGGAAGTAGGGACTTTTATTCCAACTCTGGGAGAAAAAGAAATCCATTTTCCTGAAAGTCTCTGACACTAACTGTAAATACCCAGAGCATGCAGAAGTTATTAACCTAGTAGTTTCACTCAATTTAGAGTCTAAATTGCTCACCAATGATTGTGCCTCATTCTCTTCGTCAATGTTTCTATCTAGTCCTTCTCTTCAAACAACAGTTTCTTATTTACTGCTCTCTCTCAGTCACAATCTTTTCATTCTTCAAAGTTTCCATGCCCCCCTCCCTTACCACTTACCTCAACAGAGAGGAATTGTCCTTACCAGTTGGCATTCTCTTCTGTCTTTAGACTCTTCCTGAGGCTCCTGTATAACCATCCTTGGGAGTAAATGGCATTGGGGCATAGCTAAGTGGTAAAGTGATTATAAAGCTAAGTAGTCAGTCATGACTTTCTGTAAAGGAAAATCAAAGCTTTTACTATAGTATATCAAGTTAGTGTAAAGGTCAGTATAATTTTCATTAATCCTGAAAACCTCAGATGGAAAGAGTTACACCCTGGAGAAACAATCTGTTACAATAACTGCTTTAACTTTTTTTTTTTTTGCGGTACGCGGGCCTCTCACTGTTGTGGCCTCTCCCGTTGCGGAGCACAGGCTCCGGACGCGCAGGCTCAGCGGCCATGGTTCACGGGCCCAGCCACTCCGCGGCATGTGGGATCCTCCCGGACCGGGGCACGAACCCGTGTCCCCTGCATTGGCAGGTGGACTCTCAACCACTGCGCCACCAGGGAAGCCCCTTAACTTTTGATCAGAAACTCAGGCTTTCTCCGTCTGATTGGATCATATTTCCTGTTTTCACACACGCTAACTTCCCATTACCAAGCACTACTTTTTACTTTCAACAGGTTCTTTTTCTGCTCTTTGTTCCCATTTCTCAACAACCTCATGTCATACATATAAGAACACACACACACCAGGCTACTTTTCCAGTTTGCCCCAGACCTACCCATTTTCCAACTTAATCCATATTGCACCTCCTTAGTGAAGCGTGGCTGACCGTCCCAAAACCCCAGCACACCACCTCTGGTGTGAAAAGCCAATCCTCCCACACACTTCACACAGTATGATTAAGTACATGTTAAGGACCTAGTAGGTTTAAGCAAATAGTTTAATCTTATTTAAGCAGGCTTTTTTTTTTTTTTTCCCCAGACATCAACCGGAAGGAAAAATTGAGGTAGTCAGTATGGATATTTGCCATGATGCCCGATTTTGGAATAAATATCCAATGCCCATGGAATTTCCTATAGTGTGAACTTTGCCTTCTCAACTTAGAAGCCAGACACTCACTATCCCAGTCCTTCCTCGTCATGTGATTTAGCCTTCAACTACCAAACTGAAAAGGCAAGAACTACATGGCATCTATTTTTTCACAGAAGTGTCTGTGTTTCTGGAGAAGGAGAAGTGAGGTTCTGGCATGTGTCCTGCCTCAGTGTTGGAAGCTGCAGCGTCTGTGCCCAGGCATAGGAGTTAAGTCTCACTAGAGCAACCTGAAGGTATGGATTGGGCTTTGTTTTGGCTATTTTATGTACAAGCTTAACTATGTGATCCACTGGGAAGTTATTTTATGCTCAGATTGGCTAGAGTGGATAATGTTGTTTGTGAGTTAAAACTGATATCTAGCCACAGAGCCATATAACTGAAAATAGCAACATAATCAAAATAATTAGTCCATTCTGACATGGAATTGTCACTAGTTCTTTCTTTTCTTTAACAAACTTCTTATCCTGTCATTTTTTTTCAACATCATATAATTCCTTTTCTTTTAGCATTTGTCCTTAGCTGACTAGATTTTTTAAAAGTCACTCACCTCCTCTTGAAAGTTGCGTTGTGTGTGTGTGTGTGTGTGTGTGTGTGTTTTGTAGTTATGGAATGGTGATGTAAAGGATGCAGATTCTTGCATCTTTGTATCTTGTAGCAGGGACTGAGGACACAGATGTATTAAGATCAACTGGAAGTTTTATAAAGTGATTTCAAATTAACCAAAAGTGAAATCATGTTTATAAATAAAGTCATTGTTTTTCTCTTTTTAAATGAAAGTCTGATACATAAATGCACTGCTTCTCATTTTTATTAACCTAAAATGTTTAAGTATTCACTACAGGCTACTTGGTTCCTAGAAATGGATTAATTTTCTTGAGAAATTACATTTAGCTTTGAGTTGTGTCACAGCCAGTTCTCAAGTTTTTTATTTTTTTTTTTCTGAGATTATTCAGACATCATTCTATGAGAACTAGTCAAAAGACCTAATTTGACGTCTGGCTCAAACGTAAACTTGTGTTGCAATGTTGACAAATTTATTTAATCTCTCTAAATCCTACTCTCTTTTACTGGATGTTGTCGGTGAGATTCTTCCACAAGCAGGTTATGAGGTCAACATCTGTGGAAAGCAGAGGAAGGAAGCAGGATAGGGCAGAGGTAGATCTTGAACTGTGATGCAGGCCTGACATATCTTAGCCAACCCTACAGGGAGCTTTGGAGCTAAAATGGCCGGTCAGAGTTATCTGGCATTGGGCCAAAACTAGATGTGGGCTAAACGAGAAAAGATCTTGCCCTTGGTGAGAGTGGCTCTCTGCAGTTGAGGCAACTCCTGAAGGGGCTGAGCTCTAATAGGCATCTGCCAACAGCACGCCTAGTAGCTGGGGCAACAAGTCCTTCCTTAAAGGAATAACTTGGGCAGCTCAGTGTCC
Source organism: Physeter macrocephalus (assembly GCF_002837175.3). Lineage (NCBI taxonomy): Eukaryota > Metazoa > Chordata > Mammalia > Artiodactyla > Physeteridae > Physeter > Physeter macrocephalus. The sequence goes on along the minus strand of NC_041220.1, from coordinate 76,029,161 downwards.
ACAGCGCTATGTAAATAGTGACAGTAGTTATCACACCTCCATCAATTACCACAAGGATAACACTTCCGAAAACAGTTTGAAGAATATAAATTAATATGTAAATATTATATAACTATATCAATATCTGTACATTTTGTTTGATTAATTCTTAACGTAATAAAATTCTAAACTACAGCAATTTTCACTTTAAAAAATACATACAAAATAAAATTGAAGAATCAGATTATTTTCTAATAATTTTAACAAAAAAGTCTGTAACATTAAAAATAAAAGGATTCTGATTTCTTCTCAATTTATTGAAAGTCATCTTCTAACCATTCAGGACATGAAAGGAAGTGAAGCTCAGGTATTGAGGTACATGTGAGGGTGAAGCGGGAATTGTAGGTTGGACCAGCTATTGCACGTGCACCCACTGGGGTCAATTTCATCTTCCGGTACCTGAGCTGTTACAGGAGAGCTGGGGGGAAGATTGAGAATAGATCCTGGTTTGCTCTATGGAGTGCTGCAGAAACTCACAATGAAAATATCCAATGATGTATTTCAATTAAAGACTATATTTCATTAATCTTTTGCTATAGTGTAGAGAGTTGTACTTTACAACATCTTATAATATTTACTCAGTCTCATATCTCTGGTTACATTAAATTTTTTTATTTTTATATTTGCTTTGGCTTTCTTGCCTTTTTTCTTGGTTAGATTTTCCTGAGCTTTATTTATTTTCTCGGGGTTTTCAAAGAAAAAAAATCTTTGATATGTTATATCTTTTTTACATTTTTCTTGTTTTTTATTCCTGTCTTTATACATTCCTTTCTCCTGACTTCTTTCTCCTAGGCTCATTATTACTATTTAAAAGTCATTATGACTGCTTTAAAATAATGTTAATGACCATTATTTATTGGAAAGTTGGTCTCTGTAGTGCTAAATATCTTGTAGACATAGCACATTTACTTTATTCTTTTTTTGTTTAATGTAAGCAGTCCCTTTAATTTTCCTATAAATTGGTCACATCCCTTTAAAAATGTAAAGTTCGTATTACTTACACTTATTCTTTAAATAGTCTGTGAAGGAAATTCTTATTTCCTTTTCAATTAAAATTCATTTAGAAGAGAGTTTTAGTTTCAAAATTGTCTTACAAAATTTAACTTGAGGCATCTGGATCAATTGGGGCCCTGACATTCAGGGAGTCATACCAGGATTAAGTAGGCCACACAAGGTGAAGGTCCTTTATGCTAAAGTTGAGATGCCATGCCCTGGGCCCTCTTTTGAGCTTCTTGCAGTTGTGTGGTAAGAAGATATAGGACATGTCTGTTAACCTTTTCTCCTTCTCTTTGAATTCATGCAGCTGGATGGTAAGAATACCAGTGTCTTTTTGCCCCAAGGTGCTATTTCCTCTCTGTTTTCTTTTATCCCCAGTAGATTTTGGACCAAGAAAACTACCCTAGCTGTGATCTAGGCAGCCTGACCAGCTCCGTATGGGCGCATTGGCAGTGGGGACAAAGATGGTTAATTTCTCCAATTCCTTTGATACTGAAAGATATATTTTAGATTATTCTTTCCTTTCACTCCAAGGGTAAAATCTTGCTTCACACTTTGGAGTCTTCAACAATTCCTGTCATGGTCGTGCCAGGCCTTCTGAGGCAAAAAGCAATATGGGAAAAATCAGGGCTGGGGTGAGTAACATTACTCAGCATGTCCAAGGCCTCAAACTGAAATGTTAGGGAGTGAATCTTGATTTGGAACGTGCTGAGGCAGGTCTGGGGTGCGGGGGTGAGTGCTTTCCTTAGTGACCTGGGATTTGAAAGACTGCTTTTCTTCCCATTGGTAGAGCCCCACTTGAGAGGACCATTCATTTGTTGCTGGGTTCAGAAAAGCAACAGGCAGGTTGTACAGGCACTAAGGTAGAATGGTTTTCTATAGCAGTGTATGTGTGTTTAATTATCTTCCCTTCCCCTCCCTTTTTTTATCATATGAGATATTTCTCCAGGGAAAACAGATTCTACCATGATAGGAAAAATTTGAGGAAATAAAGATTTTTTTTCTTTTATTGGAATAGTGAAACTAGTAATAACTAATGAAACAAGTAATCTTGCTTGGTATTTTGAAATAATTCTCTGAGCATCCTATTTTTCCTTTTTTTTTTTTTTTTTTTTTGCGGTACACGGACCTCTCACTGTTGCGGCCTCTCCCGTTGCGGAGCACAGGCTCCGGACGCGCAGGCTCAGCGGCCATGGCTCGCTCCGCGGCATGTGGGATCTTCCCGGACCGGGGCAAGAACCCGCGTCCCCTGCATCGGCAGGCGGACTCTCAACCACTGCGCCACCAGGGAAGCCCTGAGCATCCTATTTTTGAGAATTGTATATACTTTCTGAGTTATTGAACATCAGAGAATTTGTTTTTAATTTTTTCTAATTCATAACAAATCTTATTTTGCCATAAAATTTGAGGTCCATAGTATTGTGTTTGGAGTTCAGGACACATATTTCATTATTCTCTTATGAAAATTTGATTTTATTTTTCTACATAAACCTCTGTATATAGTCTCCATACACACACACACACACACACACACACACACACACACACACACACACACACACACTCCAGAGCTTTAACTTATCCATAAAAATCGAGAAAAATTTCCAACTTCTAGATTTTTTTCTTTTTTCTACCTCTTTTCTTTTTTGTTAAGCAATATTCTTTTGTCCTAGATCTGGGAAAGTAATTTAAGGTGTTTTAAAAGATAATTGATCATGGGCTTCCCTGGTGGCGCAGTGGTTGAGAGTCCGCCTGCCGATGCAGGAGACACGGGTTCGTGCCCCGGTCCGGGAAGATCCCACATGCCGTGGAGCGGCTGGGCCCGTGAGCCATGGCCGCTGAGCCTGCGCGTCCGGAGCCTGTGCTCCGCAAAGGGAGAGGCCACAACAGCGAGAGGCCCGCGTACCCCCAAAAGATAATTGATCAATTTTTGCTGTATCTAAACGTTTTTGTTGTATTAATTGAAGTACACATTTTGGCAACTAAGTTTTCCATTTGAAAGCAATATTTGAGACCTTAGATTCTTCCTGTGTTAGAATATAATGACTTTTTGAATTTTGTTGATTATATAAATTGTAGCTGTTTGACATTTTTGACTTTCCTGTAGTCGTTCTGTTCCTAGGGAAACAAACAGTTTTATTTCATTCTGAAAAAAGAGTCTCTTTTAAAATTACTGTATAGTTTCATATGCTAGCAATATTTCTATATTGTTTTCCCTTTATATAAGAATATCTGTATTCAATTTTGGTAGTTGAGAAGGCCTCTTTAATAGGATAGATTTTCATTAAAATATTTAAAACTCATTTAAAGAAAGATATTTAAGATTGTTCTACATCCCCAGATGGGAAATTTTACCATGAAAAATCAGAGGTGTATTTTCAAAAAGATTTTGCCTATGAGATAAACAAACTGACAATCATTTTAACCTATTGATATTTTTTAACCAAAAATTCTTATAAGATTGCCTTTGAAATAATTTCATATGAAGAGATAAAGAAAATGCAAATTTGCTCTTAAAGAATATATGTAATATCTATATTAAAGAATATATACATATATGTATACATGCACATGTATGCATATATGTATAGTAACTAAAAGCAAAATAATATTATAGACTTTGAAATTAGGGATATAATTATTTCTGAGCCACTGTACTTTAAAAATCCCTAATAGAAGCTCCAGAGTCACTTCTCTTTGCTTTTGGGCATATGTGGTTTTAACATTAATCAGATTGAATTTTACAACTGACTGGCTTAAGGAGCCTAAATAAATGAAGCTAAATAAAGCTTGTTTAATCTAACAGGCTCAAATTGATGGTGTACTCTCAAATCATGTGGTGCCTCTCAAAATGTCATTATATTACTTTTTTTTTCTTTTTAAAAAATTTTTATTGGAGTATAGTTGCTTTACATATATTACTATTTTTGTTAAGATCATATTTTCCTTGTTAATGCAAGTGCTTGGACACCTATCTTTGGAGGCAAGCGATCTGGCAGTCTTTTAAAACTGTTTGTTTAGTAATGAAATAGATCTAAGTACTAGGAAATAAACTCAACAATAATTTCTATTCTGATGTTGGTAATAAATGTATCATTTGTGATTAATATTTCTTCTACTAATTAGAAGAAATCAGAAATAGAGTTAACAGATTTTTAGTGAGTATCGCCTATCAGGAACCCAGTAAAGATTTATTGAGTAAATAAAAGTGACATTCTAGTCAGTTGATTCTCCACCTCCTTTTTCCTTAAGGAAAAGTCACCCATAGTGGATAACATTTATATGCGTGACAGTACTCTGGAAGCATTTATATTTTGATGAAACCAAAATTATTTTTAAGGAAGTAAAGGTCCTCCATAATTTATATTCAGCGCAACCACCAAGTCCTGAAAAGAGTTCCTCTGTGTGGGCTGAGGCTGAACAGATACAGAGTGTGTTCAGTTCCAAGGACACTGTCCATTGTTCCACATCCTTTTCACTCACACAGGAATGAAGAAATAGCAATGCAAATGCTATTTGAGGATAAATTCCTCTAACTCATTCAAAATAAATTAATTATGGTGAAATGTTTATGTTTTGATGTATAACAAACTAGTTTTAACTAATCTTAATATGCCAGTGCATTTTGATGCCACTATGGAGAAAGCTTCATGGCTTTAATCCTGCCATGGAAGAGAGGGTCACGTGAGCTGTTTTGAATAGTTTGACAATTTTAAAGGCAGAAACTATCCCTATATATTATTAGGAGCATTATCTTTAAGAATAAGCAAAAATTAAGATCATACGTGAAAACAGAAATCATTTGTAAAGCCCCATTTACTTAGAAGGTTAATGCATAGTAAACCATTCTTTTAAAAGCACAGAAAAGTACTTTCTTTCTCCACTCTTTCTTATGAAGAACCTCTTTTGTTGTTGTTCTGTTGGGTCTTTTTTTTTTCAGTTAATAAAAATTACGGTGGTAATTTTTGACCTCTTCCTCTAGCAAAGAGATATAGAGTGTTTATTGATTTATGCGACTTAACAAAAATGATCCAAATTGTTGTCTGACAAGTTTTAGGTAAGAACAAGAAGAAATGAACAACCTGAGAGATTCTTGTTCTATCTGTTAATGACCAAAGACTAACACTGGCACATATCCAAAAATTTACCTTGCAGAGATTTTATTTTTTATGAGAATATAAGAAAAAGTTGGGGTTTTTTGAACTACACAAAATTCTATAAATACGTTTCTATATATCTCTTGCACCTAAAGGAATTTGTCATTGAAGGAGAGAGATGGGTGAATGGTTATAAATCATCACTAAGAGAGACCTGATTTAGAATCAATAGGGATTTGAAATCGTTATTCTGTCCACTAGGAGGAAAGAGCTGAGATGGGGGGGGTCAGGGAATTGGGGAGCAATCTTAGGAATGGGCTGGAGAGTCATAATAGGAGGTGCTGTTGGACTTCATTCTTGTGTTATTCAGAGAAGCTTAAGTTCTCTCTCCTGGTATAATCAAATGGGACATTTATTGCTTGTATTTACAGATCTTGGTCAGGACAGATATATAGCTGCTGGTTTTAGGGAAGACTAAGAAAAAAAGAAACTAAATGTTATTAGGATTGCGTGTGTTTCTGTTTCTCTCTGTGTTGGCTTCATTCTCTACTAATACAAACGGGCTGTCTCAATACCTTCTGCTCACATACTTCCAACCCATTAATCAGAGGTGAAAGGGAAGCTGATTGGCCTAGTTTGGAACATTTACCACTTGTGTGACTAGGGGAGTAGGACTTTTTATAATAAGAAGAATGGTCAGCACAGGACTGTGGGCCCTGTAAGGCAGATACTAGCATATCAGCTAAGAGGAGGTTTTCTTTCTACAGGATCCAAGTTAGTGACTACGTGATGTTTCCCGGTCAAAAGCACTGAGTGTACTATGAATGACAAGGGTCATTTGAAGTACATCATTTGTATTTGTTCATCATTATTTTAAAATAATGTGCTATATATATATATATTTAAAATTTTATGGAAACTAGTTTAATTTTAATGTTGGCAAGCACTGAGATAACATTTCTGAATAATAATGGAATTGACATTAGAAGGTCAGTGAAATAATAAACATTTATCAAATATATATGTATGTATAATCATTTAAGAAGTTGCTCATGAGGTTTTTAAAATCTAGTCAGAAAAGCTTTATATACACAGGCTAAAATTTAGAAAAACTACTTCAAAATATGGATTTTGTTCAAGTTCAGTTATTTTACTATTTACTGTACCATTAAGAAAATTACTGAATTTAATTTATTTAGTTCATTTATTTATTTGGAATTTTCTGAAAGCAGTTAGCCCTCATTATGATTTCTCAGGCATAATTAGTTGCATACTAACACTTCTAGCTGAGATACAGAAGTATATGAAAGGCCTTTGCTGGTGTGCTAACAACCAGAAAAACATGGACAGGAAAAGTCTCCCTTTCTTTAGGCTTAGTGAAGAATAATGGATGCAAATACAAAATAATAAATAAATAGATTAATACACAAACAAATTTTAGAAATGCAAATACAATATCTGAAAAAATTTAAAAATTTTATGTAGATAAAGATTTTTTAAAATTAGAAGACATGCATATAAATGTGTTCCAACAAACAAGCTGAGCAAAATAATGTAGCATCATGTATTTGTCAAACGACTCATTTAATTAAGTATTGCAGAGCAGATGTAATATTTTTGGAAAACATTTATTTGGCATATATGATGATGTTCTCTATGGATTAAATTTTAAAAGGCCTTAATGGAATATAAATAAGTAGAATGTCAAAGACTGAAAAAAATATTTATGGAGGAATTTGGAAAAACAAATATCAAAATGCAATCCCTGGTGGACCTGGATGACTGGCTGCTGGGTGGAGGCTGTGGAAATCAAAACAGAAATTGGTGGACCACTAGGAGTGAAGGGCAATAATTCAGGAGAATAAGACTAATGCCTTGCACTAAGAGATTAGCGACAAAAGATCCTTTGTCTTGTAAACCTCTATTAATGTGTAGCCTGTTGAATCACCACCAGTGGTTTTAACTTCTATCTTGTAGCCTGGTTAAAAGCTATGCTGTCTTAATTAACATATTCATGGTTTCCTTCAACTGTGTGTAATCCTAACTAGACTACACTTAGGTTGTAGGAGTTTTTGTCTTAAAATAAGTGATTTTAGATCTTGTGATGATAATAATGTCCATACCCTAAATTCAGCTTTTAAGCAAGCTTGTAAAGTTTTTGTCTAATTTAAGCTTTTCTATGTCAGGATGTATAGAGGGAACTGGGAATTCATAATATTTTATGGGCAATAAATTCAGTTGCTTTCTGAGTAGGGAGGAAGTTAAGGTTAAATGAGGTAATGCATTAGAGAGCAGTTTGATCTCTTTAGAGGAAAGTTATACAAATTATTACATTTTTGTTGTTCTACATTTTGTGTTGTTTATGCATATAACCATTCCATTTAACATGCTTTTATAAGACTTTTTTTTAATACAAGCAGAATTATTTCCTCACTGTCAAACAATCTGAGACTGGTTTTCACCCAATATTTTAATTTTGGTATATATTTTCTCTTTGTAGATATGTGTAATATGTGCCATGGAAGACATTTGAATGTACATGATTTTCTTCTCTTAAGAAAACTCAATACACATGTAGTAAATTGAGTTGATTATTCACTTTCCAAGGAATTCACAAAAGGAAGTTAATCATCTTGCAAGTTCCTTAATAACTTTATTAAATTACCCAATTATGAAAATATTCCATTGAAAAACATATTTACAGATATTTCAGAGATATAGTTATTGGACAAAGAATGTATTTTTGAATTACTCTGGGACCTTTACTAAAGTCTTCTTTATAGGACTGCTTTAGTCACTGCTTCCTGTTTTTACTGCCAAAAAAACACCATATAACACACCTCAGGGATAGAATTATGGCAAGGCAAAGCAGCCTTTTATACACTCTCATGTGAGAGGGCTACTGACATGATACATTCTGTCAGCTGCCATTCTGCATAACTGTCAGGGATTCCCCCGGGTTCATCTGCAAAGCTTGATTTCTCACTGATTACCTCTGAAAATTTAGCTTCCTTTAATTCAACTTAAATATCTCCAAATACAATTTCATGATACTATTTTAAGACTGTATTTTAAAACCCAACTGCATTACTATGTTATATGATTTCTGGCCATGAGTCCGTCCATTCAATTATTCATTCACCTACAAGTATAGTATAAGAGACACTATACTAGATCTATGAAATCAAGTAAAATGAAGTCCCTTGTATTGAGAATCTCACAATCTCACAGTCCAATGAGGGATAAAATATACATATATATATATATAGTATTTTCATTGTGTAGGTACACAATATATACACACACATATATACACATACATATGTATGTGTGAATGTTTATATGTGTATAGGTGTATGTATATAGACACATAACAAAAAATGCTGGGATGAAGCTATGAACAAAGAACAATATTATGTATATATATTGAGGAAACTGAGAAAGAATTAGGCCTACTTAACTTAGAATTTTATACAGGGACTATTTATTAGATTTTACCCAAATTAAGGAACAGAATTTTGGATCTGAAAGGATACTATAGAATGACATGAACAATGTTAATTTGTATTCTCTGGCTAAGGACTTTTGAGGAAAGAGAAAAGGAGAACGTTTGCTCTGAATACACTTGTGCTAGATGCAAAATCTCTAGAAAAAAAATATGTATATATAAATTATTTTACAGTTTTACACAGAACAAATAATAAATAACATGCTATGAAATCACTCGTTGCCCACTTGTTGAACAGTTATGAATCCTTAACAAGTGTGGATAAAAAATGTCCTCACCCAAAATATATTTCGTTTGTAATACCAAGGTTTTGCATGCTTTTGTTTATGGATATCAAGATGCATGCATTGGGCTTCCCTGGTGGCGCAGTGGTTGAGAGTCCACCTGCCGATGCAGGGGACGCGGGTTCGTACCCCGGTCCGGGAGGATCCCACATGCCACGGAGCGGCTGGGCCCGTGAGCCATGGCCGCTGAGCCTGCGCGTCCGGAGCGTGTGTTCCGCAACGGGAGAGGCCACAGCAGTGAGAGGCCGGCGTACCGCAAAAAAAAAAAAAAAAAAAAAGATGCATGCATTGATACTACCTTCTGTTTCTGGAATCAATTTGACAAATCACAGAGAAACTTTGTTCTTGTTTATACAAACAATCTTCATGTAATAACTTTTAAGAATAGCTATATTTTCCTTCAGTAAGTGCTGCTTGATGTTGCCAGCTGCTTTATTTGGCTCATGTAAATTGCATTTAGCTGCTGCTGCAGCTTCTGCCTCTCCAACTTGAGCATTCTGTGTCTGGTTCTGAGGGACCAGTGGTCTTTCACTCACTCCAGTGTTGGTTTTAAGCCCCCTTTGATGAAAGAATCACTTTCTGCTGAGAGCCTGAGATGACACTGGATCTACCCTTTGTGTAACCCAATGCATCAGCATTAAGAACTGCACTCTAGCAAGAGGTCATGGATGTAACTCTTTAGTCATTTCATGCTACAATGTTATCCTCCCAAATACAGTGGAGGAAATGATTAAACTTGAGGGGGGACTTCAGGAAAGTCTTCACAGAGAAGGTGACGGGAGCCACAGCTTCAAGGCTGAGGAGGCATTTTCCCGCAAAGGAGATGCAGAAGACTACATGATCATTCTACAGAGCAATGCACAATAAGGGCCAGTTCAGCAAAGGGATGGACTGTTTACTATCTAACTGTGCATAACTTTTCTTTCCTTTTATCCCACAAGACTTTTAGAGAAATCTCCAATACAGGAAAAAGAGGGGAGAGGAACAAATTCTTTCTGACCAATAGGCTTTCACATATGCTACTCCTCTGCTTGGAGTGGTTTACTCCTTTCCCTACACAATACACCTATGCCTCTCCTGCATTCATATCCTTCAGTTCTCAATTTGATGGTTATTTTCTATAACAAACCATCCATGGCTCAGATTCCCCTTAGCTGCATTAGGGCATATGTCGTATATGTTCCCCCAGCATCCTGTGCTTTCTGTTCAACAGCACTGACCTCACTATAGGTACTTATCCTTTTACTTCCTTGAAATCTCCACCATACCGTGAAGGAAGGAACTGTGTTTAAACTGTGTTTCTTTTATTACTGTACGGCCGTTTGCCTAACTCCAACTTGATTTACACTGAGTTGTATTTTTAAAGCCTTCTAGAAGGGTTCGGGGTCAACAATAACTACTCCATATAATAAGCATCCAGAAATACTTTATATACAGATAAATGCATGCCTATATTCAGGAAAAGTAAAAGAAGACATGCTTTCAGGTATATATCAATTTCATTTTCAATGACACCCAGGTCTTTTTCAGGACCATGTCACCATTATGGAACCATTACTGAACCAGACCTAGTCTGGAGTATTTAGTTTTACTGTAACTCAAATGGTAGCCAGAGGTTCCCTCCATCTAAGAGATGTGCAATGAAATGCATGTCCTCCTGACCACCACATTCTGTTCCTGAAACCTTTCTGTTTTTGTGACTGTTACCAAGATTTATATTCCAGCTACTCTGGATGCAAATATCAAGCTTTTCCTGTACAAATACCAAGCTTCTCTTGCAAAGAAAGAAAGGAAGTGGCTACCTGTAGAATGAGGATGCACTCAAACTGGGAGAACCAAAACCCATCAAATAAAAGGAATTGGCTCTCTTTCCTCCAGTGTACACCCTACTGAGGGAACTGAAGAAACAGAAAACACAAAGAATGTTGAGAAGAGTGATGAACAGCTGAGGAACAAGCCATGACTTTCACTGCACAGGAATGTTAATGTGAAAATTTGACGGGTCACTCTGATTGTTCAAGTTGGATCAGATGTATATTCTGGAGACCCCTGTATTACTGTGTTCAGCATGTAAGTAATGCAAGATCAGTAGTGGGAAATGATTGGTGATCAGTAATACATGAAGATATAAATTAAGCATGCAAACGACAAAAGCTGGTGTAGTTCCACTGGTGTTGAGGGGACAAAATTGAAGTGGTACTCAAGTAGTTTTTAGGTTAGGTGCTATGGTAAGCATATTGTTTTAGGAAATATGACTTCACTTATCAAATATGATAGTGTAGCTGGCAAAACATTTGGGTTCAGTTCCTAAGCTGATTGCATTCTCTGGGAGGTAGAAGCTAAGAATTAGTTAGCAATGCAGAAGATCTCTGTCATGGAAAAGGAGAAAAGATATGGTTGGGCAGAGAGAGCCGTCAGACCAAGATGCAGCCTGACAAGTGGATTTCAGCACAACAAAGTTATAGAGCAAAGACTGCTCAGTAGAAAAGCCCGCACCTTGTGTGGATACCACGAGACTCTTCAACCACTACCGTGTGCAGTCTTTGGGGATTGCCTCAAGAGCAGAGTGACCTTGAAAGCTGAGGTGGACTCTGAAGAACTGACAGCGGCAGGTTTCCAGCTGACCCACATTCTTTGCAGCTAGACAGCAAGTCTTTGTTTTTGAAGGGAATCAAGTGGCTCATATCTGTGTCTCACATGTCTACTTTTTTTTTTTCTGATTTATGTTTCCATGGCTACTTTATTCCAACACAAATGTCAGAATGAAGTGCATATATGAGAAAGTTTGATGAATATTAATCTTGAAGCTTTAAAAAAAAGACATCAAGGGATTTTTTTAATACAGTCCACTTATAAAATATTGACTAGAAAATTTTGTGAGTTTGACAAACATATAAGACAATAAATTATTTAATTACAGATGGCAGTTTTTAGAATTGCCAATTTAGAATAGATTTCAGATGGCAATTTTTTAGAATCTAATATATTTAATTTACCTAGACAATTAATTTTTATGAGATTCACTAATTACAAATTCTATTTATTTAATTTTTATACCCCATGTAACATTCTGTCAGCATCTGATCAATCATATTTTATGCTTCAAATGCAACAGCAATTTATATCTGAATAACTTACTAAAAATGTATCTCAATTTTCCAGTTAGATGACACGAAATATGTGTAGAGAGAATGCACAAATGAATGAATAGCTGTGACAGAGAGGGTTTTTTGAGACAAATGTTTAAAACTAAGTGAAATTTGGACTATATATGTATTCAATAACACTGAGCCATTAAGCATTGAAAGAAAAAGGATGGCTTGTGTATTTCATTTGCTAGAGTTTTGTGGTTTGGGATATTTCTAAGCAATAGTAAATGCATTAGACATCTAAGTAGTAAAAAATAAAACTTCAATATATTGTTGATTAGAAATCCCCACAAGTCCCATAATTTGCCATTGCTTTATTCCACAATTCTGATTCTGGAATACTCTTGATTTTTAATTCTCTTTCTTCTTGTTTTATAATTTTGGCTATTGCTTTAAGTTGGAACTGGTAAAATAATAGTCATAGCAAAATATTGTTTTCCTCAAAATGTTTTCAGCTTTTAAATAGAGACATAGTTAAAAAAAAAAAAAAAAAGATCTAACACACCAGTAAATATTTCTATTCATTTCTTGACTAGATGTATTGAAAACATATTATCTTAGTTACATGTACTCTTCCAGATATTGTAACCTGGCACTTATCACAGCTTCTCTTATGTAATCATTCCAACACTGCTATGATATAAATATTATTATTTCCTTTTTTACCATTGAAGAGACTCTGGCACAGCGAAGTTAGGCAATTTACACTAATGTATTTAGCAAGCATTAGCGTCAGTATGTGAAACAAGATTTGGCTAACCTGCAACCTCACTCAGCAACGTTATCTAAATATACTTGCAAACAAATAAATCTGTGTTGGGCTTCCCTGGTGGCGCAGTGGTTGCGCGTCCGCCAAAAAAAAAAAAAAAAAAATCTGTGTTTCTATACATGAAATCACATTTGCTACCTGAAAACAAAGAAAGAAGTAAACAGGTAGCAGCTCTAATGTTTAAAAGGGAAGAATTAAATTACCAAGGAATGTAAAGATAATTGACTAATACCTAAGGCCAACCTCATCAGGTTTTTGTGAGGGTTAAATGAGAGTAACTGAGGTAAAATAAAGTGCATATCAATATTCCTGATACAAAGTACTCATTAAAAATATCAGTTTCTTCCTAGCAAAGGTTTCTCAGTGTAGGCAAAGCTGAAAAAGATCTTTAAGAGTAGCCTAAAAGATGCCAAATTGGACTTTGGCCCCCCAAAAAAGAAAAATGGGGAGTTTAAAGGGCAGGTAAATCTTTCTTTGTTACCTTAATTATTCCTAAGAGGATAGTTATTCCTTTGTGGATTAAGTCAAAGTTTGTGGAGTCCACCAAAAAAAATAAGATTCTAATGGGGATTGTGGATTTGTTCTTTGAGATAAAGTTTCAAAATCAAATTGCAAACTTTGAAATCTGATGCTATTAATAAACTTTATTTTTTTCTCATAACACTTGAAATTTTGAGATGATTTCTAAGTACTTCCCTATTTGTAACAAACTCAGAGAGTGTTCACAAGCAAATACACCCTTTCTGAACTATTGGAATATTGGAAAAAGTTGATTGAAACTTCTAGTAGAAAATAAACCCACAAATACCAGCCTACGCAGAAAGAAAAGAGAAAAAATAGAAGTGTTAGAAATATAAATCAAAATCACGAATATTTGCAAAAGAAATAATTGTCTACTTACAAATTATGAACCTCGAATGAAAAATTACTAGAATTTAGACAACAGCCTAGTGTTAGGAGTTAAGACTATGGAAACTTGAGTTTCATTTGTATCTTCCTTCACTATTCATTGTTAGACAATAATCACTTCAGCTTCAGTTTGCCATTCTCTAAAATAGGAATAATAATATTACAGGTTTCTTTTTAAGAATGAAATAAGAGAATGCAAGCAAAGTACATGACATGGTATATGACAGATAATAGGAGCTCAGTAAATGTAAATTCATATATTCACAAAGTACATATGTGATCAATGGTCCGAAGTTTATTATTTTCTTATATACCATTATTATTCTATGAGAAATGTAGTACAAGATTGTAACATGTTTACTTAATAAGAAAAGTTTGAAACATATATGAATAAAACTTTGCAACTTTTCCACAGGCTACAAAAGAAAACTTGAATAAGCCTGAATAAAAGATGTATATCATGTTAGTCACATGATACTTCTCATCAAGATAGTCTAGAAATTCCTTGCAATGACAAGCAAAACCCCACTTTACAATTTCACAAATTGATTGTAAAATGTACTTGATGAATGTATGCATGAATATGTCTAAGTCATTTTTTAAAAAAGAATGCCAATAATACTACATCTTGGATACATCTTGCCTAATGACAACATAACTAAGACCTTTTATATCAGCATGGTCCTGATAGAGATCTAGACAAATAGATACATGAAAAAATATAATTAAGAATATGGCACTTCAAATGAGGAGGGAAGGGATAGACTTAGGATAAGCAAAGCCCATTTGAATAAAAATGAAGATATAACTTTTATATGCAGAAATTATATCTTATACAGAAATTAATTTTTAGATAAATTAAGAACTAGTTAGAAGAATTAAAACAAAAAATGAACTAGAAGACATATGGAACACCACTTTTTATAATCTTGAAGTGTGGAAAGCTTTCCTAAGCTTAACAGAACCCAGAACACATGAGAAGAAAATACTGACAGATACGAACACATAAAAATTAAATTTTACAAAATAAAGTAAGTGAAGGAATGTGTGGATAACAAAAAATATTAACAACATATTGAAAATGGCAACTATTTATTTATTCACTTACACAAACACAAAATAAGTATGCTGCAATCCAAGGGAAAAATGTCAAAATGTATGAAGTCAATTTTCAAAATAGATTTTAAATAACCAATGCATATGTATTTAACCTCACAAGTAATGAAATGAATGCAAATTTAAATTTTAAAAAATATATAATTTTTTCCCAACCAAATTAGTTAAAATTTAGATAAAAAATATCCAGAGTAGAGGCATCTCTCCATTCCATGAAGCTGGAATAAATGTTGGTGGAAAGAGATTGATATGGTAATTTTCAGACGGTAATGTGACCAAATCTACAGGTTTAAGTTGTGCTTGTACCTTGACTCAGAAAATCCACTTGTAAAATCCAGTCAAACACAATGCATGTGCATTTCACAAATATATTTACAAGTATACTCATTACAGCATTGTCATTATACAAAAATAGAAACAACCTAATTATCCATCAGTGGGGAATTATTTCATAAACTTTCTTATATGCATAATACAGAATTATATGCAGAGCATGCAAACATTTAAGAATATATTGTTGGATACAAATTCATACACTGCCATAACAGAAAAATAGAAACTACTTAATGCCCATTAATAATAAAATTATTACATTTACTTTTATATACCTACATTATAGAATTATATATATCATGACATGGTAAAGTTTAATATATGCTGTTTTGTGAGATAAGAAAGTTCCATAATAATATGCATGGGTTTACTCCATTTTTTATACTTGCACACTCACACACAACACACACACACACACACACACACACACACACGCAGGTATGTGCTTCCTTATTTGATTGACTAAACAAAGATCTCCCAAGGAGTCACATAACTATTTCCATGTTAGATGAGTAGGAGGGAAGTCAATTTATTGTATAAAATGGATGCTTTAGGACATTAGGGCTTAGTTGTCTGGAGAATTCCCTTTCCTGTTGTGAAAGGCTGAAAGGTGTGAAGACACAGATGGAAATGATGTGGGCCCTTGAATCACCACACAGATGAAAGATGCTCATAACCAACCCAGGACATCTGTGTTAGATGCTTACATTAAAAAAAATAAATACATTTCTAGTTTGGTAAACCACTGGAAAGTTGGTGTGTATTTTTTATACCAACTAGCCAGAACACATGAGAAGAAAATACTGACAGATACGAACACATAAAAATTAAATTTTACAAAATAAAGTAAGTGAAGGAATGTGTGGATAACAAAAAATATTAACAACATATTGAAAATGGCAACTATTTATTTATTCACTTACACAAACACAAAATAAGTATGCTGCAATCCAAGGGAAAAATGTCAAAATGTATGAAGTCAATTTTCAAAATAGATTTTAAATAACCAATGCATATGTATTTAACCTCACAAGTAATGAAATGAATGCAAATTTAAATTTTAAAAAATATATAATTTTTTCCCAACCAAATTAGTTAAAATTTAGATAAAAAATATCCAGAGTAGAGGCATCTCTCCATTCCATGAAGCTGGAATAAATGTTGGTGGAAAGAGATTGATATGGTAATTTTCAGACGGTAATGTGACCAAATCTACAGGTTTAAGTTGTGCTTGTACCTTGACTCAGAAAATCCACTTGTAAAATCCAGTCAAACACAATGCATGTGCATTTCACAAATATATTTACAAGTATACTCATTACAGCATTGTCATTATACAAAAATAGAAACAACCTAATTATCCATCAGTGGGGAATTATTTCATAAACTTTCTTATATGCATAATACAGAATTATATGCAGAGCATGCAAACATTTAAGAATATATTGTTGGATACAAATTCATACACTGCCATAACAGAAAAATAGAAACTACTTAATGCCCATTAATAATAAAATTATTACATTTACTTTTATATACCTACATTTTAGAATTATATATATCATGACATGGTAAAGTTTAATATATGCTGTTTTGTGAGATAAGAAAGTTCCATAATAATATGCATGGGTTTACTCCATTTTTTATACTTGCACACTCACACACAACACACACACACACACACACACACACACACACGCAGGTATGTGCTTCCTTATTTGATTGACTAAACAAAGATCTCCCAAGGAGTCACATAACTATTTCCATGTTAGATGAGTAGGAGGGAAGTCAATTTATTGTATAAAATGGATGCTTTAGGACATTAGGGCTTAGTTGTCTGGAGAATTCCCTTTCCTGTTGTGAAAGGCTGAAAGGTGTGAAGACACAGATGGAAATGATGTGGGCCCTTGAATCACCACACAGATGAAAGATGCTCATAACCAACCCAGGACATCTGTGTTAGATGCTTACATTAAAAAAATAAATACATTTCTAGTTTGGTAAACCACTGGAAAGTTGGTGTGTATTTTTTATACCAACTAGCATTATCTAAATTAATACAAATAACATAAGTTTTTACCACAGTGCTGTATAATTGCTTACAGAATCAACAAACAGCTATTGAGCACATGTAATATGCCAGCTATTGAAATATAAATGAGACAATTTATATCCTAAATTAAACTAGAGATGATTTATCAGAGGATGAGCAGAAGCATATGCATTAAAATGGTTGTTAAACAGATTACTATTTATCAAGAAATGATATAATAAATATTAACTGTTTAGTAATTATCATTAACTGAAAATATGCTAAGAATCATATGTAGCCATTATAGAGCATAATAAAACTATAATAGGAATAAATGCATACATGTCTTACAAACTTAAAGAGATTAAAGAAATTCTCAGCAAGGGGAAGCTACTGTCCCATTAAACTTCAAGGTGATTTAATAGAATGTAGATTATTTCTTGCAAACTTCCATGGCCATTACTGAACAGCATAATCACTATTGTGTGCTCAGGGACAATTCTACCTTTGTATTAGGGTATTAGGGGGGATACTGCATTTACTCATTCATTGAAAACACTTAAAAACCTTATCCCCTTCATTCTTTTAACAGAGTAATTGTTGTTGTTTTTTTTTTTTTTTTTTGGCGGTACAAGGGCCTCTCACTGCTGTGGCCTCTCCCGTTGCGGAGCACAGGCTCCGGACGCACAGGCTCAGCGGCCATGGCTCACGGGCCCAGCCGCTCCGCGGCATATGGGATCTTCCCGGATCGGGGCACGAACCCGTGTCCCCTGCATCGGCAGGCGGATTCTCAACCACTGCGCCACCAGGGAAGCCCCAGAGAATTGTTTTTTTACTGGATTATTCCGTTCGTTTTTATTGAAGGACATTACAAGATTGTTGTATAAAATCAATGTGGTAATGATTAAGAACAGTTCTATTACCTGTCACAGGCATGTGTTACATGAGAATGTGTGAAGAATATTATTTCCTGTATCTGTGATAGAATGGTCACGCACTTTCCTCAGCTAAAAACAAACAAGGCAAAAACCCTTTAAATTGAACATGCTGACTTTATTTTGATTTCCTAGATTTTGCAGGTAATGTTCTTTAAAGCAAGGATCGCCAATTGCTACCCTCATCCCCCCCCCCAAAATTCATTCTTCCTCTCTCCTTATAGTAATAAGAACCTCATATTTCAGAATGTATATTTTAATTAGTGTATTGATTATAACATAAACAATTTACTAAACTTGTCATCAAATAGGTTCCATTTATGGACAAAACTGAACCATGAGATATGGTGGGAAAATGTGTACACTAGCACGATATCTAGGATAGGTGGACATCTCCAAACTACTCTGTAAAATTCACTTTTCTCCTTCCCCACAAACCCTTCTACTGTGCCCTCTGACATTTTTAAGCTGGAATCAAAAATGAAACCACTAAATACCTATTAGACTGGCCAAAATCTGGAACACTGATAATAACAAAATGCTGGTAGCATGGTGAGCAACATCAATGAACTCTCATTCATTGCTCGTGGAAATGTAAAATGGCTCCGCCACTTTGGAAGACAGTTTATCCCTTTCTTGTAAAACTAAATATGCTCATCATTTGATCCAGGCATTCCTTGGTATTTACCCAAAGGAGTTGAAAACATATCCACACAAAAACCTGCACATAGATGTGTATAGCAGCTTTACTCATAACTGCCAAAACTTAGAAGCAAACAAGATATCTTTCAGTCCATGAATGGATAAACTGTGGTATTTCTATACAATGAAATATTATTCAGCGCTAAAAAGAAGTGAACTATCAAACAATGAAAAGACATGAAGGAACCTTAGATGCATATTACTAAGTGAAAGAAGCCAGTCTGAAAAGGCTACATACTGTATGATTCCAACTATATGACATTCTGGAAAAGAAAAACCATAGAGACAGTAGAAAGATCAATGGTTGTCAGGTGTTGGGGTAGGAGGAAAGATGAATAGGCAGACATTTTCGGGACAGTGAAAATACTCTGTATGATACCATAATGATGGGTATGTCATTATACGATTGTCCAAACCCACAGAATTCACAACATCAGGAGAGAACCCTAATTTATACTGTGGCTTTTGGGTGATTATGATGTGTCAATGAATGTTCATCAATTGTAGCAAATGCACCACACGGGTAGGGGTTGTTGATGGTGGGGAGGCTAGGCATGTGGTGGGCAGGGAGTGTACGAGAAATCTCCGTACCATCCCCTCAATTTTTCTGTGAACCTAAAACTGCTCTAAAAAATAAAGTCTTAACACACAAAACAAACAAAATGAAACATAAACATCTATCCTATTGTTTCACTGTCAGAACTATCTGGTCATTCCTCCTGGCTTATCATCTTCCCCAGCGTTCTGCACTCTAGCAGAATTCTCGGTAACTTATCATTTGAACTGATGATCCATGTTACATCTTGATCCCGAGTTCATTGACTTCCTCATCTCCAGTGTTTTTTTTTTTTCCTTTCCTCATTCTGATCCATGACGATGAAGGACCTTGTCATTACCAGCAACTTCACCGCTCCTGAAAATGAGCCCTGTAAAATTCCACTTTGCAAACATTGACTTCTTACTTCCAGCTTGATTCCTGAATTACTGCCCGTACTACACTTCTTTGATTTTATCCAAACTCTCAAACATTCAATCCCACCACTTTCTCACCTAGTTTCCCTTTCCTAGATTTAATGATGCATTATTATAATAATTTCCTTTACCTTGAATATCTTCCTTTCCTTTGCCTCTCTTTGTCTTCCTTTGTTGAACTTGCTTTCAAAACTCCAGCACAAATAGAGTCTAATAGCTGCATTTTCAATGTCTATGTAAAACCAGCAAGACACTGATGAGGAAAGTCATATGACCAAATTAAATAATTTCAGTTAATGTTAATAATACTTATCAAAGTAGACCACAAACTGGTGCTTAATACTATCAGCAAGTCTATGATGTTTCTCTTTCTCACTTCCTTGAGAAATCTATGCATGCTGCCTCCACTTTTTCACTCCTATTTCCTACTCAACCCTCTCTCTGGCTTCCGTATTCACCCACTAACACTATTGCTATCACAGTAAATAAGTCTCTGCATGTTACCAAGTTCACAGGGTAATTTTTCTGTCCTCATCTTACTAAAATTCTCTATAGAAGGTGATATTGTTGAATAATCCCTCTTCGTGACATTTTCTCTTTTGTTGGTTTTCATGATGCCATTCTCTTCTGATTGTTATCCTACCTTAATAATTACTCTTTTCTAATCCTCTTTACTCCATACTCTTCCATGTTCCATATCTTACTGAGGGTGTATATCCATCAGGATTCCACTTTGGATCCACTTCATTTCTCTTACTAGGCAAATTTACCTATTGCATGTCTTTAAGTAATATACAGCAGTGACCTCCTAATGTGGACTCTTTGCCCACATTAGGGAGAAGCAAAGACTCTCACCTTTGCACCAGATTTAAATTTTCAGCTACCCAACAGATAGTTCCAACCAGATGTCTCACAGATGTCACAACTTAACAAATAAAAAGGTAAGTCTTCATTATTAATCTTATTTTAGAGCTGTCCTCTCTCCCTGTTACAGTCATTAACATTGTTACCCATCTTTGAATCATCTTTGTTTTCTCATTTTCACACATCCTTCAGACACAATTCATCAACAAATCTTGTCAGTTCAATCTCAAATGTCGAATTAGTTTCATTTCCACTGTCACTGTTCATGCTTGGACTTTACTTTTTTTTTAATTGAGATATCTTTGATATATAAAAATTTGGTATATTTAAGGTGTACAACTTGATGTTTAAGCTATTCTTGTCTGAATTGTTGCCCCAACCCTTTGTAACTGGTACAGTATTCATAATCCAGTTTCATCCTTTTTCAAAACGACATATCATCCAAATTATCTGCTGAAATGTAAATAGAGTCATGTAACTTCCCTGTCTAAAACTCCTTATTGGGTTCTTATTCCCCTTAAAAGCCAAACTCTTACCCCACCCAAAAGGGCCTGTAGGATCGAATTCGTCTCTACTCAGGGTCACCTCTCTACTCAAGGTCATCTCTTTCACTTTATCTTCACTTACATATCAGACACACGTCTTCCTACAGGATCATTCAAATCCTCTCACATCTAAAACATAATATTTCTTAATATATGACTCTGTAAAAAGAATCTTATTTTTTTTAAAAAAATTCTTTACCTCCACATAACTGAATCCTTAAGTTATTATAGATTTTAGCTCAATTTTTTCTTTATAAAAATTCTTTCCAACATTAGCCTTTAAATTTAGACCCTTCTTCCTCCAACCTTATAATGATCTATCTCAGACTCATATTTTTCCTTAATTACTATAATTTATATATACACACACACATATATGCCTTACAGTGTTTTTGAGTGTTTCTCCCACTAGAGTGCAAAATACATAAGGGCAAAACTATATCTCTCTGTTCACATGACTACCTCCTGATCTAGCCGATCTAGGAGGGAGGAGGCAATTACTTTGCATTTTCTGAATGAAAATAAAATTGTTGCTAAAATAGAATTCCTGAAAGTTTCTTCTTGCTAGTTATTAAACCATTAATAGCAAAATAGAGCCCACCCAATTCATATAAAAACTTCTGGTGAGGTTATACACCTTGGATCCTTAAGGAGCCCACAAAATACTGTGCTAAAAAGTGACTCACATTTTCTAATAATAAAACATTATGTAGATGTTGATTTTATATACTATATATAACAAATTAAAGAATGTACCAAGGTTTCTGTTAAGAAACTTAAAGATACACTTTTTCTTAGGAACTAATGAGAACCCCTAAACAACTAGACTGGATCTATTCAGGTAGAGCCAGGATCCTCTTCTAAATCATTTGCCATTGTCCATTTGCCATTGTTGCCATTGTTCCATTCTAAGATATCTATGTGGGTATATACACTCCTTGCTTCAAGGAACTCGTTACTAAGTAAGCAAATCCTATATCATTGTCTGAGTCCTGTAAGTACTGTGTTTATATATCTTCTGCTTAAAACTAGCTACTTGTTTTACATTTGAAAGAAAGTGGCTGTGTGACACTGAATTTCTTGTTTTCTCTAACCTGAGGGTGTGTGTGTGTGTGTGTGTGTGTGTGTGTGTGTGTGTGTGTGTGTGTGTGTATGTATTTCCCACTGTAATCAGCAGCCTCTGCTACTGGGTGATAAGAAAGGTGTTTTAAATCTCTTTGATGAAATGAGCCATTTTCTGCTTGGTCTCAAGCTTGAAATGGATCTCACATCGTGCAGCCGCAAAAGCACATTATACATATTCCATAACACTGCTAAATTTCCCTCTAAGAAATGTAAGAGAGACTTCCCTGGTGTCACAGTGGTTAAGAATCCGGCTGTCAATGCAGGGGACACGGGTTCGAGCCTTGGTCCGGGAAGATCCCACGTGCCGCGGAGCAACTAAGCCCTTGCGCCACAACTACTGAGCCTGCGCTCTAGAGCCCGTGTTCCGCAACAGGAGAAGCTACCGCAATGAGAAGCCCTTGTACCGCAAGGAAGGGTAGCCCCTGTTCACAACTAGAGAAAGTCCGTGCCCAGCAATGAAGACCCAACGCAGCCAAAAACAAATAAATAAATTTATTTATTTATTTATATAAAAAAAGAAATGTGAGAGAAATGTTAGAGCAATGTGTTTAATCACTACATGGCAAATATTGTGCTGGTATCCCTATATTTACTTACTTAAAGAAATACAGTTTAAGTGAAAAAACACTCAAATTATAAGAGCAATTTGAGAACACACTAGTGCTAGACAAAACATTTTTATTTGTACTTTCACCTCTTATACCTGTGATTTTAGACATAAACAATGTTAAATATCTTTATAAACAAATGATTATCATATTATGCTCACCAACATATAATTGAAGAAGCGTGCAAATCAAGAGCATGCAAAATCTCTACATAACCATCCAAGAAAAGTTTCTAAGAGAAGAAATTATTTAGTCAAGTAATAAAGAACAAGATATTAAAGCCCATAGGGAAAAATGTGAAAAACAACTGGACAGCTTTTGTCATCATGACAATATAATTAAGGATGTAAGCAAGGATGTAATCTCAGAATTTATTCTAGCTATTTTGGGTATTAAATAGGCTGCAGCAAATTCCAAATTTATTTCTTGAAAAAACTAATGTTAATTAAGCAATTAGATTAATACTTATACAGTGACTGCTTTCTGGACAAACAGCAGGAACATAGGCTAATAGGAACACAGGAGGTTAGGAACTAGGTAGATGGGCTGGTTATGAACACAGAAGGAGAGGAAATGTCATACTCTCATTCAGTGGTTCTAAAACCTAATGGTATCAGTAACCTGGAGAGGTTGTTACAGTTCAGGTTGCTGGGCTCCATCCCCAGAGTTTCTCATTTAGTAGGTCTGGGATGGGATACCTGCAATTGCCTTTCTAACAAATTCCCAGGTGATGCTGTTGCTGCCTATCTGGGGACCACTCTTGTAGATCTGCAAGTCTAGTTAAAGAGAGAAGGTCAACTTGGCATGAGCTAATATTAGCACAGGGTCATCAGCACTATATTCAGTGTGTGATGAGAGAGAGACAATAAGGTCAGAAGCCAGGAGATAAGGAACAGCTAAAGAAACAGGACTAAATATGAGGTAAGGCAAAATTTTCCAGGATTTGGGATGTTGAACAAAGCAGAGGTTCAGAACTCTTCAGAGAGTGTCAGCCCAGTTTAGAAATTTGGCTAGAACCATAGGCTTTTCATGAAATATCTTAATTAGAAATCAGACCATTGCAGTAGCAGAATTTAAAGTTGCCTCTCCTGTTGTATTTATTTAATAGGAAAGAGTTTGTGGTTCATGAGATTCACAGGTTTATATAGGCATCTAATATGCAATTGTAATTTGAAAGATGTGTCAGGGATTGGCTAGATGCTCACTGAACGTATTTTTGTTTCTTCTTGAGCATATAGGTAGTTCAGACTCCCTACTCTCCCTTTCAGTTAGCCATGAGTTTTAGCCAATGAGATGTGATTTATGTCAACTTTTAGACTGGCATTTTTTAAAACTTCTCTCACCATCCTGCATGCTTAGTCTCTCTCTTTTCCCATATACTGGATGATGGCAGGAGAGGATAAAGCCCAAGAATATGTCATAATTACATGGTAGAAGGAACCTGTGTTTATGTTTGATATTCTGGAGCAAAGCCCTTCCCCTGACTCTCACTAATGGCATTGTACTGTGACATGTGCAAGAAATAAACTTTAGTGCGCTAACACATGGAGATTTGTTTCTGGTTTTTTGGGGTGTGTGTGTGTGTGTGTGTGTGTGTGTGTGTTTGTTTATTTATTGATGTATTTTTACAAGTAAAAGATCTTCCCACATGTCTGGGTAATTTTGTGGTGATTAAAAATAACTGCAAATACTTTTATATTTCTTCCATAGAGAGGTGAAGCTTCTGTTCCTTCCCTTTGAATTTGGTCAGATCTGTGTCTGTGTGACCAATAGGATATAGTGAAAGTGATGTGCCAGTTTCCAGGCCAAGTTCTTAAGGAACTAACAGCTTTCACTTTGTGTCTCTTGGAATACTCAGTCTTGAAATTCAGCCACTCTGCGATGAGGAAGCTTAAGCAGTCCCATGGAGAGTTCTAGCAATTTGCCAGCCACTGGGTAAACCATTTTGGAAATTATTCCTCTTGCCTAGTTTGAGTTAAAACTGGTGTTCTGTACAGCAGAGGAGAGCGCTTGATGATGTTTAGATTTATTACAGAGTAACAGATGACTGGAATAGAGCTTTTTCCTACCTAAATAGAAATTTCTGGTGTTGGAATCATCCTTTTCTCTGATGAATACATTTGAAGCACATTCTGATTGCATACGTTAAGGATTCTTTTGCAAAAATACCCCAAAATTCTGCACAAAAGTAGGTAGTTTATTCCACCCTACTCACCTTAGCTTCCTCAGAGTAGATATTGGAAAATGTAGTAGAGAATACAGATGATGGGAAACCACCTAGGGAATTATTGGAACGGTGATAAAAAGAAATAAAGAAATTAAGCACAGAAAATTAATGGAAGAAGGAAAAATGCCACATCTATTTTGGGGCAGAGAGGTGGCAAATACTATTTATCATTTCCTTCTGTTTTACTTTATATGTCATGTTGTAGTGTTTTTGTCCATTTTTGCCATTGAAATGCAGGTTTTTTGACCAAAAGGTACTGTCTTTTATCTCATTATCCCCATATAATGACTGCCATGCATAGGTTATGTAGGTATTTTTTTCCATGAAAGAAACTAATGCTCTTCTATCTTCTATTCCATCTAATTCCCGCAAGATTTATAAAATTGAGATAAAAGAAATGTATTAAATAATTTTAACACTGAATACTAAGAAAAGATAATGCATTACATTCATGTTGCTTTTGATTTTTAGGGATTACTTTTTATATTTTCATTTAATTATCTTTTATAATTTCATAAATTATTTACGTAACTTTAAGATGAAATTGACAAAACAAGGTACTTTCAGAGGAGACTAACTTCCACCTCTGTCTTCTGTCTCTTTTTTCCTCTCACAACAGGAACCTTCTTTCATAATTTTCAAATTTATATGACAGTTTTTTATTTTCTAAAATATAATTGTATGCATGCACACACATATGTACTTCTTTTTTTTTAAATCAAAAGCGTGATTCTATAGATAGTCTTTTGTAACCTGATTAATTTACTTAATGCTGTATTATAAAGAAGATCGCTCATTGTGGTGTATGGTGATTTTCTTCCCTTTTTTTTCTCCCCAATTTTGTGATAATCCATTGGGATGATTTACCATCATTTAAAATTTTTGTCTTTAACCAGTTTTCTGTCTTCTGCCTCCTCTGTTACCTCATCTCTTATTAATTTTCCTTTCTTCTTACTTTCTCTATTCAAACCACAATAATCTCCCTGTTTCTTAACATTGTCATCCTTTTGTTTTCCCTCATAACCTTCACACATGCTTTTCCCTCATCCTAGAAAGATCTTTACCAATATATGTGGATGGTTAATCTCTTTATCACCTTACATCATTGAACAAGACCCAGTCAAGTGAGATATTTCCTGGCATTTATTTAAAACAAAACCCTACCATACTCTATGCCCCTTCCTTGCTGTTTTGTAAACTTCTTAAGTTTGTTACCTTCTCAGATACAGCACATTTTACTTGCTTGTTTACTTTCTGTCTGTCTTCATTCATGAGAAATAGGCTCTGTTAATATAAGCACTTTTGGCTATTTTGTTCACTTTTCTGTCTCCAATGATGAGAAATCTGCACAAGGCAGGCACTCCGAAATCATTGTAGAATAAAAGGGTTTCAATAGCAAAGAGCCAATTACCTTGCTGAAGAGAAGTTGGCGATCTGTCATTTGATGTGAAATCCAGTGCATTCTCTCTGTAGTGTAGCTTTGATTATGTTGCTAAGAAATAAGTTGCACTTTACTTGCCCCACAGACTTAGGAAAAGGTTACCTTGAAGCCTTGTTTTGGCCTCATTTTTGTCATTAAATGTAATTGTCTCTCATTTACTGACACTTTTAGCAAGTCTAAACCCACATGGTTTGAGTTTCAGATTTTATTTCTCTCATCTTCTTATCAGTTAGAGAGATGGGAGAAGGAGGGGGAAAGTCAGTTAAAAGTTCCAGAATCACAGGACAGTAGGAAAAATAAGAATGTGGAAATGAATAAATCAGTCAAAGAGGGAATATGAAGGCAATAATGGCATTATTTTGTTCATTAGGTACTCTCTTGAATTAAATTGAGATATTCTTGAATTGAATAGCATTTTAAATGCAATGAACATCCTTTGTTAGTGGTTTATGGTTGCAAGTAACCGAAGCCAATTCAAGACACTTTAAGGAAAAAGAAAAATGTAGCTGAGACAGACTGAGGAGGTAGAATTTGCTAAATGGACACAGGGATATTTCATAGAATCCAGTTAATGTAGATCAGGAAACTCTATTAGACTCAATACCCCCTCGTAACGACAATTTTATACTACTACTTTTATTAAATAGTAATGAACTTAATATATTATACAATTTTAAAAATCAATAAAATTACTAATTTTAATATAAAGGAGAATCAAAATATAATTTATTTATAATAAAACAATGTGTATTTTGATATTAAATTGCTTGAACATAATTATGCATGAAGATATAATGAAGTTAAATGCTTGGATCTATAAAGAGAATTGCTATGGATCACCATGGAGTGCTATAATAGCATATTACACAACTGTGCTGCATATATGATTTAAGTATTGCAAGCCCTGTTGCCAATGATGATGTGATTTTCAGAATAAGGTAAGTATATTTTGCAAAACTTGCATATAATCTTCTGTTGACTAACATGGTGGTTTCATTCCTGTAACACTGGAATATCTAAAATCACACAAAAGTCTTTGCGATGGCATCTGAAATGGATTCTAGCTTTGGATAATCATAAACAGATTTTTAAACCCAGAGTAATGTTGAATAGGAATTCAAGTTTTACAGATAATGGGGAATACTTTATGACACAAGACAGTCCAATGAATTTCAAGATATCAAGTATATCACTGGATCTTTCCCAGTAATTGCCCATCGAATCATTGTGAAATACAAAATATTCTTAAATATTTTTTAATGCTGTCCAGGGTATGGAATCTTTCTCATTGGAAGCCACTAATGTAATGTATTGCAGGAAATTAGGCTATTATCTTTTATTCTGAAACAGGGAGCTATTAGATTTTAAGCAAAGTAGTCTTATAAGCTGACATGTGTTTGAAAATGTTTACTCTTAATACAGGGTTAAAAATAGACACTAGGTGTCGTGGCAGAAGTAAAAAGACTAGTTAGGAAGTTGTAGATAATAATTTAGGTGAAAGGTGATGTTAGTTTAAATCAGGGAGTTCAGTGGATATGGTCTAATTCTATAGATATTTTGAGGGAATAACCAATAAAATGTGGTGATGAATTAGCTTAGGACTGTGAGAGGAGGGAATGAAGGATCACACCAATACATTAGATGGACTGAAGTTACCACTTAGAGAGATAGTGAAGATTTGGGGAGGGCATCATTGAGCAGTCAATCATTGAGCGTTTATTGAACATTGTCCATTTTGAGCTTGTGATGTATAGCAGATGTCAAGCAAAAGTCTCTAGCATGCAGTTGGGTATAAGAAAGAATATGGAGTTCATGGAGAGAAGTCTTGGCGGAATGTCACCAACGAGTCAATGTGAGAGGTCCAACCCACGTAGCTGCTGAAGCAAGAGCACAAGTGGGGACTTCATGGAGAGTTACACAGAAATCTTTGCCTCTGTTTAACACTGCCTCTGTGGCTTCACAGCCAAGTATGTGGTGGGGAGCCTAGGGTCATGATCAGCAGGGCCAGCATTTAGGAAGAAGGGCAGGCATGAAGGTGAGAGCTTAGTGATTCAATGACATATCTCTGAATCTGTTAGTCATCACATCTGGATTTGACAAATATCTTCAAAGGCTTATGGCTGCTGCTGCTATTATACATTCCAAACCTTCCATGAGTTTCACTTTTGGCCATTTTGAATTTGGAATCATACAGGAAAGGGGGTTCTTAAAAATTTAGTTTTCAGCATAACCAAGTCACAGAAAAGAGTCCACCACAATCTACAGTTTGTCAATTTGCTATCCAAACACATCATTTTAGCTATATTAAACTTCCAAATAAACACAATAAGTTTCAGTCTAACAAGATGCAGTCAATGGTCCCTCATAAAACCCCCAAACATGATAGCCCACTCCCCTAAGATACTCAAAGTTTTATTCTAGTCATCTTGAGGTGATGTTCATTCTTCTGAGTCACACTTTCCCTTTGATATCCTCAAAGTTAAATATTGAAATATACAGTTAACCACTATTAATACATCAATACAACTTCTCCTTAATGACACAGGAATAGGAGTGGAAAAATGAAAAGAATAACAATTGGCATATACACATACATATAAATGCTTTCATTCATGTACATACATACACAAATATAAACAAGAAAGAAATAGCTATAACTACTAGTCCTCCCTGCTGCAAATGATCATGTGTTGTAGCTTGTATTGATAAATTCCATTTTCCACTACCAATTTCATATTTCCTTTGGCCTCAGAAAGCACCTCAGATGACTATGGTTTCTTGACTGGCATGGTGATCCCAAACTTTATTCCTTCAGGATCTGTACCATTAAAAATCCTGCCTATTTGACTTGTAATTTTCCATTAATCATAATCACAATACAAAGAGGTGCCTCAGCAAGACTCCTGCATTTCATATACTCCTCCCTACTTGCATTGTGTAGTAGTAGCCATTTTCCCTTTAATAGTTGGGGATGATGTAGAGAAAGGAGATGGTGGAGGAAGAAAAAAGTAATAAATTAACAAGGAGTCTTACAGTGACCGGTGATTATTAAGTACCGTGAAATAAGTCATATGATTAAATCAATTTTTTAAAACATTTGAAGTTTAGAAAGGTTATAGGGACAGAGTTTAACATGAAATAAGTGCTCAGTAAAGATAAATTTTCTAAAGTGGTGTGTCCATCAAGGGAGGGACTCTGTGAGATATTAAACATGGCAATGATATAAGACCGTGAAGTGAGAAACTGACTTGATTTTATAGGCTCCCTGATGGTTGCACTGCTGTATTCCTTGGCTTAATCAGAATTGCCTCAGGAAGTGGGTCAGTACAAGGCATTAAGGGGGTTGTATCAGTAAAGCAAGTGTAAGAAGCTAAAAACAGAAGGACCAGAAAAGGTAGAACACATTTAGACTGACAGTTATCTTGTTTCTTCTTGGATTACGTATTTAACTCTCACAGACCCTAGTGAAAAATTAAAATGAAAAAATCCTTTAACGTAAATTATAGCTATATTCTTCTGATAGTTTAGCAAAGGCTAAATAACTAATTTGCAATCCATTTTATAGTGCCATAGTGTTCTTAGCTTGAGGCCCTCGCTATTTAATTTTGCATATTTTAATAATGAATAAAGTCCTACTATGTTTACTGCATTCTTCTCTGGCTTTTGCAGAACTTAGATCTTTGACTTTTTCATGAATTATAGCTGCTCTGGTGTCATTATCCTTTTTCAGTTTGAACACCTGGAACATTCAAGTTGTCCTTTGTAGCGTGGTATCTTCGGCTTATATGATTTTTTTTTTTTTTTTTTGTGGTATGCGGGCCTCCCTCTGTTGTGGCCTCTCCCGTTGCGGAGCACAGGCTCCGGACGCGCAGGCTCAGCGGCCATGGCTCACGGGCCCAGCCACTCCGCGGCATGCAGGATCCTCCCAGACCGGGGCGCGAACCCGGTTCCCCTGCATCGGCAGGCGGACGCGCAACCACTGCGCCACCAGGGAAGCCCCCGGCTCATATGATTATGCATTAGCCCCAACTTTTGTATCTTCCAAATGCTTTACAACCTATGTTTTATTAGTTGCTGCTAAAAAACAAATCTGTAAGTCACATTAGGAATATTATTTTTTTTTCCCTTGTTTGTAGAGGGACTAAAGCAACATGGAAACCAAGCAGTTTGCAATCATGGCAGGAATATCAGGGACAGAAATTTGTATTTCTTTGAAACAGGGATGCACTTAATGTTCCATCCACATTCTACCCCAAATCTGAGCTATTTTTAGAGGAGTGGAAAGTTGAACAAGAATCCACTGAAAATAACCAACTCAGAATTATAGAGAAATTATCATTCTAGATAATACAGTCATTTTCTCTACTCATTTTTCCCAGAAACTCATGGTTTCACTCTATGATATATATTAATCATTTTCCAGCTCTTTAGTTTTAGCTTTGTACATATAGTTCCTAGCTGGAGAAAAAATTTATACAATCTGATGTATTACTTTTTTTTCCAGCAAATAAATATGGCAAAACCTATGACTGTTTTTAGGTTAGTGTTTCTTTCAATTGCATGCTAATTTATTTTACTCTCAACGTAGAACACATTTAGACTGACAGTTATCTTGTTTCTTCTTGGATTACGTATTTAACTCTCACAGACCCTAGTGAAAAATTAAAATGAAAAAATCCTTTAACGTAAATTATAGCTATATTCTTCTGATAGTTTAGCAAAGGCTAAATAACTAATTTGCAATCCATTTTATAGTGCCATAGTGTTCTTAGCTTGAGGCCCTCGCTATTTAATTTTGCATATTTTAATAATGAATAAAGTCCTACTATGTTTACTGCATTCTTCTCTGGCTTTTGCAGAACTTAGATCTTTGACTTTTTCATGAATTATAGCTGCTCTGGTGTCATTATCCTTTTTCAGTTTGAACACCTGGAACATTCAAGTTGTCCTTTGTAGCGTGGTATCTTCGGCTTATATGATTTTTTTTTTTTTTTTTTGTGGTATGCGGGCCTCCCTCTGTTGGGACCTCTCCCGTTGCGGAG
>NC_041220.1:75978454-75997322 GCF_002837175.3 Physeter macrocephalus | reverse complement strand
CTCCGCGGCATGCAGGATCCTCCCAGACCGGGGCGCGAACCCGGTTCCCCTGCATCGGCAGGCGGACGCGCAACCACTGCGCCACCAGGGAAGCCCCCGGCTCATATGATTATGCATTAGCCCCAACTTTTGTATCTTCCAAATGCTTTACAACCTATGTTTTATTAGTTGCTGCTAAAAAACAAATCTGTAAGTCACATTAGGAATATTATCTTTTTTTCCCTTGTTTGTAGAGGGACTAAAGCAACATGGAAACCAAGCAGTTTTCAATCATGGCAGGAATATTAGGGACAGAAATTTGTATTTCTTTGAAACAGGGATGCACTTAATGTTCCATCCACATTCTACCCCAAATCTGAGCTATTTTTAGAGGAGTGGAAAGTTGAACAAGAATCCACTGAAAATAACCAACTCAATTATAGAGAAATTATCATTCTAGATAATACAGTCATTTTCTCTACTCATTTTTCCCAGAAACTCATGGTTTCACTCTATGATATATATTAATCATTTTCCAGCTCTTTAGTTTTAGCTTTGTACATATAGTTCCTAGCTGGAGAAAAAATTTATACAATCTGATGTATTACTTTTTTTTCCAGCAAATAAATATGGCAAAACCTATGACTGTTTTTAGGTTAGTGTTTCTTTCAATTGCATGCTAATTTATTTTACTCTCAACCTGATCTCAACTTCCCTACATTTCTATTGTACAGTTCTACCAAATACAAGTCTAATATTTCCCATTAATATATTATTCTATTCTGTAGCTCTCGGGTGTACAACAAAGCATCACATGTTTAAGCAGGATCTTTACTGAACTGTGAACTACAAACCAAGTGGAAAGGCACAGATTTACAAAACTCCAAAACCAAGTACAACTCAGGTAGTAATTTTTTGGTGAACAATGAACTGGACTGCTGTTATTATAAAATTTAGAATGTCAGTTTCAAGTAGAACTAAGCCGATATATTTTGTCATTCTGTTGAAGTAGAGAATCAATTATTTTCTTCTGGTCTTTGAAATATTTCTCAAGCCAGTTTTTTAATTCCTGTTTCTGTGCTCAACACCCTAACACAGACCCTAATCTCCACACTTAATTACTATTAGGGCTTCTAGCTTCTTATCCTGAAGCTTCTTATCCTGAAGTTATTTAAACAAAATGGTGTTCAAATAAATATACTAGCTGTACAGTCGTCAACCTCTAGCAAAGTCATTCTTTTGAACCAACAGTTTTAAGTCCATTGGAACAGACTTAATCAAATCTGAGTTCCTCAAGTGCACATTCATTCTTACCAACATCTAATCCCACCCTGTTAATTCTGCCTGTGCTAAATGATCTATAACTTGGTTATTTCTATTTTGCAGTGAGTCACTGAAACTGAAACTGAAACTGAAACTGAAACTCAGGGAGTAGTTAAGTATCTTGAAACTGTCACTCATCTAGAGAATAGGGGAACCATAATTTGACACACAATGTGTTTGTTTTTCATTTATGCTTTTCCTGCTACCTGCTTCACATGTTATTATCGCTATTCATCATTATGCTTTCAGTTATAATGAAAAACTCTAATCAAACTGAATTTAAAAAATAAAGAAATGTATTCTTTGTAACAAAAATATAGTCTCTAAGTTGTACTGGTATCGAGACTCAGGATGTCCAGGCTCTCATTTCTTATTCTCCATTACAGAGCTTCCCTTCTTCATTGTTGACTCCATTCTTGGGAGAATACTCTACTTATGGACCCATAATGGGTTCTGGACTTATTTATTTACATGTATATATGAATGACTGTGTTTGAAATAATTATCATAGGACCAAAAGAGGTCAGATGTCCAGCATCTAATAAAGCAATGCGGACAATACTGATTTAAGCTTGAATCACAGTTCTTACACCTAGCTCCCATAATGGAATCAAATTATGAAATGTATGAACTGGGAAAGTAAGTGTGGACACTTGAATGAAAATTGAGGTGCTCCTATCTGTAGAAGAGGAAATGGATGCTGGTCAAGTAAACCCAGAAAATGCCTTTTCTCGGACAGTACATGAACTTTGCCTTTCCAGGCCAGTCCACACCAGTTGCAAAAGCCTTTTATGATTGTTCCTACTTCCATCACTTTGCTCATATACCTCTGTACTAGAAAATCCTCATCTTTTCTTATAACCTGCTAAATTTACTTATGCTTCCAGGCCTAAATTTAAAACATTTATAAAATCTCTCTTAATCACCGCAGTTCTACTGACTTTGTGCCCACTGAACTGCTATAGGGTTTATAGTTTTCATAGGTCTTCAAAATATAGTCTTTTAAGAAATATTTCACATTTGTAATTTGTGTGACCCTACCTAGACCATAGGAGCCTATTGAATATAGCTCCATTTTCACTTTGTTAGTTTAGACAAGTTACTTAACTTTCTGAGTCTTAATTTTCTCATCTCTAAGATATACGTAATAATAATATTTACCCTTTAGTGGTGTTGTCAGGAGGAATAATTTATATGATACATATAAAATTCTGAGAGCTATTCCAGGCATAAATGAAATATACAGAAAACATTGGCTATTTTATTTTTTAGCCTCATTATAATCACCATGATGCCAAGTGAAGTGCTAGATTCATGCATAGTAGATGCTCACTGAATATGTCTTGGATTTCCTGAAGCCAAACTACTGTTCAATATGGTAAAGTTGTCAGATATTTCAGTTCTCCAATATTGTTCTTCTTTTTCAATACTGTGTTGCTTATTCTGGGTCTTCTTCTTCATATACATTTTAGAATCAGTTTGTCTAGCCCACAAAATAACTTTCTGGGATTTCAACTGTGATTTCTTTGAATCTATCAATATAGTTGGACAGAACTGACATCTTGACAATATAATCTTCCTATCCATTAACCTGGACCATCCCTCCATTTATTTACTTCTTTGATTTCATTCATCAGAATTTTATTGTTTTCTTCATTTAGATCTTATACAGATTTTGTTAGATTTATACCTATGTATATCACTTTTGGGTGCTATGTAAATGGTACTGTTTTTAATTTAAAATTCCACCTATTTATAATTAGTATATAAGAAAATGATTGACTTTTATATATTGACTTTGTGTCCTGCAACTTTGCTATATGGCTTCGTAGTTCTGGGAATTGATTTGTCAATTCTTTTGGATATTCTACATTAGATAATCATGTCATCTACAAACAAAGACGGTTTTATTTTTTCCTTTCCAGTCTATATACCTTTTCTTTTCCCTTCCCTTCTCTTCTCTTCTTTTCTTTTCTCTTCTTGTCTTGTACTGTCTTGTAATTGCATTAGTTATTACTTCCAGTAAAATGAAAAGGAGTGGTGAGAGTAAGTATTCTATTTTAAAATTTAGTTACAGCTAATGTAAAAGTTACATTCCACCAAGAAGGTCAAACATTCTTTTTTTTTTTTTAACATCTTTATTGGAGTATAATTGCTTTACAATGGTGTGTTAGTTTCTGCTTTATAACAAAGTGAATCAGGTATACATATACATATATCCCCATATCTCTTCCCTCTTGCGTCTCCCTCCCTCCCACCCTCCCTATCCCACCCCTCTAGGTGGTCACAAAGCAAGAGCTGATCTCCCTCTGCTATGTGGCTCCTTTCCACTAGCCATTGATTTCCACTACATTTGGTAGTGGCAACCTAAGAAAATAGCTTGAATATTTAGTAAGCAAAAACAATTAGAATTGCAATGAATGACTATAGAAATTTCTATTTAAACATGACAGTGAAGACATTACTTATTTTCTATCCTTTAAAATTTACTGATAAGTGTGATACCAAAATTAGCTTCTGAAATGTTTTTAAAGCAAACATATTAATAGAAGCCAAAGACAAAACACATGCCATGAGAATCTCAGAAAAAAATTAGAGAAGTTCAGTAAGTGTATAGAAGAATGTTCATCCTAAATAATAAAGACATAAAATTTGCAACAATAACAAATACATATATCTCATTGGTACTAATAGATAAATTATTAATGTATTCTGCAAGAGAATGGAGAAATATGCACTCCCGTCGACTTTTAGTGGAAGTTTAATTTGTGTAGATTCTTGGAGCACAAAGGCAGTGTTTACCATGATTCTTTTGAAATATACATAGCCTTTATCCCCCTAAAATTCCCCTTCTAGATTTCTGCCTTACTGAAATTTCAATGTGAAAAATATGTAAATTGAAAATATAATTAGTAGCATTGTGTGTGATAGCAAAAATAGTCTGTCAAAAGGGAAATAGTTAACAAAATTACAATTGAGATGGAATCTTAGATAACTATGAAAAGATCACTGGTATAAAAAGATCAGCAAAACCTGTAATATCTACTTTATTGCATGATACCAGAGGATAATCATTCCTAGTTTTTAAATAGAGAAAAACATGTTAACCCACCTTTTTAAATGAAAAAAATCCAACTCAAGTAAATATTTTTGTGTACATTTAAGTATAAAATGGTAACTCTCATTATTTAGACTAGCAAAATCTTCCACAGCACTTTAGCTATTACTGTAACTTTTGGGGGTCAGAAGTTCATTTTATTGCTAATTTGATCCTTTTATACTTTCAGAGCAGGCATGGTAATTGCCAACCAGAGGCAATTTCAGCCAACAGTAGATGTAGGCATGTCAACACTAGATACTAAAAACTGGACAGAGATCAAGGCCTTTCTATTTTCCCTGTAAGTAGGTTTCACTCTATGTGTTAACACATTTTGTCCATAAAGAGCTCTAATGTCTCTTGGCTTACAAGTACAATGCATTAAAAATGTGGCCAACTTTTTTTTTTCAATAAGTAAACAGTGTTTCCCACTGTCACATAAAATGATCCCTTAGAAACTTGCAAACCAACAAGAGCAGAGAGATTCTTGTTTAGGAAAAAAAACAGTTTAGACAAATGCACATTTCTCAAGCTATCTGAAATATTTTAAGCTAGAAAATAGAGGGGGATAGCTGTCAACAGTGTCTATAAAAAAAGATAAACATAACAGTGTAGAAAGCATTGTAGGTGAAAAGGTTTTAAATGTATTTTATTATACACATCTCTGTTGCCAGCTTTGAGAAAATCAGAATATGTTTTTCGTTTTGGCTACAAGCTTCAATTAAGGTAAAGCAGAATGTCCTCCCGTATGTAGTTTACAGGTGCTATGAACTAACTCAAAAGCTTGTATATGAACAAAGACTAAATCTTGATTATTGGAGAGGGTATTATTCTTTACTTTGTTCAGTTTTATTGAGATATCATTGACATATAACATTATATATGTTTAAGGTAGACAGCATAGTGATTTGATATACAGTTGACCCTTGAACAACACGGATTTGAACTGCATGGGTCCACTTATATGCAAATTTTATTCAATAAATATAGTACCTGTATTTTCATTTTACAGATCTTTAAATGAACTAACTATGGGGAAAAGTTTATGTTTGGTTAGAGATCACGATATGTGGAGTGAAAATTACTAGGGTTTGAATCCCAATTCTAACCAAACTGCTTCAGCTTCCTCTCCTTGGGTGAGTCATTTATCAATTCTTTTGTTTTTGAGACAGAGCAGTCTGCAGATTTTTGACTGCATGGGAGCTCGGTGCCCCAACCCCCTTCTTTTTTATGTATGTATTGTGAAATGATTACCGCAAATAAGTTTTGTTAGCATCCATCATTTCACATAGTCACACTTTTTGTTTCTTGCGATGAAAACTTTTAAGATCTTCTCTCAGCAACTTTCAAATACAAAATACAGTATTGTTAACTATAGTCACCATGCTGCACATTATATCCCCAGAACTTATTTATTTTATAACTGGAAGTTGTACCGTTTGACCACCTTCATTCATTTCCCCCACCCACTGTCTCCAGCTTCTGATAACCACCAATCTGTTTCCTGTTTTTCTTTTTTAATTCCACGTATAAGTGAGATCATAATTTACCTTTCTCTGTTTGACTTATTTCACTTAGCGTAATGCCCTCAAACTTCATCCGTGTTGTCACAAATGTCAGGATTTTCTTCTTTATTATCATTGAATAATAGTCCATTGTATATAATACAACATTTTCTTTATCCATTTATCTGTCATGGACACTTAGATTATTTCCATGTCTTGGTCTTGGATATTGTAAATAATGCTGCAATGAACATGAGAAAGGAGGGTGGGCAGATATCTCTTTGAGATTGTAATTTCATTTCCTTCAGATATATACCCAGAAGTGGAATTGCTGGTTTTATGCCACAATAGATTTAAATATTTCATATGTACACTTCTAATTTATCATTTTTAAAATAATACCTAATCATGACCACTAGCGGATATTGTGTATAAATTATTTTATTGTGCATTTTAATATTATTTTAAAAATATTTATTTAAATTAATTTGCTTTGAAGGATAATTTTAACTTCTCCATCAGAATTTTTTTTTATGTTTACATGAAAAATCTTCATACTGATTCATAAAAATCAATTCTAATTATTTGTTGATTGTTATCATTTGTGCAAGATTTGCTGAATGAAGTAAACTTTAGCTAAATCATCTGTTACATGTCAAGACAGCTAACTAATAGTCATGAAGCTGGGGTTGCCATTAACCAAACTTTTCTTATTGATCCTTCTATTTCTCCCTGGCCTGAATACTGTCCTGATGTACACCTGTGCACCTAGCGACTTTGTCCATTTCTTTCCAGTTTTATTGCTCATGTATTAACCACTGACTTTTATGTTCTTAGATGCCATCCGTTGTCTTTTTCTAATTGTGTATCTAAACACAGTAAATTTTTAAATTTTATACATCTCTCTACACTTATCCCCTTGATTCAGACACCTTTAAAAGTTAGTTCAGTTTATTATCCATCACACATTTTATCACAATATTTTATGTAAAATTACTTCATTTGGGCTTCTAAGAATAATTCTGATTTTTGAAACCATTTCTTCAGAATTCATGACATTCTTCTTTGGGTAATTTCTTAAGTTATGTTTGTTGTTTGATATTTTTGAAGCATTCACAAATTTAGGCATATTTCTTTTTTAAAATAAAAAGCAACATACATAGTACTATATATGCTAAGTCTAAGTCTATAAAATGCTCACTGTGACACTGTATAGAGGAACTTTGATAAGAGTTGTTATGCAAAATAGATATAGATAAGGATGTAGGTTTAAAATTAGCTGTAAAGATTAGTAATATCATTTTCTTTCTTCCAGTTTTCCTTTAGCGTATTAAGTTTTTTATGTTTGCAAATGTATTTACACATATGACTGACATCTCATGAAGTGTCCTGGAAATAGTCCAGCCACTCTCACTTTCATAGTAGAAAAGTTGATAGAATCAGTAACGCTCAAGGAAATATTACCTATGCTGGGAACAGCAACATGACATAGATAATCTGGCTTCTTTTAATGTTCTCCATTGCTTAAATAATAATGTCTAGAGAACCATACAAGGTCTTCCATGTACTAATCCTTGACTTTCTACTTTGTCTACTCACTGAAGAAAGGAGTGTGGATTTGGAATCTTTTTTTTTTTTTAATTTTATTATTTTGTTAATACAGCAGGTTCTTAATAGTTATCTATTTTATACATTAGTGTATATATGTCAATCCCAATCTCCCAATTCATCACACCACCACCACCACCACCACCTGCCCCACTTTTGGATTTGGAATCTTGAGGAAAGAAATGAAATAGGAAGATATTGCAGTAGTCAATATGAAAGTTTATAAAGCTCAAACTAAGGTCATAGGGATGGGAAAAGTATAGTTGGATTCAAGAGTCCCTATTGAGATAGAATTGAGATACTTTGATTCTCAGTTGGAAGTAAGGAGAATGATTGTAAAAAGATTCATAGAGCAAAGAAAAAGTTTGTATTTCTCCTTTGAGATGAAGATCTGCTTAGTATTGAGATGGTAAAACAAATTAGAAAGATGGCAGATCTCTCTGGAGGTGCTGCATTTGGGATCAGGGTAGTGGTTGAGCCCAGCTTACACACTGTCAGGGCTTTCTGCTCAGGAATGAGAAAGTTAAATGCCACAGAAGAAAAAAACAAAAACCTAGGATGTCAAACAGTATTTCTAACATTTAGCTAATATATTGTTCATTAAATGGATTGCAACTTGAAAAGTGGAGTCTAGAGTCCACAGACATGTTTCAGAAATTGGAAAATATTTCAATGTAGGAGGACTTTGTGACAAGTCAAGGTGTTATAGAATCCTACCATTGGATCTTAAGTATCTGTGGAGTATTGCGTAGCATACTTATGCAAAAGTCAAACAACGTCAAGTTTTCCCAATTCACAGTGCATAAAAAATGAAAACAACTAATAATAAAATTTTTAGCTTTCAGGCTCAATATTTTTCAACTTTTCAGACCTAGCAAGAAGTAAAATAAATAACAAAAACAAAAGCCAAATAATATTGATGGAAATGTCAGAAATATGATTACGAGAAAATCTTATATGTATTAGTTTTGGTTGCAGGAACTTGTTTATATATACCCATGTACTTTGTTAGTAAATTTGTTGCTGTTTCACAAAAATGATTAAATATATCAATTCTCTTGAAATTCTTTAAACAGCACCATGACTTCTGCACTCACCTGACCCATAACAAGTCTGAATTACATCTGAAAAGAACAGGTGGGGTTTGAAATGAACAAGAGGCAAAAACATGTGAGAAAGGCAGGGGAGGGGTGGTACAAAAGGGAAATAACTTAATTTTCTACCTTCCTACTCTGTTCCAGTTTCTGTGTTAGGATTGATTCTTTCATCATTGTATCCACTATCTTCAACTCCACTATGAGGTGGCATAAATAATTTCAATTAACAAGTAAGAGCTTGAAGTCCAGAGAAGTTCAGTTTCTTTCTTTAAGTCAGAAGCATTTGACACAGCATATAGTATTCATAGAAAAAATGTTCAATAATCAGGTGATTAGTTAAAAAGAAATATCGGCATCAGTCAGGGTTCTTAGAATTAAGCAAATGAAATTGTCTCTGGATGATTCAAACAGCAAAGGAATAGATTGAAAGATTTGCTGAAGATGTTAAGACATGAGGCGTATAAAGTGGGTAGGAGCACAGGAAGCTAAGTGGAAGTGAGGACCACAGAAATTCTCCAGAGAATGAGTTTGGTGAAAACAACACAATCACTATTCTGAATCACAGATACCATAGCTTGCCCCATCATCATGGCCCATCATGACCCGTGTTGGACACCTTACTATGCCTCTAGCTTTGCTGTCAGCATTGTCCCTAGAAGCTGGATGTGACGGCCATCATTTGGCCACCTCCAGTATTAGATGCTTGTCTGACCATTTCTCAACTGTTCTGTTTAATTTGAATACTGTATTCTATATTTAAAAAAAAATAGCACAAAGGTAGAGGCCCGGGTGGTTAAAGGAGATCTGGTTGGAATATTTAGCTTGAAAAAAATGGATGAAAACTTTTAATATTTAAAAGACATACATATGGACTACTTTCAAGTTTTTCAGAGGATGAGGCAAAGACTAATGAGTACAAATTGTGAGAAGACAAGATTTCTTTTTAATATAAAAGTCCAAAATTGGAATGGGCAAGATCCCTGCTCCTAGGAGTAATTATGAAAGAACAAGATGGTCACTCCTTAGGGATATCATGGAACAAATTACTGTTTGATTATGAGAATGGGCTACACAACTGGTAAGATTAGAATAACTCTACTTTTAAGTCTCCACAGTTCTTTAATCTCTACCTTTGAATTTCATGCAAAATATTTTATAAGTTTACATTGCTAATTGGTCTTCAAGTAGAAAGAAATTTTCCATTTGTACAAAAGAACAAAATTTGCCTCCAGCCTCTTGAGTGTTATTATGTGTAATACTACACTCTAATTATCTCTCAGTGCTTTTCTTAGCAATTTATGGTGTTGACAGACACACCTCAACTTGGTGTGGCTGTTGGATTGTTTTAGATATGGGTATTAAAAGCATGTACCCTGTGTGCTTTTGGAATTGAGTATATAGATTTTCATTTAAATTGTTTGTTAGATATTATAGAACATGTCATGTACATTTTTGCATGATTATTTAACTTTTTGTTTTGAAGTAATTCCAAAAGTATAGAGAAGTTGCAAAATAGTACAACGAACTCTTGTTTGCCCTTTGCTCAGTTTCCCCCAAAGTTAATGTCATTATATTTGCTTAATCATCCTTTTCACTTTGTGTGAGTAGGAATGTGTGTGTCTGTGTCTGTGTCTGTGTTGTCAATGAAAAATCGTACTGATGGAGTTAAACAGGCAAAGAGGACTTTTTTTAAGACTATTGGAATAGAGGAGAGAGATTGAACTCAATTCCTCTGAAACAAAAGGTGGGAGTATTTTTAAACACTGGGGAGGTCTAATAGATAAGTACGAGAGGACCGTTACAGAGGAGGCTGGTCAATGAGATTAGGTCATTTGTCTTTGCTAATTGGTGCTTATCTGAGTTAGGCTCCTGCCTTCCACAGAGATGGGGGGGATAGGGAGATTATCTTTCTTGATGATTATATTTTAAAAGGATGACTCCTAGGTCCTTGAGAAAGACAGTACTGGGTTGTAAAATTGGCAAAAGGCTATGAGAAGATTTACATTTCTAAAGGACAAGAAAGAATTTTATTGCAAGTTTTCAAAAGTAAAACCCCTGAGAAAATTGAAGCCAGGAGCCTATAGCTGGGAAGAAATCTGCCTAAAGGTGAGGGGAATGGTAAAGCTATGTTAGTCAATGTGTGTATGTGGGTCATTCCAATTGGTAGAAACTATGGCATCTAAGGTTCAAAATAGTGGCTGAATACACACACACACAAATACGTATACGCATGTACCTGTGTATGTGAATGTATGCATAATTATATTTTTTCTGAAATGCTTGAAAGTAAGCTGCAGACATAATACCTCCTTACCTCTAAATATTTCATTATATACTCATAAAAACAATATTCTTTCTTACATACATTCTCATATATAAATTTTCTTCCATTATTTAACCATAGTCTATTAAAATTGGGAAGTTAATCTCATTTTTTTTAAATTGGGGTATAGTTGCTTTACAATGTTGTGTTTCTGCTGTACAATGAAGTGAATCAGCTATATGTATACATATATCCCTTCCCTCTTGATTCTTCCTCCCCCCCCATCCCACCCATCTAGGTCACCACAGAGCACTGAGCTGAGCTCCCTGTGCTATACAGCAGGTTACCCTGAGAAAACCATAATTAAAAAAGACACCTGCACCCCATTGTTCACTGCAGCACTATTTACGATAGCCAGGACATGGAAGCAACCTAAATGTCCATCGATAGATGAATGGATAAAGAAGATGGGGTACATATATACAATGGAATATTACTCAGCCATAAGAAGGAACAAAATTGGGTCATTTATAGAGATGTGGATGGACCTAGAGTCTGTCATACAGAGTGAAGTAAATCTCACATGTTTTTCACAATAACCCCAGGTTGGACAGTTACTGTTAGGCTACTTTTTAAAAATAAAGGAAGCACATACATTGACATTTGGCCCCAATATTGGGAGCCAGAGATATTCTACAGATTCTATTAACTTTAGTTAGGAATGATTTTTTAAGATTCACTACACTGTTTTTTTTCAACTCTCAGAATGCTGAACAGTAATTGATTTTGATTAGGCCTGTTTGTAATAAATGTAAAGATTACTGGTTTAGTAATCTTAAGAGGGTATGTTGTCCATCAAGGTCTCTACAGTGTTGGAGTTCCCTACTACTCTGGCTGTGTCAGAAAACTGAGTATGTTGAATTTAAATGTCTGTGGTGACACCCATATGTTGCATTATGCTTTTGCCAGGTTGACGTAGGACACTCAACAAAAGCAAGGGAGTTCCTTTTATTATTAATGATTCTCTAGGCCCTTAACCACATTCTGTGAGCCATAGAAATAAATAGATGAAATATTCCTTAAAACATTTAAACTATAAATATTGTATGAACAAAAATGAAAGGAATGACATAGTATAAATAGACTCTCATTGGACTGAGTTATCATGTTAAAATTTTCCAAGAAAAACTGACAGTTCTGAAATCCTTCAATAACTTAGAAGATGTATTATTTTCTTAAAGTGCCTATACATATTCGGTTTGGCTAGATACAAAAAATACACAGATGTCAGAGTGAGCATGTTTATATACTAAAAATATCAGTAAGGAAGACAAGGGAATTATTATACATTTTACTATTTCTAATAAATTTGCATTTGTAAACTTCTATATGCAAACTAAGATTTCTAATTTAGATTTTGACAACATCCTATTAGCATTTGGATATACAAGATACCTAAATTGTTGAGTAAGAATCTTGATTCAAAGTCTCTATCAGGAGTTGGCACACTTTTTCTTTAAAGAGTCAGATAGTAAATATTATAGGTTTTGCAGACCAGGTATGGTCACAGTCACATCCGTTTTAGAATTCTTTTATAACCTTATAAAAATATAGAAATGATTTTTAGCTCAAGGGCCATACTAAAGCACACCAAGGGTAATATTTGGCCTACAGGTTTGACCTGTCTACTGATTCCTGGTCTAGGGATCTATCTATCTATCTATCATCTATCTATCACAGAAGATTTATAATAGACATAATTTCTTTACATGGGCTAGTAGAGGTTCTTAAATTTTTGCTTAAGGAATTTATTGTCTTAATGTAACCAAATACATTCAGTGGCAAAAATCTGATATGCATACTATTGCTAATCCCATTGCCAAAATGACCACCAAACTAATGATTCTATTACTATATTAGGTCTGAATAAAATGAAAGCCTGAATTCAATTTTAGGAAATATATTATTAATATTTTTCAACCTAT
The DNA here is from genome assembly GCF_002837175.3 of Physeter macrocephalus. Taxonomy (NCBI): domain Eukaryota; kingdom Metazoa; phylum Chordata; class Mammalia; order Artiodactyla; family Physeteridae; genus Physeter; species Physeter macrocephalus. Next base: position 75,984,465 of record NC_041220.1, on the reverse strand, counting down.
TGGCATGCTTGTGTAGGTGAACCTCACCTGATCAAGGTTACTGTAATGCAATATCTAACTGAATATGGAAGTGGTGGTGCAGGGGTTTCCTAATTATTGTATGTGTGCTTGTTGTACATCTGTGCATGTGTGCGTGTGTGTGTGTGTGTATGTGTGTGGTTATATCATGGAACTGCTATTTACAATTGCTAGCTAACCTACAATAATAATTATTGGTATAACCAATCTTGGTTGCAAAAGGAATATGCCTGACCTGAGATGGGTGAATATATTATGGTTTATTTTACTCACCACTGTATAATTAGTGTTTAGTGGAGTGTCTGGCACTGAAGATACTAAATAAATATTAAATAAATGGACAGAAAGAAATTATGATAATCAAACTGTTGATATCAGTGAAGCCTTAGTGATGGAGAGAAAATCAGGCCTGAAGCAATAAAGGTACCGCAAAGAAAATCAGGACAAGATTCAGACTCAGGGGAGAAGACAGGGACTACTTTTGGAACAGAGATACATGGCAGGGATTGGATCAGGGTAAAAAAAGTCCTAGTACTGCAATTCGAACATGAGAACAAAGGAGAGTCATATTGAATCCCTGATCTGCTGGCTTACAAACCCTTGTTTCTGTTGACTGAGCAGCATTGGCTTCAGAATATGCCTTAAGTTGAACCTACAAGTGAGGATCTCATGGTTTCTCTGAAAAAGGACATCTTTGATTCCCGGAGGCAGCCCAGAGTCTAACATCTAGCAGTTGTTTATTACCTAACTAATTAAAGAAATAACTATGGTTGAGAGAGAGCCAAGAAGATCATTAAAGTTGTATTTTATTTACATTTATAAAGTATCGCATAGTTTTTATGAAACGATTCCTGAATAATTGGTACTTATGATGACTAACGGTTTAGTACTAAATATCATTTCCTTTCCTTTCCATGATGATTTCTAGTTATTAATTTAATTACTTGTTAATTACTTATCATGATTTTGATATGAATTCTTTGGGTTTTAAGGAAAAATCAGAACAAACCATGAAACATTCCCCCTTTTTCATAAATGTAGAGGAAGTATGTGATAAGAAAATACCATTTAAAGACAATATCACATATTATGGACACTAGTAAAATGTGTGATTTCTGCAATAATAAATCAGTACAAAGATAAAAGTATTTAATAATTTTATTTCACAGACAAGACTGAGTTTAGATGACTTATTTTTTCAAAACTAGGAATCAGGAAATTGATCATAAAGAAAATGAAGTAGTAAGTTTAGTAGAAAATTTCTAAACAACTCTGTACTGCTGTTATCAATGAACAGTGGATAACAGAAAACAGCTGAGCTGTTCTTTTACATCTCCTGATTTTCCTAAATTCCCATTCAGCCTAATAGTTGCAATATTTCACAGTTTTTAGCATATCATAGTGATACTGGAAAAGCTTTATCAAAAGTCCAGGCTCGGGCTTCCCTGGTGGCGCAGTGGTTGCGCGTCCGCCTGCCAATGCAGGGGAACCGGGTTCGCGCCCCGGTCTGGGAGGATCCCATGTGCCGCGGAGCGGCTGGGCCCGTGGGCCATGGCCGCTGAGCCTGCGCGTCCGGAGCCTGTGCTCCGCAGCGGGAGAGGCCACGGCAGGGGGAGGCCCGCATACCACAAAAAAAAAAAAAAAAAAAAAAAAAAGAGTCCAGGCTCTTGTTCAACTTGTCCAAAAAGAATTTGGGCAAGGAACACAAAGCTAAAAAAAAAAAAACAGAAAAAGACACACAGGCTGAAGAGCAAAGAGAACAAAGAAGCAGTTTATTGAGGTAAAAGGGAAAAGACACACAGAGAAAAGTACGGGCATCCTTGTGAATGAGGAGCACCCTGCAGGGTTTTTTGATCCCCCTTTAAATCTTATTTTTAGCCCTTTGAACGAATGGAGGTCTTTTTGATTAGGGGTGGGATATTCATTGAGGGAAAGGTTGATGTGTGGCCTGGATTGCAACAGATTGCATCAGCTCTCGGTCCTGCACATTTGTCTCCAGAGGCCACTGTACGTGCGCTCTAAGAGCTGTTTTCCTTTAAATTTTCCCCTACTAGTGGAGCACCACACATGGAAGGTCACACAGTGGTCATCAGTATCATGTGCATTTTTATTGCGCATTGCTCCATGGTTGGTTTTCATGGTCAGAGTTTCTTGTTCATATGCTACAAATGCCATTCCTCCATGTGTCATGGCCTCATTAACTGCAAAACAAGGAGATGGCTTTACTTTCTGCCTAATGCCTGCATATGAGGAGGCTGTCCCTGGGCCTGGCCGTGTCTTTCTTTCCTCAGTAGTAATCCAATAAATAGTTTTGAATTGATTTGCTGCATAACAAAGATCTCATGTGATGTTTCAAATAACTGTAATACAATGGTCCACTGAAACTAGCCCCAACCAGTTCAAACAGTGAATTGTTAAATTTTCAGTAAAGGTGTGAGAACTTATTGAGTATAGTTAAATTGTATGAACTTAAAATTAGTTAAATTATATTAAAAACAAAAGGAATAAATACTCAGAACTCATCAATTCCTAACCATTTTATTACATTGTATTACCTCTTTTCCTGAGGTTATGTCTATTGTTATGTCTATCATTACTACCCGTTATCCTGAGGTTATGTCTATTGTTTACAATTGGTGGAAATACTATCTAAGTATATTTCTCAAGTAAGTATATTACTCAAGGAAATACTATGTGAAGTATATTACTTCACATCTCTTCCTATTTCTGCATTCAGTGATGTCATTTTATAGCATGAAATATGCCATTGGGGAAGTATTTCCACGAAAGCAACTAGCAAATGCTACAAACCAGAGCTATTTTCTCCTATAGGAACAATTGTTAAACATTTACTAGCATATCAGTCTTTATCAAAAAAAATTTTTTTTCTATTTGTAGGATGACCATAAAAACGAGACAAGGGTTGGAAAGAGAAAACTCGGCCCAAAATATTATAAGGTGAAAACATGTGACATGTTCATGCAGCCTTACTCATTAAAATAGGTCTTCTAAATTAGGTAAAAACACAGAGGCAAACATCTCACTTGAAAGGGCAGTAAGAATTTTCCTTTAAGAAGCCTTGCTGTGGTAGATCAATCAAGATGTAATTGTCTCTAAATAGAGGGTAGACAAGAATAGTATCTATATATGGATTAGTGATGTTCATAAATGTTCAGCTTTTTCTCAGCCTTAAAAATATCAAATATGTGTTTTTTATTTTGACCCCTACATTAACCACCATATTAGGAAATACGTAACATGTTATCCATGACCTGAGCAAGCTTCTAGAATGCCAAGTTGGAGTCAAGCATTCATTACGTTCAGTAGAAGCCAAAGCTGGGGATTTCTGCCCTCTCTGATGAGCCTCTTTGCTAATTTTACTTCATATAAAAAGAAACAAGTTTGGAAGAGTGACTGGCACTCATCAAGAGGAAAACAAAAACTTGAGGAAAAATCGATTCAAGATTAGTTTCCAGATTAGTTTCTAAATTTTTTCCGTTTTAGCTAGTGGACTTGTATGTATATAACAAAGAAAGAGAAATTAAATAAATAAATTTTTCTTTCACAAAATCCAGAAATACAGATGTTTATATGACTGCGTCTATATGAATATATTTGCATACATGCACAATAAAGATACTGGGGGCATTTCCCACAAAATAGTGACAGTAGTTGTCTCTGGGTGAGGGCATGCTTGATGATCTTACTTTCTTCTTTTTTATTTAAACATTTATCATTTAAAATTCTTATAATTAGTGTGCATCATTTTATTTTAAATGAAAATAAATCAAGAATTAATAGAAATTTTAAAGACTCAAACATTTAAGCTTATAGTTTCTTCAAATTCAATATGAAGAAGTTAGGTTGCTCCTAATTTCCTGAAAATATATAATTTAAAGCAAGATGTCAATTTTTCTCTCTTTTAACTGCAGTAACATTTCTTTCTTTCTTTTTTTTAAAAAAAGCAACTAAGTAGGAAACAGTTCTGCACAGTATATATATTGATATGATACTGTTCCTTTTACGAGGCAGAAGAGAGGAGTGGCCAAGATGGCAGAGTAGGAAGACCCTGAGCTCACGTCCCCCCATAGGTACAAATCAAGGGAGAGTAAAATAATGGTTAAAAGCCTGAGCTTTGAATGCTGACAGATGGCAGCTTCCCATCTCCACTACACCATTTGCTATGTGGTTTTGAGGCAACTTATCTAACTTTTCTCCTTCTTTTCTCAACCATAAAATAGAGATAATAAAATCTATGTTGTAGAAATTTCATGAAGATTACATGTGAAAATATGTCCAGCATATAATTAGCAATCAATAACTAATAGCTTGAAATATTACTCAAAGAGGGAAAGACATCTCAGAAATACGTCTGAGCAGACTGAAATGGAGCTCAGATATTCTGTCTTGAAATTCTGTTGTAACATTAGAACAAATTACTTTCACATTAGAAAATTAAATGTTCAGACCGCTGATATTTAGAATGATAGCCACGTTACAAGTGTTCATTATAAAATAAAGTGAATTATGCTCCCAGGGTATTTGTATAATCTTTGTTGCTCTCATTTCTGTTTCTATATTGTTTCTCTCCTGAAATGGCAGGGAGTAAAGTCACATATGTTGTTCCAACTGCTGTTGCTTCAGGCGCTACACGCTGACATTAACTTGTGAGACTCTGATCTATGGAGCCAAGAATCTGTTTGAGTTTTTTCATAATGGGATTACATGACCAACTTTTATTTTGAGATATATGAGTCTGGATATTAACTAGATTTGTTTTAACTTGATGCTTTCTCCAAGTGTGGTAGAAGTCCAGTTCAATGTGATACATATAGTCATCAAATATTTATTGAGCAACTACTATGTGCTGAGTATTATTTCTGGAACTAGGAGTCAGTGAACAGGGCAAAGATGTATATTTTATGAAGCATTTGGTTGTGGGGGAGATAGTCATAATAAATAATTTGTGTGTGTGTGTGTGTAAGAAAGTGTGAAGTACTGTGGAAAAGCAGTGTAAGGTAAGAGGAATTCTGCAAGTTAAAATTTACATGTGCTTCAAGTTCTTGCACAAATATCACCTCAATGACACTTCTCCTGACCACAATATATAAAATAGTAATTTCTTCCAAAACCCAACTGTAATTCCCCTAAACTTGCTCTGTTCTCCATAGCAATTATTATTATTATTGTTGTTGTTGCTGTTTTTGTTATTATTATTAATATATCTTTTCCTCCCATTTGAATGTAAACTCTGTGGGTGCAGAGATTTTTCTTCATTTTGTTCCTTATTTTATTCTCACTTTAGGCAAAACCACTAGTAATTGGTTCCATGATGTGGCAGAAAATCTTGAAAATTGATCAAGAAGCAGGTGATGAAAGACCATGTTAAGGAATTTCACATTTATCCTACTGAGCATTGTGAGCTCTGAGCACATAGCATAATCCGTTTTGCACTTTAGAATAATCATTTCACTCTGTGAAAGTATGAGGGATAAATGAAAGGGAGGAGAAATGGGAGGCTCTGGGAAAGGATGATTGTCTCCTCTAGGCAGTGGCAAGGAGGCTATAAAAGATGTGATGGAAATAAGAGATGGATAGTACTTAACTGGAAATTGAGAGAGAAAAAAGGAGATTTAGAAGGACTTTCTAGCTTTGAGTTTGGACTAAATGGATAGTGGTGTCTTTTAAGGGACAGTGAGATAAGAAACCAGGAGGGACACACATGTGAGAATATATATTCAGTTGAGACATTCTGAATAAACACAAGGGATACTCAGGTAGAATAAAGAAACATTCTTAAACTCAGGACTGGAATTATAGCTTTGCGAGTCCTGAGTGTATTGGTAAGAGTTGAAGTTAAAAGTGTGGCTAAAAAAATGTACAACGTTTTATATGCTAGGGGAAAAGCAAATAAAAAGGTGGGATTCTTTTTTGCAAAAGTGTGTGTGTGAGTGTGTGTGTGTGTGTGTGTGTGTGTGTGTGTGTGTGTGTGT
>NC_041220.1:75965450-75978401 GCF_002837175.3 Physeter macrocephalus | reverse complement strand
GTGTGTGTGTGTGTGTGTGTGTGTGTGTGTGTGTGTTTTAAGGCAGGATGAAATCCCATTGACAGAACAATGCACAGCACAGGTGAAAGAACAACTACCTTGAAATAGACCAGGAGGATACAATGATGCTTCCTCCTATTCCTGCCAGAGTAGCTATAGTATAGGGAACTTTCTTTTCCTCATCTCCACTTAACCGAGGTACATGTCTTAATAATTATTCTAAATAAGCTAACCTTCCTTCTTTCATTCGCCTTTCATGTCTATTGTACTAAAGGATTTTGATGCTGCTGCATTCTGCTACAAATCAACTAAGGACCTGAGCTAAAGGCACACTTGGTCAAAACCAGGGGATTCTACCTTTCACCATTTATCAAATACTTGAAACTCTGTCTCTTAAGGCCCAGATCACTGCTGCTCTTTTCCAAAGACTCCTAATCCTATGCCTTCTAGGTAGAAATTACTTCATACCAGGTTGAAGTCAATGATTTGAATTCTTTTTCCTAAATTGTAAATCCCTTGGGAGTAAAAACATGTATGACAAGAGAGAGTATTCCATTGCTTCTTTGTCCTTCTTTTGTGTTTATCTGGAAAATTCACCTGTATAACTCTTAGTTTCTATAACTGAGCTACTGAGCTCATCTTGAGGAAATCACACAAATATGCTCCTAAGTATCATTGAATCATATATGTATTGTTAGAAATTTTTACTGGAAACTTACTACTGATGGGAATTTTGTCCATTCCATTCTGTGACTTTAATATCTCTTTTTCTTCTCCCGATCAAAAATTCTAAAGCTTTATCCTATATCTTCATTAATAATTCTCCCAGTTATGATACTAGCCTTCTAACTGGATCCCTGTTTTCAGTTTCCCCCTTTAAAACTCTACATGGTGCTTCCAGAGCAAGTTTTTAAAAATGATATTCATACCATGTCAGCTTGCTATGAAGTATGTATAAATATTTCTTTGTTTTCCTCAATATTAAAACCTATTTTAATATATTATTGAAGTCTTGCTGAAGATTATTCATAATCTGTCTTCTGATCTTCAGTTTGACCTGATATTATCCCCTGCCTTGTTTTCTCTTCTCAGCCACACCATAATCTTTGCTTTCATTAAACTTTTTCATGATTTTGTTTGTTTGACATATTTCTTCACATCTTTGGAAAGGTCTTCCTTTCTTTGTGCCTTCGAAAAATTGTATCTCTTCTTATTAACATAGCTCACATCTTACTCCTTCATGAAGCATCTCCAAATCTCAGTGATAACAAACACACTCATGATATTGTACTTTGTGAATGATATTTTTCTATATTTATAACATTTTATTATGACAGATTTATGCTTTTATCTGCATCCATTCTTGAACTGTGAGCTTTCTGAGTGAGGGAACTGCATCTTCTTTCTTTGTCTCAATTTCTTCAATAGTGAATGAAACATTGAAAGTTCAATAGTTGCTTATTCAACTGAACTACATAAAAAGCTAATATTAGGTACTAAAGAACTATCATATCATTATATTTAAATATAACCTTTTCATCTTTATAATTTCACTCTTCAGGAATTGAGAATAAATCATCTTTATCTCATTATAGTTATATACTAAAAACTTGGAAAAATGAGAAGTCTGCCTTCTTAGTACCTTCAATCATTTTGAAATTGATACATTTCCAGTTTTCATATTCTTTCCAATTAAATTTTGATGAATTTTTCTCAATTCTCTTCTTATTTTGCATCTTCTGAAAATTTTTAGCTCGTTTAGTGGAGGATGTAATATAGTAACCTAGTAGCTGGATATGTATTCCATTTTTAGCTTATAGATTAAAAAAAATCAATTTTGCTATCTCTTTAGCATACAAAAACCGTTAGCATTGTGATAAATTTCTTATGCTCTTTGTTTTAAAAATTATATTTATTCAGTAACTGGTTTATTTTACTTTGCTACTAGCATTCTAGCTTATTGTATAAATGTTCTAGCATGTTACTCCTTTGTTCACCATTCTATTTCCTTTAAGAAATTATGAAATGGCTTTTGCTTCTGTTTTTAGCTTAGTCATGAATTATCCTTTATTATCATATTTTCTGTTTGACCTTCATAATTTTAATTTGTTATAGACATAGTGAAAGAAAGAAGAAAAATAGTCAAAGAAATAATGGCTGAAACCGTCCCAAATTTGAGAAAACAATTATTGTTTTATACATTCTAGTTGCTTAATAAGCTGCAAGTAGGACAAAAGCAAAGAAATCTACAGACAGATGTATCATAGTGAAAATGTTAAAACCAGAAAAAGAAAATCTTAAAAGCAGCAAGAGAAAAATGACTTGTCATGAACAAAGGAACCACAATAAATTAGCAGTTAAATTCTCTTCTGTTTGAAATCTAGTGATCTTACACAGTAACTAAAAAACAATAGCAACAACAACAAAAGACAAAGTATACTGGCAAAGATAATTATGTAATTATAGAAACCATTACGAATATGTATTACATCTTAATTGATTAAAAAAACAATTGCATATATATCTATGTCTATATTTATATACCTATAAATTGTGTTGTTGGAGCTATAAAAGAAAGAAATGCAATATATTTGACAAAAATATCATCAAGGAGGTAAGTGGGAATGAAATAAACTCAATGCATACCTAATCTCCTTTCTTCTCTCCACTTCTTTAAGAGACAAAAAATTAAAGTAATAATTATAACAATGTACTGTTGGGTGAGTAACATATATGTATAACTGTAATAGCACACAAAGGACAAGGAAAGAAAGCTATATAGGAGCAAAATTTCTATATCTTATTGAAGTTAACTAAGTATAAAAGTATAAATCTGCAGTAGATTCTGATGAGTTGAGATATATATATGGTAAGCTCTAGAACAATTATTAAGAAAATAACTAAAACAATATATAGTGAAAAAAATTAAGGGAGTTAAAATATTACACTAAAAGGGCTTCCCTGGTGGCGCAGTGGTTGATAGTCCGCCTGCCGATGCAGGGACCCCGGTCCGGGAAGATCCCAGATGCCGCGGAGCGGCTGGGCCCGTGAGCTATGGCCACTGAGCCTGCGCGTCTGGAGCCTGTGCTCCGCAACGGGAGAGGACACAACAGTGAGAGGCCCACGTACCGCAAAAAAAAAAAAAAAAAAATTACACTAAAAAATATTCCGTTAATGCAAAAAAAGAGCCATACATGAGAAATATAAGAACAAAAATCACATGAGACATATAAAAAACAAAAAGTAAAATGGAAGATGTAAATACAACTATATTAATAATAATAACACTGAGGATGGATTAAACAATGTGATCAAAAGGCAAAGTTTGTGAGACTGGATAAAAAAATCTAACTATATACAACTTAGAGGTGACACACTTTGGAATCAAACATCCAAATCGGTTAAAAGTAAGAGGTTGGAAAACAGCAATCATAAGAAAATTGTTGTGGTTTTATCAATATCAGATAAATAGACTTTAAAACAACAATAAAAAAAGTAGAGTTATACAGGGACATTTCATAGTAATAAGTCTCAATCCATTAGGAAGAGAGAAAAGTTATAAACGCATATGAACATAACTATAAGCCCCCAAAATACACAAAACAAAAACTAAGAGAATTGAAGGGGAAAATAGACAATTTAATGAGTAGATGGATATTTTAATATCCTATTTTCAATAATAGAGTAGAGAAAACAATCATGCAAAAGAAGAACAATTTTGGAGAACTTGCACATCCAAATTTCACAGTTGACCATAAATCTACATTAATCAAGACAGTGTGGTATTAGCATCAGGTTAGAAATGCAGATCAATAAATAGAATTGATAGACAAAAAATAAACTCTCACAGTTACATTCACTTGATTTTTGACAAGGATGCCAAGACAAATCAATGGGGGAAAGAATAGTCTTTTTAACAAATGGTGCTTGACATTGGGTATATACATGAAAAGAATGAAGTTGGAACACTTCCTCACACTATACAGAAAAACTAACTCAAATAAAATCTAGATCTAAATGTGATAGCTAAAATTATAATATTCTTAAAAGAACTTATAAAGTTCTAAGTCTTCAGGAGCTTGAGTTAGGTCACAAAAGTTAAAATAGAAAATTGGACTTCATCAGAATTCAAAACTTTTGTGCTTCAAAAGACACCATCAAGAAAATTTTTTAAAAAAAGGAATGGAAAATATTTGTGCCAATTTTATACCTTATAAAATAATCATATCTAGAATATATAAACAACTCTTCAATCCAATAATAAAAGATAGATAACCCAAATTTTTTAAAATGCACGAAGGACCTAAATAGACATTTCTCAAAAAAAAAAAACCAAACGTACAAATGACAAATAAACACATAAAAAGTTGGTCAAAGCCATAAGTCATTAGGGAAATAAAAACCAAAACCACAATGATATAGTACCTTACACCCACTTTGATGACTATAATTAGTATAGTATAATAATGAAATAACAAGTGTTGGTGAGGTTGTCAAGAAAATGGAACCTGTACATTGCTAGTAAGAATGGTGGTAGTCACTTTGGAAAAGAGTCTGGCAGTTTCTCAAAAAGTGAAACGCAAATTTTCTATATGACTCAGCAATTACACTCCTAGGTATATATCCAAGAGAAATGAAAACCTATGTCAACATAAAAACTTGCACATAATGTTCAAAGCAGCATTATTAAAAGTAAGCCAAAGAATAGAAACAATTTACGATTAAATAAAATGTGGCATATCAGTGCAGTGAAATATTTGGCAATGAAAAGAAATAAAATCTAGATACATTCTATACCATTGATAAATCTTGAAAACACTATGCTAAGTGATAGAAGCCAGTCACAAAAGTGTGTAATTCCATTTATATGAAATATCCAGAATAATCAAATCTATAGTGGTTGCCTAGAGTAGGGAGGATTAGGGGAGATGGGAAGTGACTGCCAACGGATGTGGGATTTCTTTTGGGGTTGATAAAAATGCTCTAAAATTGATTGGTTGAACAATTTTGTGACTATAAACATTGAATTCAACAACCACAACACAAAACAGCCTTTCAAAATGTCAACTATTGACATTTTGTTCCAAATAATTATTTGTTGTGAGGTTTGTCTCGTGCATTGTAGTTTAGCAGCGTCCCTTACCTCTACCCACTAGATGCCGATAACAACCATCTGTAGTCAAAAAAAAAATAGAAATGTCCTCAGATATTGTTAAAAGTCCACTGGGAGACAGAATCACCCTAGTTTAGAACCGAAGATATAATTGTATAGGAAAAAGCAAAAAGTCTTAAAGGATATATGTTAAAAATTTAACTATGCTTCCTCTGGAGAGGTAAAGGGGTAGGCAGGGTGAGAGAAGGTGACTTCCATGTTGTCTCAATATACTTTTGTACTGCTTGAGCAACCTAAAAATTATAATGGGCTTATGTACTATGTTTTTTTTAAGAGAATCAAAATCAATTAACTTCCTGCCCTTCAAAATACATAAAACAAAACAGGCCAATTCTCACTAATATAAAACGCCACTGTAGCAGACCATTCAAAAGATGATTATGGCTTATGGAGATGGAGATAGTGACAAGTAATTTGAATTTTAATATATTTTTAATATACTCCCTACAAGACTTACTTACAGATTGGATGTGAAGTATGAAGAAAACAGATAACGTATTTTTTTTTTTGTTTTGCCTAAGTGACTGACTGAATGACAGTGCCATTACTGAGAGTTGGGGATGAAGTAATTGGGGGATTTTGTGGGGAGAAGTGGAATCAATAGTTTCGTTTTGGCAATTAATATTGAGATCCATATTAGACTTCCACATGGTGGTTTGAATAGACAGTCCGGAGTTCAGAGCCGAGCAGAATAACAATTCTCGTAACAGTCTGTGACAAACAATGGGTAAAATCCCTTTACGTCTAGAAAGTGGGAAATTAATAAATACGTTTTAAATCACTTATTCATGTGTTTATGCCTTATGAAAAAAATAATACCTGAATGTAGAAACAACCAAAAAAAAGAATGAATTAAACGTGCATTTTCTACTTTCCCACACCAAAGACATAAAGTGTTCACTTGAGAATAAGCAAGAAAATATATGCACTACAAAATAAAAAAACAACTGTTTAAAAATAAAAATTTCCATTAAATCCAAAACAAAAAACCAATAGTTCATTAGAAAGTATCAATATAAACATTGATTTTATGCTCTGCTGGACAAAATTAGCTTTGTTTCAATAATGAATTTAGGAGGAAACACTGTAATTCTAAAAACATAAATATTAAGAATAAGATTTTATTCTTTTCATTTCCTCAAACCAAAAACAAAGAGATTAATTCAAAAGATGGATAAAGCAAAGTCTCCTTTCTTGAAAATGAGAATCACAATAATCCAGAAAAAAGAACATCTCATTACTTCTGCAACACTTATATTAGCTTACATTGGATCCTTACAATGGGATAGGAACAGTTAATCTTTATAACAACTCTATGAGTTAGGTGTGTCATATTTTAGGTGAAGAAACTGAGATTTAGACACATTGAATAATTAGCTCAAGGTCACACATAAAATGGTAATCATGCTTTAGAGTTTGGCAGTTTGACTCCAGAGCTTGCATTTTCATCAAACATGAGAGAATAGGTTGCAAACTTTTTTAAAAAAAGAGAAGAAAAGAAAAGGAAGAAAAACTTATTATCTTCATGGCTGGAGATTCAGACCAGGTGTGAAGGTGTGAAGAAGTAGCAAAGGAAGGTATGACTGCTTCCACACTCATTGGTGTCCACTGCTATTTCCCAACCAAGAGCAGTGGAACATGGAGAAATAGATCTTGCAGCCCTTATAAAAATTGCAAACCCTTGCTGTTCTCTAGTGAAAATAAAGTATTGGTCACAAGTTTAAATTCAAACTCAGAAATACAATCAGTATATTTTATTTTCCAACATATTTACATATTATCCTTACTTTCTTTTGATAGAATAAGCATCATATTTTTTCTATGCTACCTATAAAAATTTTCTATCTGACCAACAGGTTGTGAAGACCTCCAAGTTCAACTAGTTTTTAAAGTAAAACTACCCTCAGAATGCAAAATCTGCCTCCCATAACCGAAGGGATTTAAATTACATTGTGGATAAGATGTTGTAAGCAGACCAGTAAAACAGTGTTTTATTTCTGATGTAAATTGACTGAAACAGATGGAAGGGGGAAAAGAGAGCTTTCCTAGAGGCACCGTGTCTGTGTGTCACCAGCTGTTGCCGGGAGATAATGTGCAATAGCAAGTGATGGATAGGAGGAAATCCTAATGCCTGAGTCCTCTGCTTTGGACTGTTAGGTGTAAAGAGCCTCTTCTTGAATTCTTTTCATTGAAGGTGAAGCCTGGAATTTGCAATGCCCACTTAAAATCACACTGTCTTATTTGATTGAAACATCAAACTGGAATCAAAAATTGCCTATTTTTTTTTCACAGTGGGATTCAGCTAAAGTTGAATTCGTGGAAGAAGCCACGTGGGGTGGGGGGGTGGAACACAAATGCGTAAAAGATAAAAATAGAGCATATTCTTAATCATGCTGTATAGCCTGTAAACATTTTTGTTATTTCAAATTATTAAATTTTATTATTATTTTTGCAGTGGTTTAAAATTTTTTATTGAAATTTAGTTAACTTACCATATTGAATTAGTTTCAGGAGTACAACACAGTGATTCAACATTTTTATAAGTTACACTCCATTTAAAGTTATTACAAAATAATAGCTATATTTCCCTGTGTTTCCCTGTTCTGTACCTGTGCTGTATCCTTGTTGCTTCTTTATTTTATACATAGTGGTTTGTGTCTCTTAATCCCATATCCCTATCTCACCCTCCCCACTCCCCTCTTCCCACTGATAACCACTAGTTTATTCTCTGTATCTGTGAGTCTGTTTCTGTTTTGTTATATACATTTGTTTGTTTTATTTTTTAGATTCCACATATAAGTGATAACATAGAGTCTCTCTCTGACTTATTTCACTAAGCATAATGCTCTAGATCCATCCATGTTGTTGCAAAAGGCAGAATTTCATTCATCCAAACTGGAAGAGAAGTAAAATTCTATCACTATTTGCAGATGACATGATTCTATATATAGAAAAGTCTAAAGACTCCACCAAAAATCTATTAGAACTAATAAATGATTTCAGTAAATTTACAGGATGCAAGAATAATATACAGAAATCTGTTGCTTTTCTATACACTGATAATGAACTATCAGAAAGAGAAATTAAGGACACAATGCCATTTACAATAACATCAAAAAGAATAAAATACCCAGAAATAAACTTAACCAAAGAGGTGAAAGACCTATACACTGAAAACTATAAAACACTGGTGAAGGGATTTGAAAATGATATAGAAAGAAATCCTGTATTCTTGGATTGGAAGAACTAATATTGTTAAATGTTGTTATTTTTAATTTTGTTATGTAAATATACAGAGGGAAAAATGCCATTTTAAACCACAATTGCCTGAACTTGTTTTTTAGGAGAAGTCTAACTTCTACATTAATTGATTCCTTTAGTATTAGAGGCAAAGTGCCAAGGCATGCTGTGGATGGCCTAGAATATAATAAATAGGGATGAATTTATCTGGGAGTTTTATTTTTTCCACAAAGGCTTTTCAAAAGGGGGTCTGGGACTAAGGAGAGGTAAGAAAAGATGTAATTTGGGCTTGAAGAAAGCATCTTGGGTGATAAAGAATACAAAATAATAGAGCCTGAGAAAAAAGTAAAAGAGCAATTGCACACTTGAGTAATTATTTGGTGTTTTATTGAGGTAGTGAATGTAGGTCACCTCTGGAAAATGGGTAGATTAAGCATGCTGGAAGCAGACTATGGCACAGTCTGCAGCTGTTACGAGCAAGATATTAGGTTTACACATGGACACATGGGTAAGGCTTAAGAACAGTGTGCCTGTAGCTATCCCGTTTTCCCAGCACCACTTATTGAAGAGCCTGTCTTTTCTCCATTGTATATTCTTGCCTCTTTGTCATAGATTAGGTGACCATAGGAGCGTGGGTTTATCTCTGGGCTTTTATCTTGTTCCATCCATCTATTCTGTCTTTGTACCAGTACCATGCTACCTTGATTGCTGTAGCTTTGTAGTATAGTTTGAAGTCAGGGAGCCTGATTCCTCCAGCTCCATTTTTCTTTCTCAAGATTGCTTTGGCTATTCAGGTTCTTTTGTGTTTCCATACAAATTGTAAAATTTTTTGTTCTAATTCTGTGAAAAATGCCATTGGTAATTTGAAAGGGATTGCATTTGAATCTGTATATTGCTTTGGGCAGTATAGTCATTTTCACAATATTGATTCTTCCAATCTGAGAACATGCTATATCTTTCCATCTGTTTGTGTCGTCTTTGATTTCTTTAATCAGTATGTTATAGTTTTCTGAGTACACGTCCTTTGCCACCTTAGGTAGGTTTATTCCTAGGTACTTTATTCTTTCTGTTGCAATGGTAAATGGGATTGTTTTCTTAATTTCTCTTTACGATCATTCATTGTTAGCATATAGGAATGCAAGAGATTTACTAGAACACTCCCTAACACCATACACAAAAATAAACTCAAAATGGATTAAAGACCTAAATGTAAGGCTGGACACTATAAAACTCTTAGAGAAAAACATAGGCAGAACACTCTTTGACATAAATTGCAGCAAGATCTTTTTTGACCCACCTCCTAGAGTAATAAAAATAAAAACAAAAATAAACAAATAGGACCTAATTAAATGCAAAAGATTTGCACAGCAAAGGAAACCATAAACAAGATGAAAAGACCACCCTCAGAATGGGAGAAAATATTTACAGATGAAGCAACTGACAAGGGATTAATCTCCAAAATATACAAACAGCTCATGCAGCTCAGTATCAAAAAACAACCCAATCAAAAAATGGGCGGGGCTTCCCTGGTGGCACAGTGGTTGCGCGTCTGCCCGCCGATGCAGGGGAACCGGGTTCGTGCCCCGGTCCGGGAAGATCCCACATGCCGCGGAGTGGCTGGACCCGTGAGCCATGGCCGCTGAGCCTGTGCGTCCGGAGCCTGTGCTCCACAATGGGAGAGGCCACAACAGAGGAAGGCCCGCATACCACAAAAAAAAAAAAAAATGGGTGGAAGACCTAAATAGACATTTCCCCAAAGAAGACATACAGATAGACAACAAACACATGAAAAGATGCTCAACATCACTAATTATTAGAGAAATGCAAATCAAAACTACAATGGGTATCACCTCACACTGGTCAGAATGGCCATCATAAAAAATCTACAAACAATAAATGCTGGAGAAGGTGTGGAGGAAAGGGAACCCTCTTCCACCGTTGGGTGTGGAGAAAAGGGAACCCTCTTGCACTGTTGGTGGGAATGTAAATTGATACAGCCACTATGGAGAACAGTATGGAGATTCCTTTAAAAACTAAAAATAGAACCACCATATGACCCAGTAATCCCACTCCTGGGCATATACCCAGAGAAAAACATAATTCCAAAAGATACATGCACCCCAATGTACATTGCAACACTATTTACAATAGCCAGGACATGGAATCATTCAAAATGTCCATCAGCAGAGGAATGGATAAAGAAGATGTGGTACATATATAGAATGGAATATAACTCAGCCATTAAAAGGAACAAAATTGTGCCATTTGTAGTGACGTGGATGGACCTAGAGACTGTCATACAGAGTGAAGTAAATTAGAAAGAGAAAAACAAATATCGTATAATATCACTTATATGTGGAATCTAGAAAAATGATACAGATGACCTTATTTTCAAAGCAGAAATAGAGACACAGATGTAGAGAACAAATGTATGGATATCAAGGGGGGAAGGGGAGTGTGGGATGAATTGGGAGATTGGGATTGACATATATACACTACTATGTATAAAATAGACAACTGATGAGAACCTACTATATAGCACAGGGAACTCTACTCAGTGCTCTGTGGTGACCTAAATGGGAAGGAAATCCAAAAAAGAAGGGGTTTATGTATACATATAGCTGATTCACTTTGCTGTACAATAGAAACTAACACAACATTGTAAGCAACTGTACTCCAATAGAAATTAATTTAAAAAAAAACAAGTGTGCCAAGTAAAAAACTATATGTAATGTGTAATAAGATGTAACAATAAAAACATTGCTGTAAATTGTGATATATGCATGCAAAATGATATTTTTCAAGTTTGCAGTGAAATAAAAGATACATTTAACACATTGAAGTGATTGGATAGTGAAGGGATAGGAAGTTGTTTTGTGGAGACAAAGGGTAAAGGGAATGACTTACCAAACTTGAAACAACTCTAAACATAAGAAGGAGAGAGGCTGCATTAGTCTGCTTGGGCTGACATAACAAAATATTACAGACTGGGTAGCTTTAACAATGGACATTCATTTTCTCACAGTTCTGGAAGCTAGACGTCCATGATCAAATTCAGTTTCTGGTGTAGACTATTTTCATATCTTGTAGACAGCCACTTTCTCACTGTGTCCTCATATGGCCTTTCTTCTGTGCTCCTTCAGAGACAAATCTTTGGTGACTCTTCCTCTTTTAGGACACCAGTTTTAACAGATTAGACTCACCAATATGACCACATTTAACCTTAATTACTTCCCTAGAGGCCCCATCTCCAAATATAGTGACTACAATGGGAACTACAGTGTCAACATTAACTTTAGAGGGACACAATTCAGTCTTTAACAGGAGCCTTCTGTGGGCCAATAATGATAGAATGCAATTTGAACTAAGGGGTATAGTATAGAGGTAAAAATATACATAAAACTTTTAAAATATACATTTAAAAAGTAAATATACATAATATACATAAATATACCAAAAATAAACATGAGCTTATATATAATAAATATACACAAGAAAAGTTTGAAAAGTACACATAAACATAAGTCCTGCCCTCATACCTTGAGATAGTAGAGGTAAAACTTGCTTTCCCAACTTACACTGAAATAGTGCTCGTTAGATATATTTAAATATTAAGCAAAGATAGCACTGTGTAACTGGAACACTTTGGGATATCTTGTCAGCTAACACATTTCTCCTAATAATAGCACCATAAAATTTAAGCAGTATATATTTTATGGTAAACACTTCTCCTTGGCTCAATACTACTTTAAGATTTATTAATAGGTATTCTGGAAATTGTCTGTTGATTTTCAGCACCATCTTCAAAGTTCTAAGCTCTTTCCTCTATTGCAGGCCATTTGAATGAGATTTGGAAGACAGGATAGGGGAATGCATCATTCTCCTCTGGCAGTGGTAGGTAAATATTTGGGAAGACAGCAGGCCTAGGTTTTTCAGCAGCTTCACGTCATGTGTTTTAGTGCTAGTGGCAGTTGGGTTCATCAGCGGTGGATTCCTGTGATTTTGACCTTTCCTAATTCCTCTTCAATTAACAGTCACCCTTTCATAAGTTTTATAAACATGTAATTTCCTATATTAAATCCCTTTTTGTTAAATACCTTGAGTCATTTCTGTTTCCTGGATGATTAGTAAGTCAGTCAATGATTATTAGGAACATTCTAAATCTTCTGTGCTCCGTTTATAAATTTAAAATCTGATTGCTGAGCATTTTATTAAATAAAACTTCCATTTATATTTGAGTTTTTGTGAGCCATAATACTTTCAGTGAAATCTCATCTTGTTAATTTTAACTTATGTAAAGATTCTATTGAAATTCTGTCCAAATTATAGAAGAATTAACTATTTTAAAACTTTATGATTGGGCTTCCCTGGTGGCGCAGTGGTTGCGCGTCCGCCCGCCGATTCAGGGGAACCGGGTTCGCGCCCCGGTCTGGGAGGATCCTGCATGCCGCGGAGCGGCTGGGCCCGTGAGCCATGGCCGCTGAGCCTGCGCGTCCGGAGCCTGTGCTCCGCAACGGGAGAGGCCACAACAGAGGGAG
>NC_041220.1:75926085-75961333 GCF_002837175.3 Physeter macrocephalus | reverse complement strand
AAAAACTAAAAATAGAACCACCATATGACCCAGTAATCCCACTCCTGGGCATATACCCAGAGAAAAACATAATTCCAAAAGATACATGCACCCCAATGTACATTGCAACACTATTTACAATAGCCAGGACATGGAATCATTCAAAATGTCCATCAGCAGAGGAATGGATCAAGAAGATGTGGTACATATATAGAATGGAATATAACTCAGCCATTAAAAGGAACAAAATTGTGCCATTTGTAGTGACGTGGATGGACCTAGAGACTGTCATACAGAGTGAAGTAAATTAGAAAGAGAAAAACAAATATCGTATAATATCACTTATATGTGGAATCTAGAAAAATGATACAGATGACCTTATTTTCAAAGCAGAAATAGAGACACAGATGTAGAGAACAAATGTATGGATATCAAGGGGGGAAGGGGAGTGTGGGATGAATTGGGAGATTGGGATTGACATATATACACTACTATGTATAAAATAGACAACTGATGAGAACCTACTATATAGCACAGGGAACTCTACTCAGTGCTCTGTGGTGACCTAAATGGGAAGGAAATCCAAAAAAGAAGGGGTTTATGTATACATATAGCTGATTCACTTTGCTGTACAATAGAAACTAACACAACATTGTAAGCAACTGTACTCCAATAGAAATTAATTTAAAAAAAAACAAGTGTGCCAAGTAAAAAACTATATGTAATGTGTAATAAGATGTAACAATAAAAACATTGCTGTAAATTGTGATATATGCATGCAAAATGATATTTTTCAAGTTTGCAGTGAAATAAAAGATACATTTAACACATTGAAGTGATTGGATAGTGAAGGGATAGGAAGTTGTTTTGTGGAGACAAAGGGTAAAGGGAATGACTTACCAAACTTGAAACAACTCTAAACATAAGAAGGAGAGAGGCTGCATTAGTCTGCTTGGGCTGACATAACAAAATATTACAGACTGGGTAGCTTTAACAATGGACATTCATTTTCTCACAGTTCTGGAAGCTAGACGTCCATGATCAAATTCAGTTTCTGGTGTAGACTATTTTCATATCTTGTAGACAGCCACTTTCTCACTGTGTCCTCATATGGCCTTTCTTCTGTGCTCCTTCAGAGACAAATCTTTGGTGACTCTTCCTCTTTTAGGACACCAGTTTTAACAGATTAGACTCACCAATATGACCACATTTAACCTTAATTACTTCCCTAGAGGCCCCATCTCCAAATATAGTGACTACAATGGGAACTACAGTGTCAACATTAACTTTAGAGGGACACAATTCAGTCTTTAACAGGAGCCTTCTGTGGGCCAATGATAGAATGCAATTTGAACTAAGGGGTATAGTATAGAGGTAAAAATATACATAAAACTTTTAAAATATACATTTAAAAAGTAAATATACATAATATACATAAATATACCAAAAATAAACATGAGCTTATATATAATAAATATACACAAGAAAAGTTTGAAAAGTACACATAAACATAAGTCCTGCCCTCATACCTTGAGATAGTAGAGGTAAAACTTGCTTTCCCAACTTACACTGAAATAGTGCTCGTTAGATATATTTAAATATTAAGCAAAGATAGCACTGTGTAACTGGAACACTTTGGGATATCTTGTCAGCTAACACATTTCTCCTAATAATAGCACCATAAAATTTAAGCAGTATATATTTTATGGTAAACACTTCTCCTTGGCTCAATACTACTTTAAGATTTATTAATAGGTATTCTGGAAATTGTCTGTTGATTTTCAGCACCATCTTCAAAGTTCTAAGCTCTTTCCTCTATTGCAGGCCATTTGAATGAGATTTGGAAGACAGGATAGGGGAATGCATCATTCTCCTCTGGCAGTGGTAGGTAAATATTTGGGAAGACAGCAGGCCTAGGTTTTTCAGCAGCTTCACGTCATGTGTTTTAGTGCTAGTGGCAGTTGGGTTCATCAGCGGTGGATTCCTGTGATTTTGACCTTTCCTAATTCCTCTTCAATTAACAGTCACCCTTTCATAAGTTTTATAAACATGTAATTTCCTATATTAAATCCCTTTTTGTTAAATACCTTGAGTCATTTCTGTTTCCTGGATGATTAGTAAGTCAGTCAATGATTATTAGGAACATTCTAAATCTTCTGTGCTCCGTTTATAAATTTAAAATCTGATTGCTGAGCATTTTATTAAATAAAACTTCCATTTATATTTGAGTTTTTGTGAGCCATAATACTTTCAGTGAAATCTCATCTTGTTAATTTTAACTTATGTAAAGATTCTATTGAAATTCTGTCCAAATTATAGAAGAATTAACTATTTTAAAACTTTATGATTGGGCTTCCCTGGTGGCGCAGTGGTTGCGCGTCCGCCCGCCGATTCAGGGGAACCGGGTTCGCGCCCCGGTCTGGGAGGATCCTGCATGCCGCGGAGCGGCTGGGCCCGTGAGCCATGGCCGCTGAGCCTGCGCGTCCGGAGCCTGTGCTCCGCAACGGGAGAGGCCACAACAGAGGGAGGCCCGCATACCACAAAAAAAAAAAAAAAAAACCTTTATGATTAACACATGTCAAACTTGAGCTCACTTCTATAATACATTTATTCAAATATGAATGAATTTATTCTAAGTATGAAAGAACAAACAGAAAATTTGGAAAATATTGAGCAATGGGATTTAAACTGATATTCTTAATGCCCAAAGACAATTTATTTTTTAAAATAATTTATATATTAATTATTTCTTGTGAGTTTTTCATTATATTGTCCTTTTAGACAATAAGTAAAAATACAGAAGTATTTTTAAGTGGTAAGAGCAAAACTGAGATGCCTTGCTTTATTATCATTTTATTTGGATCACTTGTTTATTCAAAAAACATCTTTAAGAACATTTTTCATGTATGCAAATCTTTAAATAATCCCTTTTAAGGATACTTTTTTTCTCCCTCTGGACCGTTTTTCAGTAGGGTTCTAACTTTTCTGAGGTATTTACTTTTCACTCCTTTGACCCAGATATAACTATGATCTTCTAAGTCATTTGATGAGTAGACCTGATTTTGTTAAAGTCCTAGGATCCCATTAGGATCCTTTAACTTCTCGCTTTTTCAGATCTGCAATTGTCTATTATGCTGTGCATTACTATCTTGTTTTAATGGGTGATTGGCCTGACAGATTTCCATCAACTAATTCCAGTAAATACATTTAAATACAGAGACTTTTTTCTCCACCTTCCCATTTGTTTTAGTTTGCCAGGGCTACCATAGCAATGTATCACAGACTGGTGGTTTAAACATTAGAAATTCATTTTCTCGCGGTTTTAGAGGCTAGAAGTTGAGATCAAGGGGTTGGCAGAGTTGTTTTTCTGATGTCTCTCCCTCAGTTTGTAGATGGCCATCTTCTGTTGTCTTCATATGGTGCCTCTGTTTTTGTCTGTGTCCTAATCTCCTCCTCTTATAAGGATACCATATTGGATAATGGTCTACCCTAACAACTGCATTTTAGTTGAATTACCTCTTTAAAGGCCCTATCTCCAACTCATCACATTCTGAAGTACTAGGGGTGAGGGCTCCAACATATGAATTTTGGGGAGACGTAGTTCAGGCCATAGCACATACTTACTTATTGCTGAAACGTCAGTGAACACCATCCTAATCCCTCTAAAGACTGAAAATAATAAATGGAGTTCAATAATATCCTCTACCAAACTGCAACCAAAGGTAAAAAATCCACTTTCATGTCAGTAAGTGACCATTTATAGATAAAATTTCTAATTGGTAGAGAAAAAAAGGTTTTGCCTTACCTAACAAATATTAACTTTATCATGCAAGACAATAATAATGAGAACAAAATTCTAGAAAATGTAAAAATGTTTAGCATGATAATTCAAACACATTTGAGGATGAAAAAAAACTTTAACGTACAAATGTGATTCCCTAAAGATGTACCATGAATAATCATTTCTATTTTCCCAGTGTGTAGAGAGGAAAGGAATGTTTGAAATGACCCTAACACTTCAGTTTATCATAAGATGAGACACAGCTTATTTTCAAATTTAAAAAGTACACTTTCAGGTTTTCAAAATTATAATTTAGAATGTGGATATATAGTTACTAAGTATAACAGCTTGAATTTTGTTTTTTTTCTAAAAAGGTACTTCTGTTTCAATCAGACATACAATTCTTAGAATGATTCAAATATAACAAAGCTTTTTCAGAGTTTTATAGTTATAAGAGGTCTTTGACATTGCTGGAAAAAGCATGAGGTTTTAAGCAATGATGTGCTATAATGCCAAGTGGGTATAAAAAAAAAATTTTTAAGTGTGGAAGAAGCTGACAGACAAGAGGGCATGCATCTCTTAATTAATACACATTGGCAAGCTTTGTAAAATTATTTTACATTTATCAATGTCAAATTTAATTTAAAATTTCTTTTAAAATTCTTAATTATTTTGTTATTATTGCCCACCTACATTTTACTTTTCTCTTTGTCCTTTCTTGTACATCCTAACTCATATTCTGAGAGGATGGGAGTAAATGAATTGGCAATGTTTGTCAGAATAGTATCTTAGATTTTTTTTTTTTTTTTTGGCGTACGCGGGCCTCTCACTGTTGCGGCCTCTCCCGTTGCGGAGCACAGGCTCCGGACGCGCAGGCTCAGCGGCCATGGCTCATGGGCCCAGCCGCTCCGCGGCATGTGGGGTCTTCCCGGACCGGGGCACGAACCCATGTCCCCTGCATCGGCAGGCGGACTCTCAACCACTGCGCCACCAGGGAAGCCCAGATTTTTTTTTTGATATAAGGTCATTATCAGTTATCCTTCATGCTTTCAGTCATGTGTTTAAAAATAATATTTTAAGTTTTATTAGTGCTTACTATATCCAAGAAAGGGAAAACATTTTTCTTTAAAAACAATTTGTTTTCATTAAAATTAATAATTTCATAACATAATTTTGTATCATATATCTCTGCTGCATTTATCATCTGATGATTCCTAAGATGCACACACCTAAATTAATTAACATGATATCTAAATGTATTTTGTAGTTTTATTAGCACAATTTCTGTATTTTACATTTTAAGCAAATTACTTTTTCTTAAAATGTAACTTACCTACTGGCTTATAGTAGGTTGCAGACATATCCAATTGCACTGCATAATTTATGTTAATCAAGAGTGTTGATATTATGTAAATATAAGTAGTTTATATCTGTTGGTGACAGAAACCTGGGAAATACAAGAACCCTGAGATGATTAAAAAAAAAAAACAGAGAAATATATTTAATTAAGTCATTTTAAAATAAAGTGTAAAAGAATGCAGTAAATTTCCTAAGCTTTGCAATATCTTGAACTCTAGCTGTCTCTTCAGTATTGTCATTTCTATGACTCTTTTGGGTTCATCTGGTTACACATGATTTAACTACTAATGAAGCTTCTTTAAATTATTGGCAGTCCTTCCTTCCATCCAGGGGAAGGATGACACAGACAGGACAAGTAAGATCTCCTTTATTCAGGACCTCTCCATCACAACTACCACCTAGTAAACCTCTTACATATGCCCCCAGCATATACTGTTCCATGATCATATCGTGTTATACTTAGTTGTTTGCACATCTGTTTCCAATAGTGGGATCATATGGCAGTGTTTCTGGATTTAAATGACTTTGAAAACTTATGCTTTCTACAATGTTCTTGTAATGTCATCATCTGAACCACTGCTGGGGGAAATAAATACATATATGTGTGTGTGTGTGTGTGTGTGTGTCTGTGTGTGTATATATATATAGGCTCAAAATCATGATGATGAATAAAAGAAAATGATCCATTTAATAAGCAAGGGGCCAAAACAGTGGATATATATATATATATATGTATAACTGATTCACTTTTGCTGTACACCTGAAACTAACACATTAAAATCATTTTGCTGTACACCTGAAACTAACACATTATAAATCAACTATAATCCAATAAAAATTTTTTAAAAACTTTATATAAGTTGTATGATTCTTTAGGTATCAAAAAAAGATGTTGATCTAATGAAAAAATAATAATAAGCCAGGGGCCACGTACTATGGCAAACTTAGAGGAGGAAAAACTGGTTTTGGTAGTAGAACGGGGAATACTGCATGCAAGAGGCTGCATTTGACTTAGACCTTAAAATACAGACTATACTGAAATCCAATTGAAATAAATAAATAATAAAAATAGCTGTATTCTATTCCATAAATATTTATGAAGCCAATTACTCCTTTTTTTTTTTTTTTTTTTTTTGGCCACTCCGTGTGGCATGCTGGGATCTTATTTCCCTGACCAGGGATTGAACCCGTGCTCTCTGCATTGGGAGCGTGCCGTCTTAACCACTGGACCGCTGGGGAAGTCCCACCAATTACTCCTCTTTAAATGGAATGTGAAGGCAATGGTATATCTGGAAAGATATTATGTACATTCACCAAGATACATTCAGGTCCTGATACTGATTGTGCAGCTAAACAATATTTAGTGGGTGGATAGTAAAGTACATTTTTATTATGTGTGACAGATGTATGTATGAAAACTCATTCATTTTCAGGGTGGAATTTAATATGTATTGCTTGTTTTAGTTACTGTTTATCATGATCCTATCCTATTCTCATAGAAAAAAATATTGACGTATGCCAGATAGCTTCATTAAAATAGGGTTTTACAAGGGCAAGAAGGTGGAACTTTTCTTTCATATTGTTTACTCTTGTTGAGTTATTGTAATGAAGTAATTTCAGAAGCAATTTCCAATGAAATTATTCAATGTTATTTTATAGATTTATAATAACGAGGCATAATTCCCATTAAACTAAATTACTAGATCAATAATATTACTTGAATATTCTGTAAGTACAGGTTCAGAATGACATGGGGAGCCAGAAAATTCATGCCTGATGTTCAGCTATAAGGTAAAAATGGAATGAAATTGAAATTATTATTATTATTATTTGCCTAACCTCTTTAGTAACAGCTGTTCATTCTGAAGCACATTGTGGGAATAGCTCATGTCTATAAATAAAAAGGACGTGTTGACATTTCTAACCTTTTTATATTACAAATAGTACATGAAAAGTAGATTTTCCTTAGAAATGAGTTATATATTTTATTATCACATTTACATGATGTTACTGAGAGTTACTACTTCTTCAGAAGCAAATATGATCATTTTTTGCCTATATGTTTGGTTATTTTAGTACAGAAAATATTACTGTAATGAAAGCAACTTTGTTAAGTATTATGCAACAAAACACTTCATTCTGTGAACTTGCAAGAATTCTTTATACATGACATCTTTATGCAGTGGGTTTCAAAGTGGGTAAAATTTACTGATGTACCTGGATACCTCTACAGATATGCCAACACTTTTAAACTAATGTTTCAAAAAATTTTTGGATACAATCATAATTCTGGATACATATTATTATAATGTCCATTAGCAGTCAGAATGTTGAATTAAGTGTGGGATAATTAAGTGGTACGCCGAAAGATGAAAAAGCAGGTGTTGTGCAAAATAACTACTATTCTTAAGTTGTTATAACTAAAAATTCTTAAATTTACAGAGTAAATTTAAGGCAATATGCTCCATTCCATATCCTAAATGTTTACTGGACCATGAAAAACCTTTTCTTAATGAGTCTATAAATAAGCATAGTCAGGAAAATAAACTCTTCTCCTCAGAATAAACATATATAGAGTACAATGAAATAGAATCCAATTTAATTTCTTCAGTTGATCTGCAAGGAAATATGTTTTCAAAGAATATGCCTCAAAACAGGAGAGGCCCAGCATCCTATTCTTCAGTTGACTATGTTTAGTGCATAATATCTGTAGCTTTCCTCATTTTATATCTAGCATCCCAAACTGGATTTAAAATCTCCCAAGGAGGTTGTACTTCTTTTGTTTATCTGGTGTACCGTACATTGAGGAGATGTTCTATACATATCTGTTGATTTTGTGTAGAGTAAGGAAAATGTATTTCTACTTTATCTGAATTGAGTATTGTCCTATGATAAAGAAACAGTATCATATTTGAAAAAAGAATGATAAATTATATGTAAGCACTAAGTGAACTGTTTTTTCAAGATTCAAGTGTATTCTCTATGCCCTGTTTAATTCTCTATTTATGTGATTTGGCTAAGAAATAACTACCCAAGGTTGTCTATCTTTTATTCCTATAGTATTGTTTGATTCAGAAGTCTATTTTCTTAAATTAGATATTCAATACATGCTCTAACTTGTGCAAATGATGAGTAGAATTTTTGGCAAGCTTTTAGTTTTAAAACTGAATCCAGCCATTGACTGGTGTGTTTTAATTGCTGTAATTTGAATAATTAATTCTATTTTTAGAAAATGAGTTCAAGGTGGTGTGTGATTAACCATGCTTAATGAAGTCATTACCTGATTAAAAAGCATTTCATGCCCATGACTGATTATATCCAGATGCTAATCAATTTGATTTAAATTGTCTCTATATATTTGCATTTGTTACAGTTTTGTGTTGTACCTATTATGATAAGAATTACATTGTATTCTATTATGGGTTATTGCTTATACTTTTGTACTTATCTTTCCTAGGAGTACAGTATAGGTAACAGAGTTTCAACTCCAATAGAAAAAACATCTGCAGTGAATGTTCTTGGCTTAGGAAATGATTTCATTTTGGAAAGTAGAGCTTTTAATAAAAGAGACTAGTTCAATTAAGAAGATGGTTATTTAGTGATCAATCAGATGGCTGAATTTCTGAAGGACTTTCTTATATATCAACTCTAGCTCAAATCTTCACAGGTATAGCATATCAAACTTCCCATGTGGCCTTGAGAAAATGAATGCTTCTAAAAAAAAGAAGTTTTTGAAGTATTTTTAATAATAAAACTCAACAGTGAGAGGAGATTTTTTTCAGAGACAGGCACCAGCTATTTTTCTTCTACACTGAACACAGAACAAGAGAAAAAATAATTAAACTAAGGAATGAGGTATATTGGGTCTTAGGGTTGGTTTGAAAGTATAAACTAACTCTATTTGCTAAAATGAATTACAAAGGTAAGAATATGATACTTTCTGTAGAGAATTTTAAATGCCACCTCATTTCTCATGTGGTTTAGTTATGTTACATGACTTTCTACTTGAAGCAGTCAATAACTTTTCAAGATTGCTTCTTCAGCATGCAATCTTATAGTTCTATGGGACAAAATTTTCATATTTTTAGTGCAAAAGGCAGGCTTCAAAATAAAACAGGCCGTGGTTTATACTGTGGACGCAGCCCTGATGACTATGATCTTTGACATCTACAAAAAATAAATACCTACATACACAAACATGCATACATGTATGAATCAGTTATCTTCAACTATACTTTAAAAAAAAATATGTTCCATTCTGCATAACATCTGAGGATAACAGGTTTTTCAACTGTTCCTAGTAAATTGCTGCCACTGGTTGATGAATAAAAACCATACATATATGTCTATGAGAAACATGCTTAGATTTGTTGTATAATGCATGTGAATATTTTGAAAATGTATAGGTAGATCAGGATTCTCAACCTTGGCACTATTGACACTTTGGGCTGGGTAATTCTTTGTTGTGGGGAGCTGTACTGTGAATTCTAGGCTGTTTAGAAACATCCCTGGCCTCTACCCACTAGATTCCAGTAGCATCCCCCCCACCTAAGTCAAAAACCAGTGTATACATTGTCAAATGTTCCTTGGAGGGGGGAGAGTGGTGGTGGTGTTGGTCGTGGTGGCAAACCACTGAGGGAGATAATGACTAATACATATCAGCACAGGTTTTCGTTCACATTGATAAACATAAACTTATTATACACAGTTATTGTATCATAATTAATAGAGAGGAGTAAAACTAACATAGTCTCTGGCATATAAGATCCCCTGAGAAATACTTTTATAAAAGTGAATAAATGGATACATGAATTAATTATCATTAAAATTCATAAATGAATAGAAGGAAATTAGAAATTACAGTGAATACCACTAATTTTGTCTTAATTTGTTAGAGCAATGATAGACAACTTATACCCTACTGTGTCTTAAAAAAATCAGAATAAAACTCTTGGAATTATTAATGTTATATTTCATAAAAACACAAGATTTGTTTTTGTCTTTTGATATTACATAGAAGATTTTTATTAAAAACATTTTAAAGTAGTACATGTGTGTTTAAAAATATAGACAGAAACTCTGGACTCAGTAACTGATACATAAATGTATGATATTGACTCATCTTTAGATTACAACAGGAAAATACATATTATGTCTTACTTCATAATACTATTTATCTGACACACTAATTTAAACTAAATCCATTCTAAAATAAGTTTTTCTAAGAAATAGGTGGTAAATTTTATATCCTAAAAATCATGCTTTTAACACTTAGTATGTAATCCCTTGGTTACTCACTTACTGACTATAAAAATTAAATGATTGTAAGTTAACATAATACAGAGTATAATCATTAATATTCAATGATGACCTTAGTACAGATTAAATTATGTTCACTCTACTTTCTTTTTTAAGTGAAGTATAGTTGATGTGTACAATATAGTGATTCACAATCTGTAAAGGTTATACTTCATTTATAGTTATTATATTGGTTGTATTCCCTATGTGGTAAAATATACCCTTGCAGCTTATTTTTTGTGTAATAGCTTGTACCTCTTAATTCCCTACCCCTAAATTACCCCTCCTCCTTTCCTCTCCCCATTGCTAACCACTAGTTTGTTCTCTATATCTGTGAGTCTGTTTCTGTTTTGTTATATTCACTAGTTTGTTGTATTTTTTAGATTCCACGTATAAGTGATATCATATAGTATTTGTCTTTCTCTGTCTGACTTATTTCACTTAGCACAATAATCTCCAAGTCCATCCATATTGCTGCAAATGGCAATATTTCATTCTTTTTAATGGCTAAATAGTATTCCATTGTATATGCATACCACATCTTTTTTATCCATTCATCTGTTGAGGGACATTTAGATTGCTTCCATATCTTAGCAATTGTAAATAATGCTGCTATTAACATTGGGGTGCAAGTATCTTTTCAAATCAGTGCTTTGGGGTTTTTTGGGTATTTACCCAGGAATGGAATTGCTGGGTCATTTGGGAGTTTTATTTTTAGTTTTTTGAGAAACCTCCATACAGTTTTCCACTGTGGCTACATCAGTTTACATTCTTACCAACAGTGTTGGAGGGTTCCCTTTTCTCCACATCCTCATCAACGTTTGTTATTTCTGTTACACTCTACCCTTTATAAAAAAAAAAGAAAAATGTATAAAATATGGGAAAAATATCTTTTCTTCCAAAGGACCTGAAAAAGAAGGAAAATGTGGCTTTTTAGAAAATGTAAGATTCCAGCAAGTACATATTTATACAATTATCTATTCAATCCATAATACTTATTCATTCATCAATCTATCATCCAACAGCAACAACAAACAAATAGAAACAAGTGAAGTAATCACATATAACAATTAATTAATACTTCTTATGTGCCATGCACTGATCCATTCATTTTATATTTATTTATGTAATAATCACAAAAAATATTAAGAAAATATTATTATTATCATCTCCATTTTACAGACAAAGTATCCAAAGGACAGAGTTTAATTAACTTGCACAAGACCACATAGCCATTGAATGGTGATTCATCCAACTGTTTCTGCCTTCATCCATCTATCTATCTATCTATCTATCTATCTATCTATCTATCTATCTATCTTCATCTAACTTTCTGCCTTCATCCATCTATCTATCTATCTATCTATCTATCTATCTATCTATCTTCATCTAACTAGATAATCTATGTATCCATCTTCCACCATCTCTTAGTCAATATATCATTCTAAAATTATTTGAAGTATCTAAGTAAATTCAACTAGTGTGGTATCCTTTCCAGAAATGGTGGACAAATGCATTGTGTTATGTTTTTCACACTGAATGATACAAAATAAATGAGCCCATAGATGTGAGTATATTGATTGTATTTATATTTTTAATCAGTACAATCTTTATCACATAATCATTTAACAATGTGTCTTTTTTAATATATAATTTTAAGGAATT
Organism: Physeter macrocephalus; assembly: GCF_002837175.3. Lineage (NCBI taxonomy): Eukaryota > Metazoa > Chordata > Mammalia > Artiodactyla > Physeteridae > Physeter > Physeter macrocephalus. The sequence continues at coordinate 75,949,251 of NC_041220.1, read as the reverse complement.
TTAATTAACAGCTTAAATGATATTGAAAAGATTTCTTTATAATATCAGACAAAAAGTATTTGCATATTGTGTTTATGATGATAGTAATGTCTTTAAGAATTCTGACTGTCCTCTAGTAGTATGCAAATTAAATATGGGGAAGTAAGTTGATATTTGTTAGCCAATAGGATACTGTTTGATTCATTTGTGTGTACTTAATAACCAATTTAGAAATTCAGGTTAATATCTGTGTTACATTACAAAAATGGTGATAATTCATTGCTGCTCAGTCACCAAGATGTGGAATCTATTTCCTGTTAAATTGTGGAAGTGGTTTTATTATAATTCTAAGCCAAACTTCAAGAAGGCTTGTGAGATTATTCTCCTGCTCAGGGAACCCTACAACATCCTCTTGGACAAACATGAGCTAGAGTGAAGTAAAATGATAGGCCACATGGAGAGAGGCTCTAGTCTTCCTGGCTGTTACCACTGTCCCATTCGAGGCCATCCTCCGTAGACTCACCCTCATGATAAGATCAGTCAAGCCCAGGTGACCTTGCACAGATTTTCAGTACAGATTCATTTGCGAAATAAATATTATTTTAAGACACTACATTTTGGAATGGTTTATTATACTTCAAAAGCTGAGAATACAGTGTTCTAAATATCAAATCATAACAAAATTAAAGTATGTATTATTTCCTTGACCAATGACTATTGTATTTTTAATTGACTGAAACCCTTATATAAAAAATAATTGAACTTCTCAGGAATGTGTCACTTATTTATAGCTGAGCAATCTCAGTAGGGTTCAACACCAATCATTACTTTCACAGAATTACAATTCTCAACAAACCACATAACTCTACTACAACTAAAAAATAGTTGCCTATCAAAACAGAAGTACATTAATTCCTTTAGAATTAATAAATACAAATATATATGGACACACATCACTATGAAATATAGTCTTAGTTATTAGCCATTATTTTCAAATATGGCAGGGATCTATGAGTATTGAAATGTTTTGATTGTTATCAGTGTTGTTTTGTAAACCTCCACAATCTTATTTTCTAGATAGAATGACTATTGAGTGATGTAGCTCTGTAGCCCAAATATTTTCTGCTCCATTTAAAATAATCAAACCATTTCTCTGTGTATCCATTAACAAGTATTTAAAAAGCTTAGTAAATAGTATATTGCTAAGTATATTTAGCAAGTAAAACAGGCTGAAGATCATTTGGAAATTATGTGTCTACACATCAGTGAAAGGTATATTATTCTTCATACATATAAATTCATTCTTGAGACTTTAGCAATATGTTGCTATAATCAAGATATTTTAAAATCCAAGAATATAATTTCTCTATAAAATTTGAAATAGACTTGTTACTAATATATTAGCACAGTATAAGTTATTTTCTTTTATCACTGATTCCTCATATAATGTGTTGAGTCTCAAACTCTGGTGAAAGTATAACAGAAACTAACTTCATAAGATATTTAAAAGGCATGAAGAAACAAGACTTTGATTCATTCAGCTTAAGAAGAAACAATGAATTAAGTCAATGAAAAGCACTACGTATTTAAAGTACATGCTTGCTAAAGTGTAGCAAGGAAAAATATTATTAAATAATGTCCACACAATAATAAGTAATGAAAGAAATAATAAAGTCCTAAGAATTAAATTGAAAACCTATATACTTGTGAAGTAAAAAATATTCTGTTTTTTTAATTAATAAACTTTAGTTTTAAGAGCAGTTTTAGGTTCACAGTAACAATGAGCAGAAATACAAAGAGTTACAACCTTCTGTCCCCACATTTGCAAATCCTTCCGCATTATCAACATGCCCCACCAGAGTGGTCTATTTGTTACAACTGATGAACCTACACTGACACATCATTAGCCCCCAAAGTTCATAGTTTACATTAGGGTTCACTCGTTGTATTATACACTCTGTGGGTTTTGACAAATGTATAATGACATATATCCACAACTGTAGAATCATAAAGAATGGTTTTACTGCCCTAAAATTCCTTTGTGCTCTTCCCATTCACCCTCTCCTCCCTCCCAATCCATGGCAACAACTGAGGCTTTTAATGTCTCCACAGTTGTAGTTTTTCCAGAATATCATATAGTTGGAATCATCAGCACACAGCCTTTTCAGGTTGGTTCCTTTCACTTAGTAATGTGCATCTAAGTTTCCTCCATGTTTTTTCATGGCTTGATAGTTCATTTCTTTCTAGAGTAAATAATATTCCATTGGTTGGATGTACCACAGTTTATTTATCCTCTCATGGACTGCAGAACATCTTAGTTGCTTCCAAGTTATGGCAATTATGAAATAAACTGCTGTAAACTTCCCTGTGCAGGATTTTGTGTGAACATAACTTTTCAGTTTATTTAGGTAAATATTAAGGAGCATGGCTGATGTATCCTATGGTAAGAGTATGCTTAGTTTTATAAGAAACTTCCAGTCTTTCAAAGTGACTGTACTATGTTGCGTTTCCACCAGCAATGAATGAGATTTCCTGTTATTCTATACCCTCACCAGAATTTGATGTTGTTTGTTTTAAATATTGGCCATTCTAATAGGTATTTGGTCGGAAAATATTCTTTAACTAACTGACTATAAATAATTTAATCAGTGTTTGATAGTTAAAATTATAGTAAGAGTAGTCCTCTAGATAATTTTTACAGTATACATGAAAAAGAAAATATTTGCTTGGCCAAAAAGTTTGTTCGGGTTTTTCCTGTGACATCTTACTGAAAACCTGAACTATCTTTTTGGCCAACCAGTATAAGTATTGTGACCGAAATTCTGTTCTTTTAAATACTAAAATCAAAATCTCTTAAGTTGTAACTATCAGATACAAGCCCAGAATCGCTGTGTGATACTCATTGCATCTCTAATTCTGATGTGTTTTTGCTTCTATATTCTGCAGTTTTAGAGCGACTTTGTAAAATTAATTATCAATAGTATGTTCTGTCTACACTTGAAGAAAAGGGAAAGGAAAACTAAATAAGCTAAATAGAGATTTTAAAAAATATTTAGTTGGCACAAGGCAGAAAATGTGAGTATAAGACAGGAGACTATAGGTGTTTATTACTTTCCTCTTCTAATCACTATTTTTGTTTCTCTGCCCTCAACAGATAGGGATTTCAACTTAGAGATGAGATAAAACTTCATTCCCAAGAGATCTGAGCCCTTGGTAAACCTTTTAGTATATTGCTGTAGTGGTCTTTTATTAAATTTTAACGCTTGTTATGATAGTAGAAGATGACACTAAAAGAGAATCCTCTTTTTATCATTCATATTCCTCTTCTTTCCCCTTCATTTTCACCCCTTATCATCTATTTCCCAACATGCCAGGTAACAGTCTTGGGCATCCATGATATTGTCTTCCATATAGCACCTTATGGGAAACACCTCAGCTATAATGAGTTTGGTACCGGTCCTCTAATTGCATTCCTTACAGCCTCCTGCCTATCTGGCTAGACCTTAACGTCTACCACACATTGATGCTGAGGTTCACTGTAAGCCACTTCTCAGAGAAACAGGATGAGATATACCACTTGAAGTTCTGTCTTTTGAAAGAAAGTTTTGAATTGATTATACAATCTTCCAATGCAACCTCTTTGTAGACATTTTAAATCAGAGTAGACCATTTGATTAAATTTTTCATTTTATTTCTGTCATCCATAAGACTCAGATTTCTTTCTTCTCAGTCATATGATCTTGGAGAACTCTCCATGTGGCCAGAGGCATATGTTATGGGAGAAAGCTTAGATGTTAGTATGGCCAGAGAGGGCATGCTAAGAGTGAATGCAATTTGTTTACTAAATGAGTGTGGTTTCAGAACTAGCTCATGTCTGGTCTCATACATTTCTCTTTATTTTAATTATGGATTACTGCTGGGCATGCTCAATATTTAGGCTGGATAGATATCATCATGTACATTATAGGCAGCTTACTTTATATGGTCACTTGGAGTCCCTGGTCCAGAAATCTGCCTCTGCCCATGCCCAATATGTAGCTAAGAGCCATTTCTCAAAAGACAGTAGTTGCTGAAGAATCATCACTTTGCTACAAGAGCCAAGGGTCCTCTGCTGTGATTCCTATTGTCTCTTACAGCACAAGATCTGCTATAGATTCTTGGATCATCATCATATCAGTTGAATCGTAAGGATGTAAAGGTAGAGCTGCTTTTACTGCAGTCAGAATGACATAGAAATTCTTCTCTTTTTCCAAACCCGACTATAAACTGGAAGTAAATCAAATGCATATATATATATTATATATATATAATATATATATATAAAACATTATCTCCAAAGTTTAAAAAAAGCCCAAAGAGTCAATTCTTTTCTCCTTTACTAGTAGTAGGCATGCAAAGTGTAATGGATATTCTGGCATGTTCCAGACCACTGGATCCCCAGAGACTTAACTGAGGTAATAGGCTCCTGTCATATGACTTATCTACCACCTTTTGATTGCAGGTGTCTCAGGATATCTGCTACTTCCTTTTCTCTCAGTTATGTTAGGATGATGTCATTGGTTTAAAGGATTGAGTAACAGTCAAGGTTTCTCTGGACTAAATTTTAGCACAGATCAAGACTTGATGTAGCCTTGGTACAAAATGATGAAGGTCAATTCTCTTTCATTAAAGAAGGTGAGGGCTTCCCTGGTGGCGCAGTGGTTGAGAGTCCGCCTGCCAATGCAGGGGACACGGGTTCGTGCCCCAGTCCGGGAAGATCCCATATGCCGAGGAGCGGCTGGGCCCGTGAGCCATGGCCGCTGAGCCTGCGCGTCCGGAGCCTGTGCTCCGCAACGGGAGAGGCCACAACAGTGAGAGGCCCGCGTACCGCAAAAAAAAAAAAAAAAAAAAAAAAAAGGTGAAATAAAGACTTTTTCACACAAGCCATAGAAGAGAGAATTCATTACCAGCAGCTGACCTACAAGAAATAACAAAGAAAGTTTATCAAATAGAAGAAATATACATGAGAGAAACTTGTACAGATGTGCAAAACAAAGACGACAAACTCTAGAAATGATTAAAGTGAAGTAAATGTAAAAGACCTTTCAAAATTATTTTTCATCTATTTGAAATATTAAAGACTGCCTAAAGCAAAAATAGTAGCAAGTTATTGTGAGTGCAAATAATATATAATAACAAAACACATGACAGCAATAGCACAGGAGATAGGAGGAAGGAATAATTTTGATATGTGCAGCATAATCAGATAATTCAATTCAATATAAAACTGCATTCTTTTCTTTTTGTTCATATACTGTCATAATTTTTTCCTGAGAGAATGCATAAATTATAATCCTTTTATAAATTAACAAATCACTGAAATTGTTTTATGGTATATCTCTCTTTCTGGGTTGACTTTATTAGTATCATCTGGGAGTGTGCTGGCATCTGGCTTAAGTTATTATTATAGGAAGCATTTCACAGTAACTCCTTCAGGTGAGAGAGCCTCAGTCTGGCCAGAGAAGTGAGGACAGGTTGTTTTGGTCACCAAAAGGGACTCAGTGGGTATCGTGCTTCTGGTACTTAGAGTTTCCAAATCCTCCTCTAAATCTCTATTTTAGTTCTCAGAATTCTCTTTCCTGAAATGTTCTAAATTTTACATAAAAAGGTTGGTAACTCTGAATTCAATTAACACTGTAAATCCACAGAATAAAAATTTACATGAATTCTTACTTCCCTTAGTCTTGGAGCTCTGTCAGTTTATTTTAGCACGGTAATAAGGAGCCTTCACACTGTATTCCAGATATCCATTACTTCCTAACAAACACTTCCAAGTTTAGTGGCATGAGACAGTAGCTATTTGTTATTTCTCACTAGCCTGAAATTTGGGGAGGACTCAACAGGGTTGTTGTATTAGTTGCCTATAGTTGTAGCAAATTGCTAAAAACTACATGGCTTAAAGAGATGCAAATTTTCTCACAGCTTAGCTTCCCTGAGCTAAAGACAATGTGCCAGATCAGCATGGCTGGTTTCTTCGGGAGATTCTGCAGGGAGAAATTGTCTCCTTGCTTTTTAAGCTTTCAGTGGCCATCTGTATTCATTGGCTCATGACTCCTTTCTCTTATCACTCCAGCCTCCTCCATTTCCACTGTGACATCTCCTAATATTATGTCTTTGACCCTTTTTGCCTCCCTCTTTAAGGATCCTTGGATTACATTTAGGGTCCACCCAGATAATTCAGGATAATCTTTCCCTCCCAAGATCTTTGATTGAATCACACTTGCAAAGTCCCTTTCATCATATAACGTGTCATTCACAGGTTCCAGGGATTAGAATGTGGATATCTTTGAGCCTACCACTGATGGCATGTCTCTGTCCCACAAGGTGTTGGCTGAAGCTGTATCTAGGGCACAAGGATCCAAGGATCCAAGATGGCTTCACTCATGTTTCTGAAGCCTCGGCCGGAGTGGCTAATATTGCTGGGGACTGACTGAACTTCTCTGTCTCTGTGAATTCTACCGTCATTCAAAGGTCTGACTCATGCTTTTCTCCATGGAGCTGAATCTCAAAAGAGTGAAAGAGGAAGCTACTATGCCCTTTTAAGCCCAAACCTTATAATGCACAGTATCATTTTCAGTTCATTCTATTGGTCAAAGCCAGTTACAAGACCAATCTAGATTGAAGGAGGAAAAATAAAGGAAACAACTCCGCCTCTTTATGAATGGAGTGGCATGTGCATACAAAGATGAGAGGAATCATTGGTGTCCATCTTTGCAATCTACCACACTTTGAATGAAGAATTTAGGAATTTGATCTTAACATTTTTTTCCTTTTAATTTTTTAGTCCCATTACAAGGTGTCATATCACCCTACAGCCTTGAATTCATCATACCCATTGTTCTGTCTTAGAAAACCTATGTCTCATTAGACCCAAAGCCTTTCTTTCAATGACTACTTGTTTCTATGGGATTACAGATGGGTCTTTAGTTAACTAAAGTATCACTGTATACCATGTGGTTGATACCCCATCCTGGAATACTAGTGGAGTTTTCACTGTCTTCAGACCCATCTAGGCTCCAAACCAATTGTATATTTTCCCCATTTCCCTAAGGATCTGTTATCTGTCAACCATTTCTGGCACTAATTTCAATATTAAAATTCTTATAAATAGAAATTGACTCTGATTCACATAAGCAGAAAAGCAATTTATTGGAAGCATGACAGGCATTTTGAAGAGTTAGAAGGAAGCCTGGAAACAAAGAAACCAAGGGCATCTTGGTAGCAGAGAGCATAATCAGTGATTCTTTCAGGAACCCAGTTGGTGAGGTTGATACCCCTGGCATCACAGCCATTGCATTCCTATGACTGTAGTTGATGGACTCTGAACTCTGCTACCATTTTCCATGAAAAGTCGTTAGCTGTGTCTATATCTTTGCATTTTTCCCTTCAGATATAAGGAAATATCTGATTAAGCCCAGGTTATGTTCTAAGATGGTTTCCAAAAAGAGACAGTGTCTCATTTTCTGCATATGTAGTGGGTAGTGTGGTATTGCCTTGCTCTAAGAATCATACTCTGTGTATTAACCCACAAATAAGACTGGGCTTCAGTTGCTAAATAGTTTTAAAAATGGACTAAATCTTGGAACTGCTTATTGTAAAATTAATTTTTTAAAAATCCAACCTCAGGGAATTCCCTGGCGGTCCAGTGGTTAGGACTTTGCACTTCCACTGCAGTGGGCATGGGTTCGATCCCTGGTCGGAGAACTAAGATCCCATCCACAAGCCATGTGGTGTGGCCAAAAAAAAAAAAAAAGTTCATTAAAAAAAAATCCAACATCAGGACATAAAGAATAAGGCTTCATGAGAAAGAACATGGAATTAAGAAATTAAGTGATAAATCAGATAAGGGAAAATTGTCAGAGCAAAGACAATAGTTCAATAACTAAAAGAAAAGATTTTAGGATATCTCCTAAGAATTAAGTTGATCAACATTTGGACAATAAAAATAATAGTAGCTAACATTTATTGAATAGTTACTGAGCACAGGCACATTAGTCCTTAATGTGCTTTTACTTCTCGTTTTAAGTTCTCACAACTCCCAGTGTGTGTTATTATGTTTAAACAATTCTCAACTAAAATCCCATTTTAGGGATGAGAAGACTGACGCACAACTAAGTAGAGTTGCCCATTTTCACAAAGCTAAATGGGATGGAGCTGGGATTCAGATTCAAGCAGGGTGTCTCCAAGTGTCTTCAGTGTCTTCAAGTGTCTTCATACTTGATCACTTGCTTTATACTGCCTCACCTGAATAGGGAAACAGTCAATTGTTCTGACTTCTTATAATTATCACCATCTTCCTCCCCTAAACTCTTCATCATCCTCTCTAACTTTAGAATACACACACACACACACACACACACACAAACACACACACACACACACACACACACACACTTTACTCAAGGGTTCCTCTGTATATGGTTTATAAAATTCGTTTCTTCTTGGTGGAATTCTGTCTCTTTTTTATGAGCCCCTACCACCTACTCCCTTATAAAAATTCAAAACATGAATCAAAATGCAATGGGAGGAAAGGCATCTGCCTCATTATTCTATATGATATTTCAAGCCATCAAAAGCTTATAAGCTTTTTTTTGCTACGTAATTGTAAGCTGCCAGTCCAGCATAAATAACCTTAGAGTTCTAAAGATAGGTTTCTTGGGATATTAGTGATTTATCTAATTCCATAAATTAAAGAAAAAAGATTTTTTACTAAGTGCAAGCCATAATAAAACAGATATCACATTTGATGCATTATTATTATAAACATTTCTAATTTACAAAGACATTTCCTGATTGACTCCTGATGGAGAACCTGATAATAGAAATTGGCAGAAAATTTGTTTTTGTTTTTTTTTTTGAATCCATTTAGATGTCCCTTTAGTTTTGTTCCAAAGAAATCTGTATTTTTATGAATCCTTGGAATATGTTGAAAGTAAAATTCTATTAATATCTAAATGCTTTTAGAATATAAACCTTTAAAAGAAGTAATGCACATTACAGGTCTTTAAATAAATACAATTTGCTTCAGAAAAAGCACCTTGAGTAATATGGAGTTCTAAACATGGAAAATAGTCATCAGAGTCCCTTAAGATAAAATTACAAGAGCAAAATTTGAAATGTGTACTTCAAGAACTTCAGTGAATTTATCTAAAGCTGCGGAAGTATTTTCAGTAGATTTTCTAAAATGTATTAAATTACATTTGCATATGGATACAATTTAAACAAATACTTCACTCAATCTCTCTTTATCCTTAGTGAATTACAAAATAACAGGAAATGCTAAAATATGTTTTACCTTTCTCTAAGCAGAATTTGATTATTGAAGTGTACTTCATTGAACTGATTTGTTTATAGCACATAATTCTGTAAAATGTGTGCGTATATTTTTAAATTTAGATACATGTTCAGCTGACCTAATACGTATAATTTAAAAGGTATTATAGAAAATTTCAATTTAGAAACTTGATTTAAAAATCATGATATCGAGCTTCCCTGGTGGCACAGTGGTTGAGAGTCCCCCTGCCGATGCAGGGGACACGGGTTCGTGCCCCGGTCTGGGAAGATCCCACATGCTGCGGAGCAGCTGGGCCCGTGAGCCATGGCCGCTGAGCCTGCGCGTCCGGAGCCTGTGCTCCGCAACGGGAGAGGCCACAACGGTGAGAGGCCCGCATACCACACAAAAAAAAAAAAAAAAAAAAATCATGATATCATAGATTCTTAGATTTATAAGGGAATTTGAAATCTATTTTAGTATCTACTAACTCAATCAATCATTAGAAAGCTCAAAGCTCATGTTTTAATTCATGCTTTGGTAAGTGTTTAATGACAGTATTGTCTAATTCCTTGTTTTGTTTTTCAGGCTAATCACTTTTAGTTCTCTCAACTATTATATGGTATTGTGTAATTAAGTAATAGTCTAGGTATAATTATTTTAAGGTTTAATTAAAGTCACATCTTTTTCAGCTTCTGGAGGCTGCCTGCATTCCTTGATTAGTGGTACCTTCCTTTCATCATTCCAGTTTCCTGGTTGAGCATCACATCTACTCCTATTCACTTCAATCCTCTTACCTCCCTTTTACAATGACCCTTGTGATTACATTGGATCCACCCAGATAATACAGGATACACTTCCATCTCAAAATCCTTAACATTTGCAAAGTTTCTTTTTACCATGTAAGGTAACATTCGCAGGTTAAGGGGATTAATACATAGACATCTTTGCAAGGGGATGGGGCGAGAGTGGCATAATTCAGTCACCACAGTGCCTAATATGAACCTGCAATAGTTAGGAAGCTGAGGATACAGTTTTAAACACACATTTGAATATATGTTCATGAGTCTTACATTCTAGAGTATAAAAATTCTAGGTAGAAGTCACAGCATAATGACTGAATTTAGAACTCTGAAATATTTTGTTTGATGTAGGAAGCTTCTAAGATGGTTCCAAAAGATCCCCATCTCCTTATATTCATGGCTTTGTGTAATCTCCTCCAACTGTATGTGAGCCAGACCTAGAGACTTACTTGCTAAGAAAAGGATATAGCAACAGTGATAGAATATTACTTTCTGATTATGTTACAAAAGGACTGTGGCTTTCAACTTGCTACCCATTTTCGCTCACTCACTAATTTGCTCTAAGGGAAGCAAGCCCACGTCATACACTTCCCCATGAAGAGGGCCATGTGGCAAGAAACTGAGGGAAGCTTCTGGCCAACAGTCAGTGAGGAACAAAGGGTCTTCATCCCACAACATGGGAGGAACTAAATCTTGTCAACAGTCACATGAGTGAGTTTATAAGGCTCCTCCCCCAACTGCAACCTTGTGAGAGACCTTGAGCCAGAGACACTCAGCTAAGCTGCACCCAGATACCTAAGTCACAGAAATGGTGAGATAATAAAAGCTTGGTGTTTTAAGTCACTAAGCCCTAGTGTCATTTGTTACAAAACAATAGATATGCAATTTTTATTTAAACTTGAATTTGAATGCCATTGAGAAGGGCAAGTATTCTCTAAATGACACATAGTTTATACCCACCCATTGTCTGACAATATAACATACATAACAAATACATATTAAATAACAATTATCCAATATCCTTTAATGTATTTATTTTATTTTTTATGTGTTAATTTTTATTTTTTAAAATTTTTATTGAAATATAGTTGATTTACAATGTTGTATTAGTTTCAGATATACAGCAAAGTGATTCAGTTATACATATATATATTCTTTTTTTACATTATCTTCCATTATAGGTTATTACAAGATATTGAGTATAGTTCCCTATGCTATAGAGTAGGTTCTTTAAATGTATTTTAACAAGATTAAATTATTTAAAAACAATGTCACAATAAATACAGTTAAGTAAAAAATAAATGTCCTGTGATAGCAAATAACGGGGAAACCTGAATTAAGTATAAATATCAGAGAAGGTCTTTCTGTGGATACCCTTTTAAAGGAACAAGAAAAGAAAGAACAATGCCAGCAAAGAGCAGAAAGAGTGTTCCAGACAGAGCAAATGATCATGCATAGAGACCTTAAAGTGGGAATGAGCATGGTCTCAGATATTAAGACAAAGTCAAAACAAAACAAAAATGCTTTCCATTTGGTTCTGGATATCATTGGGTAGTAATGGACAAGTCATAGAAGATAAAAGTGAAGAAGGAGCATTAATCTAAATACACGGCTTGGAACATCATGATAGAAAATAAATTTTAAATTCAGTGCAATGGGATTTTCCAAAGAGAATAATCGAAGATAAATATCGGCTTCAAATTGCTGGAATGGATAGCCAATTTTATGTATCAACTTGATTGAGTCACTGGGTACCCAGATATTTGGGCTAAACATTATTCTGGGTGTGTCTGTGAGTGTGTTTCTGGATGAGATTAACATTTGAATCAGTAGACTGAGTAAAGCTGATTGTCCTCTCCAACATGGATGGACCTCATCCAGTTCATTGATGGCCTGAATAGAACAAAAAGGTTGAGGAAGGGAGAGTTTGCTTCCTGTGTCTTTAAGCTAGAACATTGTTCTTCTCCTGCCTTCAGACTTGGACTTAGATTTGAACTTACACCATCATCTCTTCTATTTCTCAGGCCTTCAGATTTAGACTTGAACCACACCACTAGTTCTCCTGAATCCCCACCTTGCTTACTGCTGAGCTCGGGACTTCTCAGTATCCACAATTTCGGGAGCTAATTCTTTATAATCTCTTTATATATATACTATTGATTTTGTTTCTCTGGATAACCTAACACAGTGGATGTTATCCCATTTATTTAAAGATTATGTGAGAGGAAATAAATTCTAAAGAGGGGGTGGAGGTAGAATTCAGAGTCCAGCTCTGATTTGATTTGAAACATCCAATTGCAGATGTCAAGGAGGAATTTTGTTAGCAGAGATCAGGTTCTTTTATTCATTAATTATCTAACAAATATTCATCTTGTGACAAAGATGTGACATCTCACATAGGTCTGAGAACTGTAGATCAGAAAGCCAAAACCATATAACCATATATCAGTTAGATATGTTATCTTGGTGAGTAACAAAATGCCTGATAAATAGTGACTTAAATAGTGGAGTTAATTTTTCTCATATAGCAGGAATTCTGAAGGTAAAGGCTTGCTATGGCAAGGTAAAGGTAAAAAGCATTGGTTCATGGACTCAACAATGTTGGGAATTTGTGCGTGTGCGTGTGTGTGTGTGTGTGTGTGTGTGTTTGTGTGTGTTATCTTCGTCTCATAGTTGTAAGTTCACTATGGCAACTCTAACCATTATGTTCAAATGTGGGAAAACAGGGAGCAGCATGGAGTGAAGTCCTTTTGGCACACATCACCCTCTTATGAGAGATCCAAAATCATTCCCAAAAGCCCTGCAAAATTTTCCTTTCTTCTCATTGGTGAATAATCAACCATAATTTCACCTCTAGACCAAGTGCTGGATCTACTGTCTCATAGATCTAGGGATCTTGATTTGATATGTGAAAAGAAAAAAAAATTCTATTTCTAAAAAACAAGAAGGAAATGACTTCAGAGTCGGCATCTAATAGATCTCCAGATTTATACAGAAACAGATTCAAGGTCAGGAATATGAATTAGTTTGATTTTAATCAAATTATGGCAAACATTTTCACATTAACAATTGATTTATGAATAAGCATGTGACCAAATTCTGGCCAGTAAAACATGAGAAGTGTTTCTGAAAGCTTCTGTTAATGTTATCTTTCCTGTTAAACAGAGACATCAGGAAAAACATTTTTATCCAGCTGTCCTTGCTTTCAGCACAGGATGTTATTGTGTAAGAATAGAATATTTCAAGATGCGGCAGCCACTTTGAAACCATGAGATAAAGACCAAAACAATATCAGTTACAACATAGCTTCCTGACTTGATTAATTCCCTCAACTAATCCTCTCTTATTTAAACTAATACAGCTTGGGGACTCTGTTATTTGTAGCTGAAAGGACCATATATAATAAAGATTTCATTTAAATCCATAGAAATGAAGGTGTTTAATGCAAAGGGAGAAGCTGCAAAGAGAGGAGAGAAAAAGACTCATTACTGAGGGTGGTAACATTTAGGGGTGGATAGATGGAAAATGTGCTGAGGAGACAGAGAAGTGGTAAAAGGAAACCCAAGGGAGTAGTGTAGGAAACTGAAAGGATGTTTCACAAAGGAAGACACTGAACAGTGTAGAATGCTGCTGAAAGTCTAAACATATTGAAAACAGTAATTTTAAAATAAATTTGGCAATATGGAGGACTTTGTAAACCTCGAAGGAGGTATCTTTGATAACTGGGAGGAAGAAACTTTATTAGAGCACACAAGGTTTGTGCAAGTGTGACTGTAACATTTAGGAGGAAATCTGTCAGAGTGCTTGGCCGTGAAGTAATATTGATGAAAGGAGTAAATGAGCATGCTTTGTTGTTGTAAAGGAGCATGCCTTTGTTGTTGCAGTCGTCATCTAGTGGAATGTACTAAAGGAAAATTGCATGGTGATGAGGTTATAAGCAATGGAGAAGGAGTATTGATGACACTGGAGAAAGGAGAAAACACAGGAGAGGTACTTTTGAGGAGTCTCTGGAGCGCAGGAGAAGAAATTAGCCTCTGATTGAGGAGGAGTCATTTTCTCTATTGTGACAAGGAGAAGATGTGATGATGAGGCAAAATAATTTCTTAGTTGCTTTGTGAGAGGGCGAGGCAACTATTAACCTCTGGTCCATTTTTCTCAGAGAAGAATCATACTTCTACCAATTCAAATGTTAACCTAATTTGGAGACACCCTCGAAAACACACCCAACAATAATGATTAACCAAATATCTGGATACCTCATGGTCCAGTCAAGTTGACACGTAAAATTTACAATCACAGTCATTGTTGAAGAGTGATGGAAGCCTGTGGAGAGTGTGTGAGGAATCAGAGTTTGCTTAGGCTCAGCTAAAATGTCTGAACATTCTCTTGTGAATGAATTTCAGGCCAGCAATTCCTAATCTTATACTGTACAATTAATTCTTTGAATTAAAGGCAACATTTCTGATTTACTCTCATTGCATTATCTCAGTTTTACACAAGAATACCTTTCTTCAGATTATGTTAATTGTATTTTTTAATTGCTGATGTTATTTCCCTCTTCTGGCATCTTGGATCTGTAATTCTGGTGAACATGTCTTTTCCATGGGCTTGGCATTCAACATGGGTCAGCACTGAGCCCAGGGCAGAGGTCAGGAGTACTCTATGGAACATCAGGATCCTTAGCAGTAGGAATAATTGGCAGGTATTTTAAAAATATTTTTAAAATAATTCTTACTGTAGATCTCAAAATTGAATCAGATTCATGATTTCAGAAAAATCTAAATCTTAATAAATTTTTACCAAGTCTGATTTTAAAGGTGAGAATTCCCTAAAATTTTATTCAAATATAATTTAAATATAGACATTCTATTATTTATAGGCAACATAAATCTGGTTTCTATTTTTAAATGGTGATCTGCTCATGTTCAATGTTTTTTTGTTTATTTTGTTCTATTTCATAGCAATCTAGTATGCCTTAGTCTATTTTGGGGGGAAAAAAAATATATATATATATGCTTTTAAATCTATTCATATTTCCTGGTCTTTCTAGAACTGACCTGGAAACCAAGAATGTGGACTCTGGAGTGAATCTACTTGGGTTTTAATTCTGGTTCTGATATTTATTAACTATGTGATCTTTGAAAATCTATTGTGTCCTCTCTACATGAAAGGATAGTGTCTTAGTTCAGGCTGGTATAACAAAGTATAACAGACTGCATACCTACCGTGAGAAATTTACTTCTCACTGTTCTGTAGGCTGGAAGTTCAAGTGAGATCATTGTGCCAGGTGGTCGGGTTCTGGCAAGAGCCCTCACCTGAGTTGCAGATTGCTGTCTTCTTGTGTCCTATGATGGTGGAAGGAGAGTAAGCTAGCTCTCTGGGCTCTTCTTATGAGGTCACTAATCCCACTTATGGGCTCCACTCTCATGACCTAATTACTGCCCAAAGGCCCTATCTCCCAGTACCATCACCTTGGGGATTAGAGTCCAACATATGTATTTTGAGGGGACATAAACATTAATTCCCTAACAGAGGAACATTTCTCCATATTTAGATAACAAAGACAACTATCACACAGTGTTATTAATTATAGAGAAATTTTTTTTAAGAATTATTCTCTACAAAGCCTCATTCTAAATATTTTACATGTTTTATGTTATCATCATAGCAACCTGTGAAATAAGTATATTAATATCCTCATTTAATAGATGAGAAAAGTCTAAATAACTTGCCCCTGGTCACACAATTTATACATGGTATAACTGGGATTAGACCCAAAGCAAAATTGTTCATAAAATTTAGACAATTTAATTATACCTGGAAATCCAGTAGGCAGCCAATCAATTTATCTGTGAACTTTGTGAACTGAAGCAGGATTTGAATAGCCACTAATAAAAACAACAATCAAACAAATCAATAAAAAGCAGGTATGCTGAAAGTTTTACTTCATAATTCATATCATATTATATTTAGTATATGACATTATAATACTAGGAAATACAATAAACATATTAAATTGCCAGTTTATGAATCTTGAGGTTCCTTTTTATACTCATATATTTTTATCAATACAAGAAGAGGTTATTGAACAGCTCTGAAACTTGTATATCCATGACATAGTTTTGTGTTTTTTTAATGTTTATTTATTTATTTTCTTATTAGTCATCCATTTTATACACATCAGTGAATACATGTCAATCCCAATCTCCCAATTCATCACACCACCACTCCCACCCCCCGCCGCTTTCCCCCCTTGGTGTCCATACGTTTGTTCTCTACATCTGTGTCTTTATTTCTGCTCTGCAAACCAGTTCATCTGTACCATTTTCTAGGTTCCACATATATGCACTAATATACGATATTTGTTGTCCATAGTGGCTGCATCAATTTACATTCCCACAAACAGTGCAAGAGGGTTCCTTTTCTCCACACCCTCTCCAGCATTTACTGTTTCTAGATTTTCTGATGATGCCCATTCCAACTGGTGTGAGGTGATACCTCATTGTAGTTTTGATTTGCATTGCTCTAATACTTAAGTGATGTTGAGCAGCTTTTCATGTGCTTCTTGGCCATCTGTATGTCTTCTATGGAGAAATGTCTATTTAGGTCTTCTGCCCATGTTTTGATTGGGTTGTTTGTTTTTTTAATATTGAGCTGAGTGATGTTGAGCAGCTTTTCATGTGCTTCTTGGCCATCTGTATGTCTCCTATGGAGAAATGTCTATTTAGGTCTTCTGCCCATGTTTTGATTGGGTTGTTTGTTTTTTTAATATTGAGCTGCATGAGCTGTTTATATATTTTGGAGATTAATCCTTTGTCCATGACATAGTTTCATGTGTCTTCAATTATCTCTCTCTGACCTTGCTTTCACATCACTCAGTCACATTTTAAGCAAGCCCATAGCTTTCTGGTCAGTTTCAGTTATTCAAAATAATCCAATCCAATAAACTGATTATTACAAAATAATCAGTAATCAGATGTGGGTGAGCAAGCTATCCCAGTGCTAGTCCCTCTCTCCACCCTAGAGTCTCTCTTCAAAACGGGCTCAAATTGACAAGAAAGTAAAATCAGCAAACAGATTTCCAAATAAAATAAGATTCTTTCGTTCATTTATTCAACAAATACTGATTAACTACAATTAGCATGTAGTACTGGGGGTTCAACAGTCCACGAAACTAATAGAACCCTTGCCCTAATGGACCTTATATTCTAATAGGGGGAGATAGTGTCAGTTGGTGATAAATGCTTAGAAGAGAAACTGCAGCTACCTAAGAGGATAGAAGTTAATGGGAAGTTATTTTTTAAAGCTTGTCAGGAAAAATCTCCAGTAATAGATGACAACTGAGTGGAAGTTAGTGAAGTAAGGGAGGATTGTTCCAGGCAGAGACCAGTGATTTTACTGCAGGAAAGACCCCACAATAAAAGTGTGTTTGGTGTACTAGGGGTTGTGATCATCAAAGAGAAGGAAGTAGGGGATGAAGTTCAAGAGATAGCCAAGGATCAGCTCATACTGGGCCTTACAGGTTGTAGTAGGGGCTTTGTATTTTGTCTATAGTATGAGAATCCATTGGAGGGTTTTAAGAAAGAAGGAATATGATATAACACAGGTTTTAAACAGAATTATCAGCTGAAATGTGAATTACCAACTGGGGTCAAGACTGGAAGGATGAGTATAAGCAAGAGATTTATTGCAATAGTCTAGGTGAGAATCAAAGGTAGCTTGGTCTTTACGTATCCTGTTGGAGATGGTAAGAAGCTGTTGGATGCAACATGTGCTGGTGGATTAACGTAAATGTGGGAGAAAGAGAGGAGTTAAGAATTATTACAAGATTTTTTTGTTTTATGGCTTAAGCAACAAGGTCGATGATAGTGCTATTTTCTGTGATAAATAGAAGATGGAGGGAATAGCAATAGTTTTGTTTAAGATATTTAAGTTTGAGATGCCTTTTAGTTAACTTGGTGGAGTTATAAAGATTCATACCATCCTGATGAATATAAATTACATTTAAAAATAAAAAAGAAACTGTACTAAAATATAGCAGGAGAGTTGTCTTAATGATAAACTTTGTTTGATTTGTTTTTAAACAGGTATAAAGTCATTTAACAGAAAGGATGTGGCAATAATTTAAGAGCAGATTTGCAATTATACTAGTGTATTAAATGCAGTCACCCTTACAGTCATGTGCAATTGACCAATATAATGTGCTGCTTGCTAGGTCATTCAATTTAAGAGGGTTATAGCAGCTAATCTTTTTAGCAATCAAAAGCATCATACATCAAAGAAACATTTAGGAAAGGGGTGAATTTTATCTAGTGAAAGCAAGTGGGGAAATTTTCTCAACCTGGAAACAAGGTCTACCTTCTTTCCACGTAAATACTTTAAAATGTAGAATTTTAATTCGGGGTGTTAATAACTCTCTCTCTCTAATCTATTATCTATCTATATCTATGTATCATCTCTCTACCTATCATCTATCATATATTGTTACTCCTTTTCAATCAGTCTGAAAAAAGTAGTCTCTTTTCTCATGTTCAAAGCAAATCCCTCAGCTTGTGTTTTTGAAAAAAATTTCTTGTTTTTAATTCTTTACTCATAAAATAGGTCATTGTTCATCACTTCTTACCTTCTTTTATATATATATATATATATGTTTTTTTTTTTGGTACGCGGGCCTCTCACTGCCGCGGAGTACAGGCTCCGGACGCGCAGGCTCAGCGGCCATGGCTCACGGGCCCAGCCGCTCCGCGGCACGCGGGATCTTCCCGGACCGGGGCACGAACCCGTGTCCCCTGCATCGGCAGGCGGACTCCCAACCGCTGCGCCACCAGGGAAGCCCACCTTCTTATGTTTTTGATTATTCTCTCTCTGTCCCTCCTCACTGCTTTTACACATGCAATAAAGCATTTGTCTTTGCAAACTTAAAAATAAAACTCCTTTGTCTCTACAATACTTTTTCCACTCTACCACTGCAAACTTGTCACTAAAAAGAGAGTGTTTGCTGCCTTTGTTTCAAAATGGGAGACCTCACCTTCCGTTCAACTCTTACCCTTCTGCCATCAAGCTTCTGTCTCTATTATTTTACTGAAATTGCTCTCTAAAATGTTACTTGTGGGCCAACTAAATTTCAATAGATTAGTTTTGTCTTTCGTATTACTTGAATCTGTTTAACATCTAACATTTTTTAAAAATTGAAGTATAGTTGATTTACAACGTGTCATTTTTTGATCATCATTCTTGGTTTTTCTTTTTCTTCGGATTCTAAGGTCTCAATTTCTAGTTTAAAATTCTAGTTCTCTTTTTTATGTTTCTAAACATTTTTATTCACTTTGGCATTTTTCTTCTTGTGATGCCCTTTAAAGGTTAATATTTGCCGGGATTCCATTTGCGATTTTCCTCTGCTCATCATTTTTCCCCTTTCTGTTTATTTATTTTTTTAATTAATTAATTTATTTATTTATTGGCTGCGTTGGGTTTTTCTGCTGCACGCAGACTTTCTCTAGCTGCAGCGAGCGGGGACTACTTTTCGTTGCAGTACGCAGGCTTCTCATTGTGGTGCTTCTCTTGTTGTGGAGCACGGGCTCTAGGCACGTGGGCTTCAGTAGTTGTGGCTTGTGGGCTGTAGAGTGCAGGCTCAGTAGTTGTGGTGCACAGGGCTTAGTGGCTCCGCGGCATGTGGGATCTTCCCAGACCAGGGCTCAAACCCATGTCCCCTGAATTGGCAGGTGGATTCTTAACCACTGTGCCACCAGGGAAGTCCCCTTTCTCTTTCTTTACCTGTTCCTCTACCTCTCCTCTTTATACTTTTTACAAAAATGATCATCTATCCCTATTAGGACAACTTCTGCTGTTGACTATCATATTTAGTGTGATGCAATAGACCAAATGTTCCTTGAGCAAAAGCTCATTCAACAACACCTACCCAGAACACTACCTGCTACATAATGGGTGCTCCATAAATGTTTATTACACTGATCCATATTTACCGCACAAATTTGTCCTCTAAATTCTGGACCTGTATATACAAGTGTATGGGAGATCTGTAAATAGATGGCCTCAAAATAGCCTCCTACACAACATGAACAAAAGGATAACTTTATCTTTCCCCAAATATTTACCATTATTCACCCAAATTATATTTCAGGATATAGTTTAGACAGCTACCTCTCCCTTAAATCCAGACAGTCAATCACCAAGTCCTATAAATTTCATTCCCTTGACATCTCATATCCAATTCTTCCTCTCTACTTTCATGACAGCTGCTATAGACTATACACTCATCACCTCTCACCAGGACTGTGGGTGCAACTGGTCTCTCCATCAATAAGTCCCCCCTTTTCCAATTCATACTCTTCATTGCAGACAAAAGCCCTACCTGAAATAGAAACTTAACAATTTCTTTTCGTGGATTAAAAAATTGTTGACATCCATTGCTCAGGACAAAGTCCAAATTCTTTGGTATGGTAGATAGGACCCTCCAGGATTTGTCACCTACTTGGAGCTAACTTCTTCAGCTTCTACAATCTTTTGCTTTTCTATTGCTGCTTACAACTTAGGCTTCAGCCAAAGCAAACTAATTTCTTAAATAAAAATCAGACTGGTTTTCAAATCAATATCATTTTTTAACTCAAGGTACACACTCTAGCCATCATGTTCTTCATCCTACTACAAGTATTGCCAATGTAGGTAACTCCTTCTTATTTTCAGGACACAACTCAAGTACCATCTTCTTTGGGAAGAATTTCTGAGGCCTTGCTCCACAGATGGAACTAAACCCTTTTACCTTCCCTGTGTCAATCTTATTTCTTTCTATTATATATGTGGTTGCTTCATTGACTCCTTGAGAGTGTTCTTACTTCATTAGCAGCTCTCACAGTGTCCAGCACTAAAACAGAAGCTTAATATAGATCATGAGTTACAGAAATTTCCAAAAGGAGCTTTGGAATTTAGTATTCATCTTAGCTTTCTCAGTCCAAACAACTCAGAGGGGAAACATTTTTTGTAAACCACACAATATGTTGTAGATAGAATTGTTTTCTTAGTTTAAGCATAGACTCAAGTTGCATTTTAATTGAAGATGGCATTTTTTCTCGAGTTTATTTTGTATTTAATCATCAGGATATTTTAGAGAGATTGCTCCTGCCTTTGTCAAAATTTATGTCCCAGTAGTGCCTTTGTGATTTGTGATGGAAAAGAGAGATTCATTTTGTGATGGAGGAAGAATTAAGAATATTTTGAGACTAAAAGTTTACCTCATACACAGGAATAAGGCAAGGTAGACTGATTTTGAGATAAAAAAATGTTACTGTAAGGGCAGCATCCAGGGTAATGTCTGAAGGAAGAATGAAAGCATGCATACACATACACACACACACACACACACACACCACCAAGTTCATGAGTCCATTGAAAATTTGGTCAAACAGAAACTAAGAATATAAATTAAAAATTTCATTTCTGGAGAAATTCTAGGGAATGCTCATAAGAAGTCAGGTTAAATTTGTTATCCTATGGTGAGCCGAAAGAAAATGTGATTATTTTTGAAAGTTACTCTTAATAGATAATGAAAGCTTGCCAATAAATTCCATTTTAAGTTAATTTCAGATAATTAAACATTAGAGAATATTAAAGAATTTTTAATTAGGAAAACATTTGCAGTTATCATCAGGGAATTGCCTGGAGAGTCCTAAGGCTCAAGGGTCACAGCTATTGGAGCAGATAATTTCAAAATATAATCTGCCTGTCGTAAATATAGTTGTACTTGTAACTTATAAAGTTAGGATAAGAGGCAAAAGTAATTATCTCCTTTTTTTCTGCAATATAGCTCAGTGTCTGTAGTAGGGTATATTTTTAGAGTGTTTTTAGATAGATGGATAGATAGATAATTAATTACTATTAAAAGAGCATTTGTTACTATTAAAGAACATATTTACCTAGTTAAATAAGAGAATAGGATTATAAGCCACTAAAATTTAAGCATTATTGAAATTATTAGAAAACATATGATAAATATCAATTAACCATTGGCAGTTCAGGGAAACATTATATCTTGTGGAAAAATTAATTTTTCATTTCAAGTCAGAAAATAATACATTTCTCTTTATGTCTAATGCATGGTTTTCTATCCTTCAAAGTCTATGAATGCAATTCAAAGGCCAAAGTAATTTTATCAAAAATCAAAATATTTATAGGCTCTCTAGGGACATAAAATAGAAAAGTTTTTTTTTTTAATTCATTTATTTTTCAGACCATATGGACTTTCAAATAGAAATCTTTGTTGCAGAGGGATTTTATTAGTTTATTTATGTGAGGTTTCTGATTCTTCTAATATTTCAAATTATTTTATTTTTCCTTCCCGAAAGGACTGTTAATCTCTCAATGCCTATTCTACTCTTCTTACTGCAACTGGAGAAGAAAAAGTCGTTCTCAAGAACTACACATTTTCTTCGTCATACTTGAATGCAATCCTCTCTCAGGGCCATTTTTAGCCGCACTCATGCTGGCTCGCTTGCCTCGCTCTCTTGCCCTGTCAGATCTCATGCTTTCTCCCCAGCATTCAAGTGTGCGTTTTCCCCACCACTGATTCAGTCTAAGGATGACCCCAAGGGAGATGTTTCCTCAAATCTGCACAATTGTGGAGCCATTTCTCTGCTGTCATTTTCCTACTGTCAGTTAGCGATCAGTTCCTTCTGTTGCTTTTCCCCACATGGCTCATAAAATTTAGTTTCTTACTAAATAAATCCAATTTAGCAACAGTGAGCTCTCACATCTGATGTGGTTCTTCCTGAGAAGGGTGAGCAGTGTTATTACGGAGAAATCAACTGTTCGTTTTCTTTGCAGCTTCTACCCGGACACTAAGATTCTCTCTCCTCTCTCTGAGTGACTATCACACATTCTTAAGTTCTTTTTTTTTTTTTAATACATCTTTTTTGGAGTATAATTGCTTCACAATATTGTGTTCGTTTCTGCCGTACAACAAAGTGAATCAGCTATACATATACATATATCCCCATATCCCCTCCCTCTTGCGTCTCCCTCCCACCCTCCCTATCCCACCCCTCTAGGTGGTCACGAAGC